>NC_137898.1:47421090-47968759 GCF_963455335.1 Martes martes
CCAAAAATCAGGGTTCTTGAACACAACTAAAGAAAGGGAAATACCCCGTTTGGCTTAGGAATTCATGGAAGCTGTACATCTGACTCTGTAATATATCTAAGGGTTAATATAAAAATATTTCAAGTTAACCAAAACTGATATTAACAGGAAAATGTATCACGTTTACCGTGAACATTACATGTAGATGACTACCTACAGGTTTACCCAAAAATTGACTCAGGCAGATTACTAATTACGTATCTTGTGTGGTGTAATTTAAAACTACCAAAGTCTACTCACGAAGATTAAGATCATTCAGAACAAGCTGGTAGAATCAGGTATTTCACTGCTTATAGAAGCAGTTTAGATTCAGTTTAGAAGCAGTTCAGACTCAGTCTCATTATTACAGCAAATGCCAATCCATAACAGCAGAAAAGTGCTTTGAAGTTCCTGCTTTATGTTGTATGCTGCGTTTCCTGTTTCTTTTGCGTCACTTTCTTACATACCTTCTGAATCTGTTCTCAAGGCTGAACTAAAAACTGGTACATCCTCCAAGACAGCATTTTCCAAATCATGGTAAATGGGGCTAGGAAACTGAACACTTTACCCACAACCAGGGAATAACAAAGTGTATTAGCATATCAAGACTACCAAGGTCCTGAGGTGAGGAAGCCCACTGAACTCTATTTCAACTCAGGCTTTCACAAATTTCCCAACAGAGTTAGAGAAACAATGCTCCGGAGAAGCTCACAGATTACCTTCTAAGGTAATGATTATCCAAAAATGGACCAAACCTCCCATGGACTACAAATGATTTAGAAAGCATGATCTTCCTTTGATGCATCAGACTACTTATGAATAAGCTATTAAGCCAGCAATTAAGAGCTGCAAAAATGGGCATGTTATTAGAATGTACCAAAGAATTCAATCTGTATACAGTTAATACCTCTGGCTGCTGCAACTCCCAATGCTACAAAGCTCCTACCACACATGCGCACTCAAAAGCTGGAATTCTGAAATTTTCAAGAGGAGCACTCGCTGTCAGTTAAGTTGTGTTGTCTTAAGCTGACCACGGTTTTCAACAATCATTATTTTTACTTTTTAATTAAAAATTAGCATTAGTTGAGCTTCATACATATCATTTTAGTTGTTTTATTAAACCTACAGAATGTATTATACAAGTGTATCACTTGGATTTGAGACCTACAGTTTTCTAGCCAGTCTAGACTTAAAGACAAGTATGTTTTTCATGATTCAATTAGGAATGAGCGATACCTTAACTGCTGAAGAAAATCCCTCTCCCCTCCAAATGCTTGTACCTTTACATTTATAATTATTTTTCCACCAGAAAGCAGGAATTTATTGAGCTAAAGAATGGCCCAGCTAAAGGCTGGGATTAAAACAGCTTGAGAGTCACTGTTTTAAGTGTCCTTGCCCTTGATATAGGGTCACCAACATAGGGGCAGGTCTTCTCCCTGCCCAGTAGGTCTACACCAACCAAATGACATAAGGACTTGGAATCAGGCCCTTCTCTGAAGTAATAATAACTTCTCTGAACTTGAATGTGAACGATCCCTCTAGTTTCTAGTTCTGGGAACCATCTAGAAATGCCTTAAAAAGGGCTAAATTCCATAACAAATCCTCTTCTCAGAAATCCTTTCCTGGTTTACCTTTAAAACTTTCCCAGGTTCATAGATAAAGCTTGCAATTAAATGTTGTCAGGCAGGGATCAGTCCAGAAAGGTATAGAAAGCATAAGGGGAGTGTTTAATGACTTCGTGGATTCTTAGTATCTGTTTCCAGCTGTGAAACTGTATTTAAGCTCCTAAGAACCTTACCTGAATAAGCATTGTAACTACCAGCGATTGTGCTAAAAATGGGTTGAGAACATATACGGCAAAGTAAAAACAATAAGAGAATAAAAATCCAGGTAATTCTTAGTCAATTTATCAATTGAGAATCAAAGCCACAAAAACGCTAGTGTAAAGATACTTACTTCTCCAGAAACAGATACAGAATGAAGACAGCCAAAATCAATAAGCACAACAGACCTATCAAACATCAGTAATGAGTAATCCAGTCAAGAAATGGGCAGAAGACATGAACATTTCTCCAAAGACGTACAAAGGCCAACAGACACATGGGCTCAACATCACGCAGCATCAGGAAAATATAAATATAAAACTACAATAAGATGCCACCTCACTTGAGTCAGAATCGCTAAAATTAACAAGTCAGGAAAAAACAAATGGTGAGGTTGCAGAGAAAGGGGAACCCTCTACACTGCTGGTGGGAATGCCTAAGCTGGTACAGCCACTCTGGAAAACAGTATGGAGGTTCCTCAAGAACCTTAAGGAGAAATCTCAGGAAGTTAAAAACAGAGCTATACTATGACCCAGCAATTGCACTACTAGGTATTTACCCCAAAGGATACAAACACTATGATCTGAAGGGGTGCCTGCACCCCAATGTTTATAGCAGCAACGTCCACAATAGATAAACTACAAAAAGAGCCCAAATGTTCATCAACAGATGAATAGATAAAGATGTGATATATAGGGGCACCTGGGTGGCTCAGTCAGTTAAGCCTGCCTTCGGCTCAGGTCATGATCTCAGGGTCCTGGGATCGAGCCCCGCATCGGGTTCTCTGCTCAGCAGGGAGCCTGCTTCCCCCTCTCTGTCTGCCTGCCTCTCTGCCTACTTGTAATCACTCTCTCTGTCAAATAAAATCTTTATTAAAAAAAAAAAGACGTGATATATATACATATATACAACATATATTACTCATCGTTACATCAAAATGGATGAAATCTCACCATTTATATTGACATGGAAGAAACTGGAGGGTATTATGCTGAGTGAAATAAGTCAATCAGAGAAAGAAAATTATCATATGGCTTCACCCATATGTGGAATTTAAGAAACAAAACAGAGGATCATGGGGAAAGGGAGGAAAAATAAAATAAGATGAAATCAGAGAAGTAGACAAACCATAAGAGACTCTTAACTATAGGAAACAAACTGAGGGAGGGGAGGTGGGTGGAGGGATGGGGTAACTGGGTGATGGGTAATAAGGAGGGCATGTGAGGTAATGAACACTAGGTATTATATGCAACTGATGAATTACTGAACTCTACATCTGAAACTAATGATACACTATATGTTAACTAACTGAATTTAAATAAGTTAAAAACTTTTTTAAAAAATCAATAATGAATAACTATACTGTTGGGACTGCCAGTAATCACCTGATCTTAGGCCAGTCAGTTAAATGCTCTAATCATTCACAGAATTCATTGAAAAGGAGCCAAACCAATGATGGTTAAATCCTCCTTCTCCTAGCTCTCAAAGTCTATGTGTCAATACTGTGTATTAGAATAAGCTGTTTCCTAGTAGAAAATTACTCAGAGAATTATTAACTCTAACAGGTCATGAAGGTTATCACATTAAAGCAATACACCTAAAATTCACTGATCTTCAAACAGCCAAATGTCTCAATAGCAGATAATTCAACTGTTCCAATCTCCTGCAGATTCTGCTTATGCTAAAAACTACTATTATGATTACATTTTAGGTGCAACCCACAACCTTTTAAAACCACATATTTCTAAGAAACTTATTTAGGACCATCCTTCAAACTAGATGGATGATAAACACAATTTCAGGGCTCTAAAGAGAATCAATCCTTTCAGCCCAAACACATTTCTAAGCCCCGTTACCACATACAGGAATATTTTAACACTAATGTACAACTCAAAATACTTTAACAGACCCTCTTCTCCACAGGTCTCAACTATATAAGGGCAGCTAAGGCCAAAGTAGCTTTTTCCTTTACCTTTGAAAAAAATGGTATGTATACATTTATTCATTCTTAGTTATATTTACTTCCTCTTAATTCAGGATGGATAGCAGCCATTATATGAAATACCATACACTTACTCCAAAATCTTTGATAAAATCATAAAATATGTTTATTAAGCTAGCTATAGCTTATTTTTTCCTAAGAATCCAATTAAGAATTGTTCTATTGTTTGGGGGTGCCTGGCTGGCTCAGTTGATAGAGCATGCTACTCTTGATCTCAGGATCATAAGTATGAGTCCCTGGGTGGCGCAGTCGGTTAAGCATCTGCCTTAAGCTCAGGTCATGATCCCAAGGTCCTGAGATCCAGTTCCACATCAGGGGCCCTTGCTCAGCAGGGAGCTGGCTTCTCCATCTGCCTCTCCCCTGCTTGTGTGAGCTCTCTCTCTGACAAATAATTAAATAAAATGTTTAAGGGGCGCCTGGGTGGCTCAGTCAGTTGTGCAGCCAACTCTTGATTTTGACTCAGGTCATGATCTCAGTGTCCTGGATGGAGCCCCATGTTGGGCTCTGCGCTTGGCAGGAAGTCTGCTTGAGGATTCTGTCTCTTCCTCTTCCTCTCTCCCACCCTCTGCTCATACTCTCTCATTCTCTCTCTCTCTAAAATAGATTGTTAAAAAAATAAATAAATAAAAATGAAATAAATCTTTAAAAAGAATTGGTTTATTTTTTTAAATAGGGCATATGCATAATGAGTTTTATAATTTTTATCACTCAATAATGAAACACTTGTTTATAAAAGGTGAGCAGTACACACCAAAATAAATTTGAGTTTAATTTTAGCAATATGTTTTCTGCCTATACATTAAAGAATGGTTTATTTAACTAGAATCCATAGACCCACAATGGGTTCTGAGAGTCTTTTTTTCTTTATTATTTTATTTAGTTATCTGAGAGAGAGAGAGAAAGAGCACAAGCAGGGGAGGGGCAGAGGGAAAGGGAGAAGTAGACTCCCCACTGAGCAGGGAGCCCAATGCAGGTCTCCATTCCAGGACCCTGGGATCATGACCTAAGTTGAAGGCAGATGTGTAACTGACTGAGCCACCCAGGTGCCCTGGGTTCTTTCAATCTTATTAACCCCCTGAAATTATATGAAAAACAAAGTGTGCAAGTAGAGTAATTCCCCCCTAACCCGCAGTGGATACATTCCTAGACCCCCAATGGATGCCTGAGACTGCAAATAGTCCCAAACCTTATACATACTGTTTTTTCCTATACATACATACTTATGGTAAGTTTAATTTATAAATTTGGCATGGTAAGAGATTAATAATAATAATAAAATAGAACAGTTGTAACAATATACTGCAACAAAAGTTATGTGAATGTGGTCTTTCTCCCTCCCAAAGTATCTTATTGTACTGTAATCACCCTTCTGATAATGATGTGAGATGATAAAATGCCTACAGGATAAGATGAAGGAGGGTAAATGATGTAGGAATTGTGACTTACTATTAGTCTACTACAACTCTCTAACACGTCAGAAGGAGGATCACCTGCTTCCAGACCCAGGCTGACCATGGGTAACTGAAACCACATAAAGCAAAACTACAGACAAGGAGGGATTCCTGTTTATTTTTCTAAGAAGATAGCACAAAGCTCTGGGGAGATGCTCAAAAGAGATCATGACCCTTGACTAAAAATCTCGGCATTATGGAACATATATTAAGATTTTACTCTCAATTAATACTTCAAAGTATTTAATACTCCAAAATAATAATATATAATTTTAAGAATTCCTTAAATTCAACAAGGATTTCTCACGTGAGAAAGTTTATGTCACGCCAACATTTCTGGCAAGATTTCCAGAAAAGACAAGATTGATGTAAACCAGGTATTTCAAAGTAATCTTAAAATTGTCTAACAGTTAACATTTAAACACAACACATACACCCCACCATTTAAGATCTCAAAATGATTTATATTTGAAAGCTGGTGGCACACACACAAATATTCTAGACAAAATGGATCCACTAATACATGCGGTACTAAGATATTTAGAAGGCTTTTTAATGAAATGTGCCAAATAATTCATAACAGACAGTGACAGTCATAAAGAAGTGTGTCTTAAATTGTAACACAGAAACTGGCTTTTTTCAAATATTGATTTAAGATCAAAGTATGTCAATAACATGCTGTACGGGTCTAAAAGACAGATAGATACACAGATTTAGATAAAACTTTCTATGGAGCTAAAGTTAGATTTTTCTTTTTTTTTTTTTTAAGATTTTTATTTATTTATTTATTTGACAGAGAGAGATTACAAGTAGGCAGATAGACAGGCAGAGAGAGAGAGAGGGGAGAAGCAGGCATCCCGCTGAGCAGAGAGCCTGATGATGCAGGGCTCGATTCCAGGACTCTGAGACCATGACCTGCATGGAAGGCAGAGGCTTAACCCAGTGAACCACCCAGGTGCCCCAGATTTTTCTTTTTTTAAAGATTACTTATTTATTTATTTGCCAGAGAGAGAGAGAGAGAGAGAGACAGTGACAAAGAGGGAACACAAGCAGGGGGAGTGAGAAAGGGAGAAGCAGGATTCCCACTGAGCAGGGAGCCCCATACAGGGCTCAATCCCAGGACCTCGGGATCATGACCTGAGCCAAAGGCAGCCGCTTAAAAACTGAGCCACCCAGGTGCCCCTAAAGTTAGATTTTTTTTTTTAAAGATTTTATTTATTTATTTGACAGACAGAGATCACAAGTAGGCAGAGAGGCAGGCAGAGAGAGAGGAGGAAGCAGGCCCCCCGCCGAGCAGAGAGCCGATGTGGGGCTCGATCCCAGGACCCTGGGATCATGACCTGAGCTAAAGGCAGAGGCTTTAACCCACTGAGCCACCCAGGTGCCCCTAAAGTTAGATTTTTTTCTAACTGTATGTTTTCTCCATATGATCACCCTCATTGCACCCCTTAATATTCTCTTTCCCCATCTAAATCCTTTCATTCAGAAATAATGTCATCTCTCATTTAAAATATATATCACCAATTTTGGTATATAATCTCATGTTGCTATATTGTTTTATATATGTATATTAAGTATATCCAATTACATTAACCCCATCCTACAGTAGATTATTATATCTAATTTCTCTTGCCTAGCACAGTATAACACACGTCTCAAAAATATTTAAATGAACAATTTCTACTTCACTTAGCATAGTGTCTATTGTCACATTCATCATGCTGTATGGCAATACCTGGTAAAAATATTTAGGAATTTGCTTCAAAATAAAAAAGGGGCAAGTGGGTGGAAGTAGAGATGAAACAAAATTAACCACAGGTTTGTAATTGCTAAAGTTAGTGATGTCATTTTATGTCAGCAACTTTCCATAATACAAAGTTCAAAGAAGATTCCTTCTCCTACTAGAACAGAGAATTTCTCAAAAGACAGGTCCAGTAGTCTTCTTCTGTAGACACCTGCCCCATAGAGAGCAGATAAATTTACTTCACTCAACACATTTCATTATTTAGGCAGGACTACCTTTCAAAGAAACCTTAACAGCTTCTGTATGGTATTTTATTTAAATGGCCCTTTTATAAAACTCAAATAAAACATATATTCATTTGTTAACTATTTACTAAGTACCTACTTTCTCAAATATCCTGTTTTAGTAAATGCAGGCTATCCAAAATAACACATCCTCTCTAATACATTGGATCTGATAGTACTCTCAAGGATCCACAGAAAAAAGGCAAGGAGAGAAGGCAAAGACATGAAGACAAAGAAAAAAATAGCAGAAAGCTAATAAATACAGTTTTAAGAAGGATTTAAGGCATCTACATTTTTAAAGAGAGAGCATAGTTTGTTCAAGCTGGACAAGTCTGTAAGTTCCTCTCCCAACTCCATTTTAGAGATGAGAAAACTAAAGCTCAGAGAGGGGAAGTGACTTGCCTCAAGCTATACATCAAGTTACTAGCAAAACCAAAATTAAAACTCAGATCTGCTGATTCACAGTGCAATGTTAATTTTCCACATCAAAGTACTTTCTTCTACACTATAATATTCACTAACTAAAGAGAATGAGTATTTTATTTATTATGAGTATTTGAGTATTATGAGTATTATGAGTATTTATTTATAATGAGTATTTTATTTATTATTAATATATACTTCAGTTCTATATTATACTACACCAAAAAAAAAAAAAAAAGGTAATAGACTAAGTAAAGGAAGGAGCTGGGAAGAAAATGCACACAACAAACTCGTAAGGCACTGTACATGCAGTCTATATGCATATACCACACTTCCTCAATTCTGAGACACACATTTGACTTTAAGACATAGGTAGCCATTTGGGAGTGCTTCTCTATTTACTAGATGGGGTGTTGTCCAATTCATGAATCATTTAATAAAGAGAATTAGATCTTCAAATTAAAAAAAAAAGACGAAGTACCCATTTCAAAGCATTTTCAAAAAGACACTGTAAATTACATCTTCATTTTAAAAAATACTAAAATGTGAAAACATACCCCTCTAAAGTTAATACAATGCACCCTTTAAAGACACATAATAATCACCATCACTTAAGAGCCAGTGTCATAAAGCAAATACACAGAGCAACAGTGCCATCTCCTAAGGTAACAAAGTTACTAAACACCTAAGGCTATGTGGCATTTTTTTTATTGTAAATATTAATATAAACAAATCTTTCTTGCCTTTTATCTCATATGCATGAATTCTGGCTTTCCACAAAGCAAGGTTTCAATCTCAGCTCTGTTCTACCTCTCCAACATTTGGAAAGTTACTAATTTCTCTGAGCCTCCTTCTCTCATCTATAAGAGGTTCTCCACCTTGGAGAATTGTATGAGAACTAAATGTAATAATTTATTTAAGGAACATAGTACAGTACCTAGATGAAATATTAAGCTTCCTCCCACAATCCCTATGGGCCAAATTAAACTAAAAATTAGATCCTATTCTTGACTTATAAGATTCTTCCATCTCCATTTTAGAGACTGGAATAAAACTGTACTGATCCTGAGGCAAATCCTACTAGTTACCTCTTGAATAATTATTTGATTAGAGAAGCTTATTTCATTGTCTTGAAATTTGTCTCTTCTTCAAATTGGGAACAGAAAACAATGACAAATTTTAAGTTAAATTAGTTATATGTAAATTCAGCACTTTCATATCGTCTTACTGAACTGAAACTGTAAGCCCATTACAAACCCAGTAAGAGAGGAACTACAGAACCAATGTGTAGGAAGAAAGAAGGGTATAAAATCCAAAAGACACAGTTAAAATGACTCAATCAAATGAGTGGTATGCATTTGTTTAACCTTAAATTCATTTATTAAACCCTAAAAAAAAAACGTTCAGAAAAACCAAGACCATATCTCCATGCTTCAAGGTGATTTAGTAACCTGATCCCTCAGATTAAGCAAATGCCATCTTTCAGTATATACAGTTTCAGGATGTGTCTGGTCATTTCTAAGACAGGAATGTACCTATCCAAGTATCTCATAGGCAGCAATATACACTGAAATAAGACCATCTTTTCCCCTTCCCCAAACATAATGCAGAGAAGCCCACCCACATATTCCCTATTAGCTCGTTTCAGTAGAATGATTTTCTCCCCAACTAACTATAAAAGTAATGCTTGTTGGGGTGCCTGGGTGGCTCAGTGGGTTAAGCCTCTGCCTTCAGCTCAGCTCATGATCCCGGGATCCTGGGATCGAGCCCCGCATTGGGCTCTCTGCTTGGCGGGGAGCCTGCTTCCCCCTCTCTCTCTGCCTGCCTCTCTGTCTACTTGTGATCTGTCTCTCTCTGTCAAATAAATAAACAAAATCTTAAAAAAAAAAAAAATAATGCTTGTTTTTTTGAACTTGGAAAATACAAAGAGTATGAGCATTTTTAAAACACGCACGATCTCAGCAGCCAAAGATTAAAATTTTAGAAAGGGACATACCAACATCTTTCCTATGAATTTGACTGTAACTGCCATCATATTTTGACTATGTATAGAGCACTTGCCACTAAACATGAGTAACTATCTGCCTATACCTTATTATCTTAATTCTGGTTTTTGAGACTAAATTCACACAAGTTTTTTCCCGACTTAACTCCCGGTTTCTTCTCAATCTGTTCTTCCGAGTCTCTCAGCTACATATTTTGTTGTTAACTACTTTCTCTTTCTTAAAACTATTTCTACCCTAAGTTTCCCAAAACAATATATTCCTCAGTATCTACAAGAGTATCTCCAACTCATCTTTTTCTCTTCCTTCACTGGCTCTCTTCTATTAATTCCTGACAACCTCCAAAAAAATGGCTCCAGCCTGACCTTTGGATTTACTTGTCCACTTTGAGGAAGCTTAGGCTCAATTAGTATTTACTGACTTTATCAATCCTGACCTGCCACCTATTAGTTGTGTGACGTTGGGCAAATTAAATCTCTCTGAATCTCAGTTCCCTCATCCATAAAACAGCAATAATCAAAGAAAGATGATGCTCAAATAGCTCAAAACAGTGTCTGGCACAAAGTGGAACCCCATAAATTTTGCTACTGTTATCAATAAAATCTAGGACAAGACTCAAAAATGTTTCTGATTGTTTTATGGTTGAACACCAAATCTACCTCTCAATAACCCAACTTATTGTCAACATATTTTCTTATCACAAATATCAAAAAATATTTTTGTGCTCTTTCCCTCACTGCCTGTCTCCAATCCATCATTAACTATTCTAATTCTTCTCTCCTAGCCACAAGACAGAACCATTATTTTTCAACTAAACTACAACCATAGACTCAGACTCAATTGATCTCCACACTCTTGTATCTTCATTCAAATATTCCATCCTTCTTAAAACCATTTTTAATGTGTCATTCTTGTCCAAAGTTGCTGATAGCATGTCCAAACTACTGGAATGTCATCTTCATGTCTTCCAATAATACATATACAAACTCCTAGTTCTAAAGATGTCTCAAAACTAACCTCTTCCTGGAAACCTTCCCTGATTAACTCCACACCACTTGGATTAGTTCTCTGCTCTGAGTCGCCTCAGCACTTAGGTACTGTTATACTAAGGGTAAAATGTGACCAGTGAATAGCAGTGCCAAGAGATTACTTCCACAAAATTATTTCTACCTCCTAGAAAAGAATGGTCCATTAACTACGATGCTTTGGTGATTTGGCTAAGGAAATATCCTATACAACATATGCCCTCTTTGGTTTCCGTCCTCGGCACTTTATGTTTGTCAAGAAGTGTTTAACTCTTCACAATCCTTTTGTACTATCATCAAGCAGAAATGACATCTCGATGCCTATCAGCACCTCCCATTTAAATCCACTGAAAATGTATAGTGGGCCACTTTTGTTTCTACTACTTCTTCTCTGTCCTCAACCTCTCCCCACACCCCACAAATAAAAACTCTTTTTTTTGCATCTTTTGCAACAGTCTCCACAAACAGTTCCTCCTTACGCCACACACTCCCAGTCCAAACCCTCTCCTTCTTCCTAAAAACTCCTAAAGATTTAAACAGAGAATTAACAGCAGTGATAATACACACGCCATGTCTTTCTTTCCTCTAAGTGAAAAGAACTTTGAACCTATTTAGCTATAACGCTCTTCCCAAGACTAAAAAACTTCCCAACAATAGGATACATAATCAAATTCTACTGCATCAAAGTGGTTGATCTTACAGTAACAGAACTGTACTTCCACATAAATTTCCACTGTGTTACTCTCAGAGATCTTGCATCATTTTTATGCTATGTCCAACAAAATAGGTGAGAAACTCCCCTACAGGGCAGATTTTCTGAAAGTACCTTCTGATGCTGCCTTTAAACCAACAAATTCTAATTTTTTTAAGACAAAGAATTAGGTGATTCCTCATTGCCACCCATGAAAAACAAACAATATGTGCTTTTTGAGAGGGTGTGTGTGCTGCTGTGGCAAAACAATTAGATGAACTAACGGGGTGGAGAAGGGAGACACAATCAGCCTCAGTAGTGAGAGTTAACTTTGAGTGCTTGGCCCTCATGAGTAGTGTATGAACCTATGAACCTGGCTGACTGAGTCCTTCCTACCTGGAACACTCGGCTCTCCAGCCTCTCCCAAAAGGAACAGTTATTCTTGCTCACTTAGTCATAAAAGATCCACACCCTTCTGCTGCCGACGGTCGGCAACTTGTACACTTTCTCCTAACTGGTCACCTAACGCCTTCTAGTCAAACAGCTTCCAGCCACACCTCATCTAAAATCTTCTCTCAGTCACCTTCCCGGTTTGAGTAGGTCCCTCTCACTCCAAATCCATTCGTCCTCATTTGTCCAGAGATCTTAACCTTCAAAACCCTCCCCTCCCTTCACTCCCAGCTGATCTCCCCCCACACTCCATCAGTGCCTACTTCCAAAAGGCCAGCCACATTCCCCGGCTCCGCACCTTCACCCCGGGCACCCTTTTCTGAGCATCACCCTTTTCCCATCACTTTCTTCCTCCTCAGACCAGAAATTCTTTCACTCACACGCCTCCTCCGACTGCCGCCCCGGGGCACACGAGCCCGCTCCTCCGTTAAGTACCCCGCCCCACCTTCACCACCTCTCCGCGGCCTCCCCACTCCAGTCGGAGCCCCCAAGGCTCCGCGGCTGCAAACCAGGCCCCCCCTGCGTCCCCGCTCGCCGGCCCGGCCCTCCGGAGGGCGGCGGTCCCGGCCCAGCGGCGCACAGACCATCCCGGCAGAGGCAGGAGCCCCCGGCTCCGGGCGGCCCAGGGTGGGGGCGGGGGCGGGGCGGCGGGTGTCGCCTCCGCCTCTGGCGGCCTGCTGCCCGGGCTCCCGCAGCCGCGGCTGGGACCAGGCGAGGAGCGGCCCGCAGCCCGGCCTCCCCTCGCCCGGCAGTCGCCGTCTCTCACCGAGACGCAGAGGCTCGGGCCTCGCTTTCCCCCTGGCCGTCCAGCGATGGCTCCGCCGCAGCCGTCGCGCTCTCCTCACTCGCTCCTCCACCACCCCCGACCGGCTGCTGAAGAGCGGACGGGTAGTGGCACGCCCATTGGCTGTGCCACTCGCGTCAGCCTCCCCGACCCGGACCTCGCGATGTGACTGGCTGGCGCGGCGCCTCTTTTCCACGTCTTGTCCTGATTGGCCTGTCTTGTCTCTCGCGCCCCCTTACCGGGAGGAAAGCTCACCCCCTCCTCCTCGCTTCGGCCTCCCACCCTCTCCAACCCCGTTTCCATCTCGGCTGGCTGGGGGCGGGAGCAGGCGCGGGTGGGTTGGGAGGGGGAAACGCGAACTGCCAATGGGAGCGCCAAGAGAGGGCTGGGAGGCGGGCTCTGCCGCCGGCCGGTCCACGGGGGCAAGTTCAACCAATGGGCGCGCGCCCCACATCCCGGGCTCAGGAGCGCCCGCTTGGCCACTGGGGTTCCGGCGGGTGGCGCCCAGGGCCACGCCCGGCTGGCTCGTCGCGCGGGAGGGGTACCCATTGGAAAGGTGGGAGAATGCGGTGAGGCCGGCGCGGGCGAGCGCGGGCAGCCATTGTGGCGTGCTCCCGCAGCGCCTACGTGGAGTCCGGCGCTGGGTCGGTGAGAGGGGAGCCCGGGCTCTGTACTCTTGGAACTGCGGCGGGATGCTTTTTAGGCAGGAAGCCGAACGTGCGTCTCGTCCACCGCCGCGGACCAGTCGTGCCACAATAATTTCGTACAAAACTTACCGATGGTGACAAAAGTTAGAATAGTGGTTACCTCGGGGATGGAAGAAGGGGCACGAGGGAAGCTACTGGGAGCTGGAAACGTTCTGTCTCTTGATCTGGTTGGTATCCATCTGTAAACATTTATCAAGCATACAGTTAATATTAGTGCACTCAAGGCACTTTAATATATGATATTGAATAGTATCTCAATTTTTAAACTAAAAGGATTGTGAGAATAACTCTGTAGTAACATTACTGTAACCTTGGGCTCTGTGAGACTCCCGTGGTACAAACACTCTCACAGTGTTTAGCTACCTGTCATTCAAAAACTGCAAACCTATAGGAAGAAAAAGAAAAGGATTCTGAGAATTTAACCGAGTGAAAGCTCTTGGCACAGTGATTAGCGCACAGGGGTTGATACTCAAGGATCAGCTAAGATGATTCAGACCGATTTTTCTTTGAGGATTTAGAGCTTGTTTCAGTGCCTGGCCCTGTCAGTGGCACTGCACCCAGTTGGAAACTACAAAAGTCTAGTGAGCTGCCTACCTCGTGGCTGACCTAAGTTCTTCTAAGTTCTGAACCCAGGAAACTTTAATTTAAATACCATAGCTTCTAAAAATAATAAATATATATAATAATACATATAAATATAATATATAAATGTGATATAGCATAAAATAATAATATATAAATAATAAATATATATACATAGATAAATATAAATATATATATCTATATCTATAGATATATCATAGCTTCTGCCCTGGTGGAGCTGACAGTCCAGCACCATGCACAGTCATTCCTGCCTGGAATCCAGTCCAATAGCAGAATTCTGAAATAGCCAAGGCCAGGTGAAACACTTGTTATTAATGGGTCGTGGTAACCTTTCCAAAACAAACATAAGAACTCTGGGTGAAATTCTAGCTGGTGAAAGAGCACCAGCAGCAAAAGAATTGACTGTTACATGATTCAGGGGCATGTGGGTGGCTCAGTCCCTTAAGCATCTGCCTTCGACTCAGGTAATGATCCCAGGATCCTGAGATCCAGCACTGCCTCGGGCTTCCTGCTCAGTGAAGAGCTTGCTTCTCCCTCTCCCTCTGCCTGCCGCTTTGCCTACTTGTGCTCTCTCTGTGAAATAAATAAAATCTTTAAAAAATAAAAAAATTTCATAAAAATGTAGACTACATGATTCATATTTGTTAATTTAGTCATTAAGTTGTTCAGATAAATGCCTTTGTTTAAAGTACTTGTCCTGAACTAGGCATATAATTAGGTAAGAGTATTTTTTCCAAAGAGCATAAGGTGTAATAGGAAGACAGACATAAATGGATCATTCCAATGTAATTCTGGATGAGGAAATACATATAAAAACAATAATGATTTAAATGCCAGCTATCTAATGATCTAAATGCTTAGGTAATTTAGGGGAATATTCTCAGGAGACCAGAACTAAGTAAACCACTGCTGAGATTTATCAGCATGCACAATCAGACATTATTTCTGGAGAATACTTCCATTGTAGATTTTTACATTTTTGTGCAAACATTATTTTTTTCAAATAGTTATATAAAAAATATACTATTACTTAGTTCTTAGGAAACCGCAAGAAAAAATTAAGTAATTGCTTAATGAGTATGTTGTGATTTTCTAAAATAACATTAGGATTGAGAGCATAAAGGCATCTCATTTGATTCAAGTCAATGTGTATGTAACATGCACCTCCAGCAGAGACGTCTCTCTACAACCCACCCCCCACCCCACCCCCCGCCCCGACCAAGATGGGCTTTCTGGAGGACGACCTAAAATTAAAACAGTGGTTCACTCTCCAGGATAGTACAAACTCATGGGGAAGGCATGTTGTTTTATTGACCAGTGTCCCTCAGTGTACCATCATTCTTTTTTTTTTTTTTAAGATTTTATTTATTTATTTGACAGAGAGAGAGAGAGATCATAAGTAGGCAGAGAGGCAGGCAGAGAAAGAGGGGGAAGCAGGCTCGCTGCTGAGCAGAGCCCAATGCAGGTTGGATAGCAGGACCCTGAGACCATGACCTGAGCCCAAGGTAGAGGCTTAACCTACTGAGCCACCCAGGCGCCCCAGTGTACCGTCATTCTTAAGTGAATTCAAAGAATTCCTATATCTACAAAAAGTGAGTAATAGTCTCCACAAAAGGCAATACAGGATTTTACCCAGAGTCTAAAAAACCTATATGTAGTAGTGTTGTAATACCAAAGAAAGTATTCATTCATTCAAATGCTTTCTCCATCTTGCAGCAAGAGCCCTGAAAATTGGGCTGCATATATTGGAATCAACTGCATTGTAATCAAATATGATATACCTGTATGTGCTTTTGATCCTTGCTATAGAACACAGTTCTGTAAATGAAGGTAAATTCCAACAAGCAAAAATAATTTGCACCTATTCATAGGTAGTTGACAACCTAGAGAAATACCACATATTTTTAAGAAAATATGTAGGAATAAACACCAGAAACACATAGGCTATACATAATGTTGTTATAGCTATTAGGACTCCCTTGGAATTTTGTAACTATTTTAAAAACAAAAAACAAGGTCAAGCATCATTTTTTTTATATAAACACTCCTTTTTCTTGCTCTGAGGAAACACTTATCTTACGGCATGTGTCATTTTATTTTATTTTTTTTTTTTTTTTTTTTTTGTCATTTTATTTTTTTAAAGATTTTATTTTATTTGACCGACAGAGCTCGCAAGTAGGCAGAGGGGCAGGCAGAGAGAGAGGAGGAAGCAGGCTCCCCGCAGAGCAGAGAGCCTGGTGTGGGGCTCGATCCCAGGACCCTGGGATCATGACCCGAGCCGAAGTCAGAGGCTTAACCCACTGAGCCACCCAGGTACCCCGGCATGTGTCATTTTTTTTTAAAAAGATTTTATTTATTTGTTTATTTAACAGATAGAGATCACAAGTAGGCAGAGAGGCAGAGAGAGAGAGGAGGAAGCAGGCTCCCCGCTGAGCAGAGAGCCCAATGCGGGGCTCGATCCCAGGACCCTGGGATCATGACCTGAGCTGAAGGCAGAGGCTTTAACCCACTGAGCCACCCAGGTGCCCCACATGTGTCATTTTTTAACTCACATACTTTTCTGTCAATGTCTTACTAAACAGTTCTTTTATTTTAAGGTTTTATTTATTTATTTATGGGGTCCGGTGCATAAGCAGGGGGAGCTGCAGGCAGAGGGAGAAGCAGTCTTCTGCCAAGCAAGGAGCCTGATGCGGTACTCGATCCCAGGAGCCTGGGATCATGACCTGAACCAAAGGCAGATGCTTAACCAACTGAGCCACCCACGCATCCCATTGTTAAATGGTTCTGATGACATTCTTCACTCTTATCTTCCCAACAACCCTGTGCAAGTATTCATCTATTCATCTGAACAAGTACATACAGGTCCTTGTAGCTTCATTTCCCCGTCTATAAAAGGAGGTTGAAACAATGCTAAGTGTTTGTTCTGAGTATTTCAGAATCTGTGAGATCAGTTTGGTTTTCACATGGAAGTGAATCATCTGACCCTCAGTTATTCAACAATTTCAATCTAGGTGAAACAAAAATGTAGCTGATATGTTCATGGCCCTTCTAAATCATTCCTGTATCCTACTCTTGACTTTTTGGTTCTTGAAGGGCGACGGGATACGCCAGCCCCAAATATGCCACTTTGGCATTAGGACTATTTTTGAGTGAAAAGCACTTAAAAAACAGCAGATGCAAAAAAAGGGTATTCTAGGGGTGCCTGAGTGGCTCAGTGGGTTAAAGCCTCTACTTTTAGCTCAGGTCATGATCTCAGGGTCCTGGGATCGAGCCCCACATCGGGCTCTCTGCTCGGAAGGGAGCCTGCTTCCCCCTCTCTCTCTCTGCCTGCCTCTCTGCCTACTTGTGATCTCTCTCCGTCAAATAAATAAATAAAATCTTTTTTAAAAAAAAAGGTATTCTAATCTTCCTTGATCTTACTGAAAACAGGAGACAAACACTCCCTTGTGAAAGATGCCCTCCCTGTACTAGGGGAAAAGGAACATTCTTCATTGGTGAATCAAAACCAAGAGAATCCTGTATAAGTAGACCATGTTAAAAAAATTCCTATGGCCTCCCCATATAGTCTAGATACTTTTCCATAATTGCCTTTCTTTGTTCAACCTGATATAAAAGCCTGTAGGTTTTGTCATTTCTTTAGTTCTTCCTTATGAGAGCTCCTGCTCTCATAAATTTGTGTGCTTTTCTCATGTTAACCTGTCTTATATCTGTTTAATTCTCAGGATCAGCTGAAAAACCCTGAGAAGATAGAGGTAAAATATTGCCTCCCCTACAGTTTCTGGTGACAATGATGGGATGTTAGTGACTGTAACATTAAGAGATCCTGGGACATCTGACAAAAAACCAGCAAAAGGTAAGCTCCTTACCATAACGGTATCTTAGATTTCTGCCTGCAGACCCAGCCGAAAGGAGAACAGTAAGAGTCTCCATGTATATTTTTCTTTCTGAATATAGACTGACAGGAGAAAAACATTTGTCAAAATTAGTTCTTTGAATTGTGACTCTTGTAAATTTGGTTCTGGGTACCAACTGGTATAATCCATAGCCTCCTAGTCTTTGTTTTCCTTATATGTCTTTTATGGTGGGGAAAAAAAGGGGGAAAAAAATCAGAGCATGTTCCTTTCATACTATTTTATGTCTTGAGAGCTTGGCTTTGGATCTCCATCACCCAGAGGGTACAAGTGTTGTCTTGTGTCAGGGAACCAGACAAACAGGCTGGAAACCCAAGACACAAAATGACAAGCAGCATTCTCTTTGTCTAACATCACCAGGCCTTGAGGAAGTTTGTCTTAATGAGAGGTCCCAGTCCATGAACGGCCCTTGTTGTCTCATTGTCTTCATTGTGTTCATAGTGTTAGGATACTCTCATCCTGATATCCCCTACCCAGGACCACAAATAAGCTGGTCTATAACTGGAGGCATCTCATCTTCCCATAGATAACAAGAGATGCTAGTTTCACAAACACTATTCTTACCACCTGTGACAATGAAAGTCTTTGCTCTCTTAGGCTAACTCTGGGAATGAACGTAACTGGATCTGGGTTTGGGGGGGTGGGTGCACTGTCTTTGGGGACTCCTCCGGTGTCTGTGGTTAAGCCATAAAAGGCTTTTTGATTTTAAGCCATAAAAAGGCATTTTGTTTTTGAGTCACAGTTCAAATAGATATATTTTCTGAAATAAGTCAGACAGAGAAAGATAATACCATATGATTTCACTTATATGTGGAACCTAGAAAACAAAACTTATAAACAAACAGACTGTTCAATACAGAGAACCAACGGGTTACCAGAGGGATTGTGGGGAATGGCAAAATAAAGGGGTTTAAGAGGTAGAAGCTTCCAGTTATTATACATAATAAGTCATGGTGATGAAAAGTACAGCATAAGGGATTTTGTAATAACATTATATGGCAGATGGTAACTACATGTATCATGGTGAGTACTGAATAATGTATAGAATTGTTGAATCAGTGTGTTGTACACCTGAAACTAATATAACATTGTATGTCAATTTTACTTCATTTTATTTTATATTTTTTATTTTTTAAAGATTTTATTTATTTGATAGGGAGAGACAGTGAAAGTGGGAACTCAGGCAGGGGGAGTGGGAAAGTCAGAAGCAGGCTTCCCACCAAGCAGGGAGCCTGATGTGGGGCTTGATCCCAGGACCCTGGGATCATGACTGGAGCCGAAGGCAGACGCTTAACGACTGAGCCACCCAGGCGCCCCAATTTTACTTCATTTTAAAAAGAAGGTATACTTTTGAATATTTGGACTTTATAATTAAAAGGATTTTTTTTTTTTGAGAGAGAGAGAGAGAGAGAGAAAACGCGTGCATGTGCAAGCTGTGGGAGTGGGTGACTGGAGGGATAGGGAAACAGAATCCCAAGGAGGCTCCATGCCCAGCAGAACCTCATCGCAGGGCTTGATCCCAGGACCCTGAGATCATGACCTAAGCTGAAATGAAGAGTCGGATGCTTAACCGACTGAACCACCCAGGAACCCCTATTTAAAAGGATTTTTTAGAGAGTTCTCATCTTAAACAAATGTCCCATTGTTACCTGTAAGAAGATCAAATTGAAATGAAAAATAATAAGGCAAAGATCACTCTTACATAAGTTAGTAAATTTTGTGTTTCTGAATTTGTATCTAGCTCATAAATGAGATTTAAGATGAAAACTCTAAGATCTCTTTTTGTATGTCTGTATGCATCTAGGTATACATACTTTGTAATGTGTTATTTTTCTACTTTCATATGATATTGCCATAGTTACTTTGTAAAAGAGCTCTATTTAACCAGTTTAAAAAAATAAGCACTTACATAAATTAAGTATTCCTAAAACTCTCAGAAATATAGAAACTAACTTAAATGTTTTTCAAGTTCACAAGATCTAGGACAATCTTTGGTAAATTAAAGCTAGCTTAAAGTTTGTTGGTTTAATAAAAACAATCATGTCTTCAGAGTTGTAAACATTAAACATAATGAAGAGATACAACTTTTTCTTCTTAGGTTTACTAATCAAATGAGTTTATCTCTACTAGACGCTTAAGACTATTACTGAGTTTAAATAAAATTCAGTTTAAAAACAAGATGTACAATAAAAATAAATTGCCTCATGTATGTAAAACACAGCAGTATAAAAATAAAAGTTGGAGAGGGCCATATGTTTTCCCTCCTGTGATTATCTAAAGAAGAGTAACTTAAGATTATGCTACCTTTGTTTCATTAAACAAAGTATTATGTCTATTTAAAAATAGTTTCCAAAATCTTTTAGGAAACTTGAAACCTTAAAGTTATATTAAGTTAAATTAAATGATGGATATTCACTGAATATTTAAATAAGATAATACACTTAAACATTAATTGCTAACTATAAATTTATCTGCTTTTGGCCTTTCAATTCTTATAGAGAGAAAAAAGATATTTGGGTCTGTTAGTAAGCATATCTTTTACCACATTAAGGAACTATACTATGAAACAGTCTAAGTCTTTAAAAATTATAAATATTTATGATTATGTAGTCAGAAATTTACTAACCTACTAGGAGATTCTAACATATATAATAGTTCACAATTGCCTGCTTCCTAATTTTCACTAGAAAATAAAGATTACTGGGACGCCTGGGTGGCTCAGTTGGTTAAGTGGCTGCCTTCGGCTCACGTTATGATCCCAGTGTCCTGGGATCAGTACCACATCGGGCTCCTTGCTCGGCAGGGAGCCTGCTTCTCCCTCTGCCTCTGCCTGCCACTTTGTGTGCTTGTGCTCACTCTTGCTCCTCTCTCTCTCTCTGACAAATAAATAAATAAAATCTTAAAAAAAATAAAAATAAAAATAAAGATTACTAAGTGGTTAAAATTTGTAATCAATAATATCTATAGGGACGCCAGAGTAGCTCAATGGGTTAAGCCTCTGCCTTCGGCTTAGGTCACGATCCCAGGGTCCTGGGATCGAGTCCTTCATCGAACCCCGCATCGGGCTCTCTGCTCAGCAGGGAGCCTGCTTCCTCCTCTCTCTCTGCCTGCCTCTCTGCCTACTTGTGATCTCTGTCTGTCAAATAAATAAATAAAATGTTTAGAATAATAATAATAATATTTACAATCTATATATGAAAATAAAACTTAAAAATGGTGAAGAAAAAAAACTTTGTGTGCAAAGTATAAAAGAAGAATGGGGGGCGCCTGGGTGGCTCAGTGGATTAAAACCTCTGCTTTCGGCTCAGGTCATGATCCCAGGGTCCTGGGATCGAGCCCCGCATCGGGCTCTCTGTTCAGCAGGGAGCCTGCTTTCTCCTCTCTCTCTGCCTGGCTCTCTGCCTACCTGTGATCTCTGTCAAATAAATAAATAAAATTAAAAAAAAAAAAAAGGAAAAAGAACGGGTTGTGTTATTATATAAAGAGTATACGATGATGTGTTTTTGTTAAGCAAAAGGGAAGTAATTTTGTCCTTCAGCAAAATGATTAAATGTTCTAGAATAAGAAAGAGGAAAGGAATAAGACAAAATCTAAACTGATGCAGAAAATTGGAGGTTTGCGGAAAAGAAATTTTATGTTGCAAGGTCAAAGCTGGCCAAAATTAAATGGATAATTTATCAGGGTTTTAAAAAATGAGCTCAATAATATACTAATACAAAATAAGTTTAATTTTCTCTCCATTATAATGAAAGTTTCTTAGATTATTGGTCTGCTTTTAATAAGAGATTTTAAAAGGTTTTTCTTTACCTTTTATATCACCTGCCAAGGAGATAAAGATTCTATGTCTTAATAAAGTAATTTCCTGTGCTTCACATTGTCTTTATTAGATCTTTGATTACTTAGAAAAACTGAGTCTTCAATCTTAAAGAAGCTGAGGAGTTTTTGTTTGTTTGTTTGTTTACAGTTATATGACTTTCTATATTTATCTTTAAAACCTTTTAATGGTCACTTTAATTAGATGGATAACTAAGTATTTTGTCATTGGGATACTACTTAATCAAGTGTTTTAAACCTTTAGGCTTTTTGTTTTTTTAGGTAATGAGTGAATATTTGTTAAGAATGAGAACAAAAATCACAAAAAAATTATAAATTTTAAAAGATGGCCACATAAATATCACAAAATCTAAACATATAACAAAATTTTCATTAACTCCTTAGTACTCTACAATCATTCCTGCATCTTAGGATTTTGGATCACCTCATTATATGCCAATAAATTTGTAATATTGTCTATAAAAATAACAACGATAACTAAGACTTTCCTTCGGGGCATCTGGGTGGCTCGGTCAGTTACGCCTCTGACTCTTGATTTTAGCCCAGGTCATGATCTCAGGGTCTAGAGATTGAGTCCCACCTTGGACTCCGCACTCAGCGGGGAGCCTACTTGAGATTCTCTTCCGCTACTTCTCCCTCACCCCTCCCCGACTTGCACTCTGTCTCTAAAAATAAACAAAGATACAGATATAGTGAAAAGAAGGGCCATATGCACCCCTATGTTCATAGCACCAATGTCCACAATAGCCAAACTGTGGAAAGAGCCAAAATGCCCTTCAGCAGACAAATGGATAAAGATGTGGTCCATATACACAATTGAATATTACTCAGCCATCAGAAAAGATGAATACCCAACTTTTGTATCAACATGGGTGGGACTAGAGGAGATTATGCTGAGTGAAACAAGTCAAACAGAGAAAGACAATTATCATATGGTTTCACTTATTTGTGGAACATAAAGAAACACATGGAGGACATTAAGGAAGGTAAAAATGAAGGGGAGGAAATCAGAGTGGGAGACCAACCATGAGAGACTATGGACTCCGGGAAACAAACTGAGGGTTTTAGAGGGAAGGGGGTTGGGGGATGGGTGAGCCTGGTAATGGGTATTAAGGAGGGCATGGATTGCTTGGAGCACTGGGTGTTATAGGCAAACAATGAATCATGGAACACTACATCAAAAACTAATGGTGTACAATATGGTGACTAAAATAACACAATAGAAAAAAAGAAAAGGAAAAAAATAAAAATAAACAGATACATTTGGAATGCAGTCTTGGAAAGGAGATTTGACTTAGGTCTTAGTTCTCTTATCCCTGGAAAGCAGTAACAGGAAGAAGTAGGGCAACCGAGCACAGAGCTCAAGAACTGGCCACAGACCCAGAGCGCTGGCTGCCACCTCAGCGCCATGTCAAGGGGAGATCCAAACCTTTAGACATTTTTGACAAATTTCCCAAAATCAAATTCAAAATGAGTCTCTTGACATTCAGCTAACTTTGGAATTTCTCAGAGAGTCCCTAAATGATCTTAAAGATTTGTTCTCTGTCCTTACAAAAAGAAATTAAACTAATAGCTTGTTTGAGATGTGAAATTACATGGGAAACATTGTCAAATAAAAGTGATAATTAATTTCTTTAGGTCATATTTATATGAATAGATGTTACCAATATTTAAAGTTGTACAGAATTCCTAGAAATCTGTCAGTGCCCTGACCACCTATATAATCAATCAGAATTCCAATTATTACTTGAAAACATTGCATTTTACAAAAATAACCAAATGTTCTTATAAATTGCATCATATTTTTAATAGTGACCTCTCACCAGATCTGTAACCATGGCTATTTTTAAGGGTTTTTTTTTTGTCATTCATAAACCATTGTCTTACTCTTGATTATTCCTGAGAGCATTTTCCATCAACTGCAGGCAAATACGCTTCATCTCTAAGGAGATCTGTTGAAAAGATCCTGACATGCACTCTAGAATACAGGTTTCTGATAACTGCATATCATAATATTAAGCTAGATAAGAATTTCTAGAATTCTGGGGCACCTAGGTGGCTCAGTCAGCTGTGTCCGACTTTTGATCTCAGCTCAGGTCGTGATCTCAGGGTTGTGAGATTGAGCCCATGTTGGGCTCTATGCTAAGGCTGGAACCTGCTTAAGATTCCTTTTCTCATCCCCCCTGGTGTGCCACATTCCCTCTCTCTCTTTCTCAAAAAAAGGGGGTACACCTGGATACCTCGCTTGGTGGAGTGACTGCCTTTGGCTCAATTTGTGATCTCAGTGTCCTGGGATTGAGCCCCATGTTAGGCTCTGTGCTCATCAGGGAGTCTGCTTCTCCTTCTCCCTCTGCCCCGCCACCCCCCACCCCCCGTGCTCACTCTCTCTTTCTAATAAATAAATAGAATCTTAAAAAAAGAAAGAAAACTTTAAGAATTTCTGGAACTCTAATGGAAAAACTGATTGATTCATAAAACTGCTAACCCAAGCTCAAGCAAACGAAAAGCAAGTACATGAGATTGAATGAACTGATAAGGATGGTTATAATTTTATGACATTTTGTTTAAAGCATTGTTAGATCTTTAATGTTTTATTTTTGAGATTTGAGAAAACCCTTTTTGGGGGTACATGGGCTCAGTTGGTCAAGCATCTAACTCTTGATTCCAGCTCAGGTCATGATGTTGGGATTGTGGGATCAAGCCTTGCATCAGGCTCCCTGCTCAGCATGGAGACTGCTTGGGATTCTCCCCCACAACCGCCCCGCTCCTTCCCTGCTGGCCAGATTTTCTATAAATAAATAAATAAATAAATAAAATCTTTTTAAAGAAAGAAAACCCTTTTTCTCTTTTTCTTAAGCTGTCTATAACTTATCTTGATTTGATAGACTATACCTTTGTAAGCAAAAATTAAAATATTTATCGGGGTGCCTTGGTGTCTCAGTTGGTTGGACGTCTGCCTTCAGCTTAGGTTGTGATCTCAGGTCCTGGGATCCAGTCGCGTGTCCGGCTCTTGGCTCAGTGATAAATATGCTTCTCCCCCTATGTTCTCCTCCTCTCTCTCTCTTTCTCAAATAAATAAAATCTTTAAAAAAATTAAAATATTTATCTTTTTCTTCCTACCTGATGCCTCCAGAATTTGGAAACTTTTTTTTAAAGATTTTATGTATTTATTTGAGAGAGAGAGAGAGAGAGAGCAAGAGAGAGAGAGAGAAAACACAACAGGGGCAGAGGGGGGGGGGAGATGCAGACTCCCCTGCTGAGCAAGGAGCCTGACACGGCGCTTGATTCCAGGACCCTGGGATCATGACCTGAGCTGAAGGAAGGCGCTTAACTGCCTGAACCATCCAGGTTCCCCCCCCCAAATTTGGAAATTCTTAATAAACATTCTTATTCATGATGATATAGTTGTTTACATAGGTTCAGTAAGACTCTGTTCTCTTTACAACAATTGGAAACATTGGGTATATTACCAAGACTTTGACTGTAATGTCATATTTGACAATGCAGTACATAAACTTAAATGTGACCAGACGGAGGGATACCTGGGTAGCTCAGTCGTTTGGGCATCCAGCTCTGGGTTTTGGCTCAGGTCATGGTCTTGGGGTCATGGGATCGAGCCGGAGTTGGGCTCCACACTCAGTGCAGACGCCGCTTGGGATTCTTTCCCCCACGGCACCTCCTCCTGTTCTCCCTCTCTCTCAAATAAATAAATAAAATCTTAAAAAAAAAATAATGTGACCAGATGCATTTAAGGAACTAAGGTTGACTATATGGAGCCAATGTTTATAACACCTCTTGAAATACCAGCCCAATTCATTTTGCTTACAGGATTCCCAGCCCTACACGTGACTAAGCAAGATTACTTCTTAGCAGGCTCAAAATCTTAAGATCATTGGGTACCTTGAAAATAGAGGAATTCACCCAAATATATGGATGCTACAGGCAAAGTTTGATGGAAAATTCTTGGTTTGATTTCTTAGCCTCACATGGCTTTTAAGGTTCAATCTAGGGGGCGCCTGGGTGGCTCAGAGGGTTAAGCCTCTGCCTTCGGCTCAGGTCATGATCTCAGGGTCCTGGCATCGAGCCCCACATCGGGCTCTCTGCTCGGCGGGGAGCCTGCTTACCCTCCTCTCTCTCTCTGCTTGCCTCTGCCTACTTGTGATCTCTCTCTCTCTCTGTCAGATAAATAAATAAAATATTTTAAAAAAAAGTTTCAAAAAAAAAAAAGGTTCAATCTAGGATTCCTTATTAAAAGTTCCTACAAAACAGACTTACAAAGAGCCCATGTGTTACATCACTATTGTTGCTCACTTATGTAAATAATCAGGTCAAGTTTAATGAGACTAAACTCATTTTACAAACAGGTGTAGGGGCACCTGTTACAAACTTACTGTAGGGGCACCTGGGTGGCTCAGTTGGTTAAGCATCTGCCTTTGGCTCAGGTCATGATCCCAGGGTTCTGGGATGGAGCCCCATGTCCAGCTCCTCGCTCAGCGGGAGCCTGCTTCTCCCTCTGCTCCCGGCTTGTACTCTCCCCTGGTATCTCTCTGTTTCTCTCTTTCTCAAATAAATAAATAAGATTTTTTTAAAAAAATAGTCTTACTATAATTATATTTAATACAAATGGGGAGAGAAAATTGCATTTCAGTGAAAACCTGTAAACATGGGCTTACAATTAAGATTCCAGCCCTTTTCATTGTTGTTGAGGTTTTGTTATCTACCTAGAAACTGGTCTAGATCCTGAATTCTTCTAGTTTCCTCCAGTATATGGCCACAACTCTCCAAACTAACATTTCCTATTTTCCTCCCAACCTTCTGACTTGAACTCACAAAGAATGAAAACTCTCCTTTTCCCGAAGTCCTGTTGCGATGATTGGATGACCTGAGATAAACTTCAGAAAATTGCCACAACGGATCAGAGATAAATGAACTTCATGTCTGCTTGTGTAGGCCACTCAGAAAATTCACTTGGAACACCTGGTGCAACAAGAGACTTTCAAACTACAAACAAGGAAATTTGGCAGATTACAACTTCCATCCTTATTCTATCACACGATGAAGCGTCTTCGTAAATCTAGAAATCGCGGGGCGCCTGGGTGGATCAGTCTTTTAAGTATCACACTCTTGGTTTTGACTCAGGTCATGACCTCAGGGTTCTGGAATCAAGCCCCGTGTGTGCTCTGTGCTCAGCGTGGAGTCTGCTTGAGGATTTGTTTCCCTCTCCTTCTTCCCCACCCCCCTATTCAGGTGCATGCACATGTGTGCTCTCTCTCTCCCTCTAAAAACAAAGAAATCTTTTTGAAAAATCTAGACCTCTTCTCAACTGGCTATCCTCTGAACTCAGAAATTAAGTTTCCAACTATCCATATTCATTTCTCTTTAATCTCTATAAAAAATACTTGTCAGTAAATGCCTCATTGCTCATATCATATGGTGACCTAACTTAGAACTACCCTCATCTCCATCACCATCTCCTGAGCTGAGACAGAGCTGTTTAAATGAACGGACCTGTTCTCAAGACTAAGAGAGTAAATCACTGAGAAACAGAATAATCTGCCAACTCAGATTCTGGACCATGGATCTTTTGGGGGAATCTTCAAAGAGGAAGAATGAAAGGATGTAGAATACGCCACTTTGACGTAAGTTTTATTTTGAGCTAAAGGCACTTAAAAAACAGCAGATGCCAAGAAGGGCATTCTAATCTCCCTGTTCTTCCTGAAAACAGGCGATGAACACTCCCTTGTGAATGATGCCCTCCCTGTACCAGGGGAAAAGGAACATTCTTCAATGGGGAATGAAAGCCAAGAGTATCCTGTATAAATAGACCATGTTAAAATAATGCTTATCTTCCTGTAGCTTCCCCATATAGCTCATTTACTTTTCCACAATTGCCTTTTTGTAAAAGTCGGTAGGTTTACCACTTCTTTGGATCTTTCTTTCGTTGTGAGAGCTCCCATGTCATATAAAACTGAAAGGTTTGTATACTTTTCTCCTATGAATTTGTCTTATAGCAGTTTGATTCTCAGGCCTGGCTCAAAACCCCTAAGAAAGTAGAGGTAATATTTTGCCTCCCCTAGATTCTCACTATCTCCCCTATTGATTAAAGGGTCCTGGTGGCTCACAAGTGTTGGGAAGAAGAGAAACAGTATTTGTAATATTTCTTTAAATACCATCTTGTCTGTTTTCTAAGCATCATTGTGGGGAAAAAAAGAAAGAAGAGAAACCATCTTGCTGGCCAGTTTCTTTCCTCATCTGATTAGGTGGTCATTTTGCCCTTTTTTTGGTCAGTGGCATTGTCAATGTTTAGACCTCATTTTCGGGCAGTAGTAAATCAATAGAACCCTGAGACCTGAAGACTATTCTTTACTTTTTCTGCCTCTCTTTTTTTTTTATAACCTTTTTCTTTCATTTTTGGAGATTTACTCCCTTTGTACGTACACCAGAGCAGAGCTGCTACAGCTGCCGAGAAATGGGGATCACTAGATCATCATCTGTATTCAAACATCACCACATGTCCAAAGTGAAAGCCATAGACTCTGACTCACCTATTTCCTGCTTTCTGGGTGGTGCTTTTTGAGAACTCTGCATAAAGTCTCTAAGATCAGTACTAGTACATCTTTGAGCTTCTAGGGAGGGGCCTACTCCCAGAAATACTTGCAAACAAAAGCTCCAAGCTGGGAAGAACCTCATGCAGCAAACCACACCTATGTGTAAAAATTTGTCAATAAATACAAAGGTGTTCCTCTTAAGAAAATAAGACTTACATTTGACATAGTCTCTAATCTCTTATTCTCCAGAGCAGAGTGCACAGATTAGTTTCTCTATGAACAAAACCAGTTTGTTCGAGCAGACAATTGCAGGGGTGTTTGTGTGTGGTTTGTTGTTGTTGTTGTTGTTGTTTTTTCTCATGAATTAGGCAATGGTGGGCTTGAGAATAAGAAACCATAGTGATTAATAGTCCTGACACCAGAACTGAACTCCTAGGTGTAGAATCCTAGTGCTACCGTTTATTAAGTGACCTTGGGCAAATGATTTCCCCTCTGTGCCTCAGTTTCCCAGGGGTAAAGTGGAAATGACAATAATAACATCTGTCTCATTGGGGGTGTTACGAAGCTGAATGCGTTAATACTTTAAAGCACTTAGCACAGTTTCTGACACATGGTAAGCCTTATCTAAATGTTATCCTTTAAAATTGTTAAAACTTGGGACACCTGGGTGGCTCAGTCCATTAAGCGCCTGTTGGTTTTGGCTCAGGTTATGACCTCAGGGTGGTGAGATCGAGTCCTGCATTGGACTCCGTGCTCAGTGTGGGGTCTGCTGGAGATTTTTCCCCCTCCCTCTCCCTTCCCCTCCACTCCTCCTCACCCCCATTTGCACACAAGTTCTCTCTCTTTCTAAAATAAGCAAGTACAATCTTTAAAATTGTGAAGCCTTTTTTTTTTTTACTAATGTTTTCTATTTATTCGTTAATTAAAAAGTGCATAGTACAAGCCCTTTATCCCAGTCCAAGTACTTAGTAAAAGATTACATTAAACCCTGGATGGCACAGACATGATTTCTTTGGCATGATTTAAACATTGAAAAACAGTAGTTCATGTTTAGTACATCACATGACCACTTTTGCTTTAACAAAGTAATCATCAGACATGGTAACAAAACATATGCTTTTTCATTTAGAAATATTATGTTAAGACTAAATCTACTATTGCAACAACAAAAATTTAATTTATGTGTAAACTCTTCGTTTCTCCTTCAAGTTGCTGTTTTGTGTCTTAAGCTGATGAGCCGGTCAAATTTTAGTGTGTTTATTTAGAGTGACTGGCTTTTAATTCAGAGTGATACACTTCCAAGGTTCCTTGAAAAATAAAAGAATTCAGTCATTCTACAAACACTATCACATCACATACCACAATGACATTAAAAGTAACCATGGAATAACTGAACCTAATAGTTACTTTAAAAAATCTCTGCAAGTTGATTTAAAATATGACTTGCTGGCCATGGGATAGTGCTTGGATGGATACATGACAAAATCTTTTACTATACACAGTTCCAATATTAACTTTTTCCATAGGGAAAGCAAGAAAACATTATTTTGCGTAAGGGACATTACATGACTCTAAAACAAAATAAACTTAATGTTATTTGTGGAATATTTAAGAGCCAAAAGTGATTAAAATATGAAGCTCTATCTTTCCCTTTTCTGGATTATTTAAAAATGAATGTAGCCACCATTCCAGTGAATGTTTGTAAGCCAAGTAATGAGTAAGACTGTGCTCAATAAAAAGGCCACATGTAGAAACTTTAAGATTAAATAGAGTAATATAAATTACTAGTTAGGTTAACAGGAATACTTTATAAGCAGAGTATGTGGTCTTTCTCAGGAATGCAGAGAAATTTTACAAGCAAAAAAAACCTAAGTATTTCTCTAAGAACTTTTGTTGCTAATTAAATAGATGGTCCATATAGAAAAGTTTAATATACTAGATGTACTGTCAGTTAAGTGTATGTGACAGAAATGAAGAACCAGGAATAAGAATCTAGATTTGTAGGTCTCTAGCTAACTAACACTGGACACTCTGTTTCCACATCAAGGCCAACTGGCTTCAACCAAAGCCAATTCTCAATTATTTGTGAGCCACAGATTGAGTGAATGCATCAGCATCTCTGCCAGAGGTTGGCTTTCCAGCAGCTTAGAGAACAGATTGCTAGGATGTATGTGCAAGCCTTCAAAGTCCAGGGGCCATGGACAGAAAAAGGAATGTTTATAGAGATTTAACTCCATTCTATGACACCCCTGCCCTTTCTACAGTGAATACTCTAATAGCTCTAAAGCTGGGAATGCTTCCAGTAGGCCACAGCAAGAGGAAGATTTAAATCTATGGTGCTCACTTATGCAAGATTTGACTTAACCTGTGTTATGATACCCCTCAATTAGCACAAGTAATTAAGAATAGACGATACTATGTCAAGAAGTTGAGCTCAAAGCTAAGATCCACAGAAGGAATGCGAGCAGTCAATATTGGATTATACAATGAAATGAAGCCCTTAAAAAGTTTATGGCCTAAAATGTAATCATAATCAAGGGGGGAAAATACCCTAGGAGTGTCACACAATTGTATCAGAGACTCTATTAAACAGTACAATGATATAGAGAAGTTTATTAATTCATACAAGTAATTTCTCAGACTGAAATTAGTTAGACTGATCTGGAGGGAAACTCCTTACTTGATAGCAAAATATCGCCTAACCCCCATAAACCATCTGTAATCACTTGCTAAGAAAAAAATTCCATAATCACATAGGTCATGCAGACTTGTTTTTATGCCATTTGTATTCTTTTTTTCTTTGAAACTGAGCAAAACAATGCAACATTTTACTTTTCATACATTTCAAAATTCTACTTATAATAATAATGCTCCTCCCCACCCCAATCCATCTTATCACTAAAAAAGAATGAGATAAGGGGTGAGAAAAAGATCCTTGATTGCTTTTTCATTTTCCTCTTTTTCCCTTGGAGTAAACCATCAAATATTTCTGAAGTCAGAAGGGAAACAAAAGACTCAATTTTTTCTTCACAGAAAAAAATAGGCTAAATAAGTAAACAACATTCAAATATCAGTAACAAAATAGGCCCCCAATATAGCTTTCAGAGAGTTCCATTTAACAGGGAAGTGTTAGAACCGGAAAGGTTCCTGAGAGGCGCCCATTTAACAAATAAATTATAGCTTTAATTATTACTGTACAGAATATACCTGGCAAAGGCAGAAAGCATTAACTTTTTTCCTCCTTTCATGAATCTTATAAGGCTATAATGGACTGTAAATCACCCACCATATTTAAATCATGCTTATTTAAGTTCTCCTAATATTGGGGCGCCTGGGTGGCTCAGTGGGTTAAAGCCTCTGCCTTCGGCTCAGGTCATGATCCCAGGGTCCTGAGATGGAGCCCCACATCCGGCTCTCTGCTCAGTGGGGAGCCTGCTTCCTCCTCTCTCTGTCTGCCTCTCTGCCTACTGGTGATCTCTGTCTGTCGAATAAATAAATAAAATCTTTAAAAAAAAAAAAAGGTTTATCTCACACACACACAAAAAAGTGCTCCTAGACATTTTTGTAGGAATAAAAAACTTAGTAAACAACTATTTCATTTCTTCTCCCCTCTTTTTCTAGCACATAAGCCAGTTGTAGTGGATAACACAAATCTGTAAAATATTCCAAAGGCTGCCACGGTCCCAAGAACTAGAAAAAACTGCCACCCACAAATAAACTATTAAGGTAAATGTAAATACAGTGTGGTTCTAATTCTTTTTCATACCATCTCAGAGAACACCAAGTAACTATAAATACCTTATGGGGGGGAAAAGCAATTTTTTAAAAATTTTTTTTAAAGTTTATTTATTTATTTAACAGATAGAGATCACAAGTAGGCAGAGAGGCAGAGAGAGAGAGGAGGAAGCAGGATCCCCGCTGAGCAGAGAGCCCAATGTGGGGCTCGATCCCAGGACCCCGGGATCATGACCTGAGCCGAAGGCAGAGGCTTTAACCCACTGAGCCACCCAGGTGCCCCCAAAAAAGCAATTTTAAAAACGTATCAAAACTATTTAAAATATTTAAAGGCAGGATCTCAAATTTCCTTCAATCAGGCCAGAAATCATCACAAAAAAATTCTGATCACAGTTACAAATAGAATGAGTGGAATGTTTAAGTTTAGGACAACCAAAAAAGCCCATTAACTTTTTCAATATAATAATTTACTCAAATATACTGTAAAAAGGAATGGTGATAACACAGGAAGCAAAAATAAGATCGCGAGTGAAATTTCCAGAAGCTCATGAAAACAATACCATCCCAGATTGCAGATGCAGAAGGAGAAACAGTCTAATGGGGTTAAGAGTACTCTGGTCTTGCAAGGTGTTAACTATTTTCACTTCCTATATCACAAAGTTGGTCCACAGGAGGGGCTGGTGGATCTTGTCCATTACGAGGACTGGTTGGCTTGCCAGTTAGGTTGGATCCTCTTAGATGAGGAGGTCTCAGTAGGAACAAGATCACTGCAATAACCCCATTCAGGCCATCAAGATCAGGATAATACTGACGCCATTATCCCCAGTGGGCCCTGGTAATTCCTGAAGACATTCCGTGTCTGTGCAGTAGGACTGGGATTGCCTCAACAGATTGATCAGCCTTCTCACTGCATGTTCATGAGAGCAAACACATTCCCAAGGATCGAATCCACCTTCTGCCATGATTGCCCAGCTTGATTTAACTCGACTGTTTGAATCCGCCCAGACAACAGACCTGGCGGGGAGGATAGGGGCTCGGCAGAAAGACCGCCTGGCGCTTCCGGAACGCGGCCGCGGTGGCTCCTGGCCGCTGGCTTCCTCCCCTCGGTTTTGATTCGACTGACCGGGTCGCTCTAAGCCATGAGACCCGGATCTGCTGGCTCCGGCGGGCGGCGGCGCAACAGATGCAGCGACTGGAGATCCCAGGGGCCCGCGTGCCAAAATTGCTCAGTCTCTTTAAAAAAAAAAAAGAGTGAAAGACTTCCTTGAGCCAATAATGATGCCTATCTTCTAGTCCAACACTTTGAAGATGCTATTTGCAAACCTCACAACAAGGTGGGTGTTACTGTTTCCATTTTACAGATAAGGAAGCAGAAGATTAGGGTAGTGGAGCTGGGAATTCTAACCCAGTGTGTCTAACTCCAAATCATTTGCCCTTCTATGGTGCAGCATTGTTCCTTACAACTTCTTACCCATTCCCTGCATTTGTTTATATCCACTCTGGTCTCCGGAGTCACTTTGCCCATACTCTGTCCTTTCACAAATGGGTAAATTGAGACTAAGAAGTTAAGTGCCTTTCCCAAGACTATGTAATTATTTAATGACTGTAAAATAGCCATCGAATGGCAACCAAGCATTTGCTGATGAGAGTGATGTACATTGCTTATGGCAGTGCCTTTTCACATGGTAAGCAGTCAACCTTAGCTATTTTTACCATTGTTCATCTGTTCATTCATTCCTTTAACAAGTATTTATTAGGCATTTCTTACAAATCAAGCACCTTGGAGTAAAAAAAATAAACAAGATCAGATCCTTTTTGAAGCTCACACTAGCTGTCCCATCTGGGAGCCACTAGATATATGTGGCTATGGAGCATTTCAAATGTGGCCAGTCTGGATTGCAATATACTGTAAGTTCAAAAAACATACAGGATTTTGAAGATTTAGTACCAAAAAAATAAGCTAAAACATCTCAATAAATTTTATATCAGTTACATGTTGAAATGAAAGTATTTGGGATATACTGGGTAAAATAAAAATATTATGAAAATTGTCTTATCTGGTTTTTTTATTACACTTTATGTTTTAAAGATTTTATTCATTTATTTGTCAGAGAGTGTGCACAAGCAGGGGGAGCAGCAGGCAGAGGCAGAGAGCAAAGCAGGCTCCCTGCTGAGCAAGGAGCCCAACGCGGGATCTGGGATCATGACCTAAGCTGAAGGCAGACACTTAACCAACTGAGCTGCCCAGGCATCACTGTTTTTATGCTTTTTAATGTGGCTACTAGAAAAGTTAAAATTACATGTGGTTTGTGTTGGGTTTTAACTGAACAGCGTTGGTCAAGATGGCAAAAAAGATAAACATGATAAAATATAAATGCTATGAGAAGAGTCAACAGAATATTCTATGAGAGCACAGAGGAATACCTGGCTTGGGGATTCAAGGAAGGCTTTACAGAGGAGGCAACATTTAGCTTGAATTCCAAAGGGTGAGTAAGGTTATTGCCAGATGAGTGTTTTCCAGGCAGAAGATGAGCAGGTAGAATGTCACATAAACAGGAAAGAGTAACCAACAAGTTGAAATACGATAAAAAGCTTGACTTTTCTCAAGTGTGGGATAGAGGGTAGGAGTGCTTGATGAGAAGTAGTAGGAGATGCAGTTGGAAGATTGATTAAAGAAAGATTATGAAAAGCCTTGCATGCCATACACTACTGAAATTTTTTTTTAAGATTTTACTTATTTATTTGACACACACACAGAGAGAACACACAGGCAGGAGGAGTGGCAGGCAGAGGGAAAGGTAGAAGCAGGTTCCCTGAAGAGCAGGGAGCCTGATGCAGGGCTTGATCCCAGGACCCTGGTGCCCCCACTATTGAAATTTTTGATGAAGATGACTGATATAATTTTATTTGAGCTTAGAAAGATAACTCTCATAGCCACATGGAAGTTGGCCCGAAGTAGGAAAAACACTTGAGATAGGAACTTAGGAAATGAAAATAGATTTTGGTGGTGATAATTTGAGCAATGGTAGTAGGAATTTCAAATAGGGCAGGGTCGCAAAAGATGGACAGGGCCATCTCAGAACTGATGAGACCTAATAGTCACGTCAGGGAAGCAAAGAAAATAGGGATCATGAGAGGCACCCAGTTGTGTTTGTTCATGGCTGTAGAATGGCATTTCCTTCTGCTCATTCAACAAATACTTAATTAAAATGCTATTTATGTGCCAGATAATAGGTAGTAGAGCTTAATGGGTTCCTGGTGACAATGTCTGAACTTTATGTGATTATGTTTAAAACATTTGCTAGGGATCAGAAAAGAATAAATTACTAAATTCACATATATGTATTGCCGCACTAATGAATTTTATTTCTCTGGAACTATATCTTATTTTCAGTGACCTTAAAAGAGTCCAAAGTCTTATGCTAAAGTGAGAGTAAGGGTTTTCTCATCTAGCCAGTTAGAGCAGGAATCTGATCCCTGAAGGGAGAGGCCAGCTCACAGAGTGACAGGTCTGAAGTCTGATAATATAAAGTTTAGGAAAGAATGTGAAGAAACAGGGACTCTTTCATCAACTGCTCATAAATTAGTACATTGCATTTTGAAAAGCAATTGGCAGTTATAATCAAATTGAAAATGTATATTTCATAGAACTCTGCCTTTGGATTTCTGTGTCCCTGCACAGTGCTTTATAAAGCAAAGTTAGAGCACCCTAGGCGAGCTTCTAATTACATGTATTTTTTTAATGTATTTATACAGAAATGAAAAAGAAATTGAGCTTTACTCATTCTGATTTAGTATAAGGATTGAAGTTGGTGCCTTCATTTAGTGTGTATATCAGATGTCATATGTATGCTGGCAACTCCCGAATTTAAACATTCAGACTTATCTTCTCCCCTGAACTTTGTCTACTGAGTATCTTTACTTGGAAATATATGATTATATTGAAAGGATGCAAAGAGTATGAATTTTGCAAATAACAAAATTCAAGCCAAAATTCTCTCACTACTATGGGCACAGCACAGAAATGAGGACCAGAATGGAAGGGGAAAGGAGTTGAGGCATTGAGACTCTGGCTAGGATCAGCTTCCAGAGAAGAGGAGAACAAGGAGAGGTTAACTGCTCATCCACAGTGTAAAGGGAAGGAACTATCCCACTCTCTACCTGGTCCTGGGAAAGAATATACACAGTGAGCCATTTCTAAATCCAGGATCATTTGTAGTAATAAGACAAAAATTCTGTCAGTCAAAAATTACCATTCCCAGGATGCCTGGATAGCGCAGTCAATTAAGCACCGACTCTTGGTTTCAGCTCAGGTCGTGATCTTGGGCTTGTGGGGTCAAGTCCTGAGATGGGTTCTCCACTTAGCATGGAGTCTTCTTAAGGCACTCTCTCCCTCTCCTTCGTACTGCCCCACCCCCACCCTGCGCGCGCGCGTTCTCTCTCTCTCTCTCTCTCTCTCAAATAAATAAAATTTTAGGGACACCTGGGTGGCTTTTTTTTTTTTTTTTAAGATTTTACTTATTTTTTTGACAGAGAAAGACAAAGTGAGAGAGGGAACACTGGGAGTGGGAGAGGGAGAAGCAGGCTCCCCGCTGAGCAAGGAGCTCAACGGGGGACTCAATCCCAGGCCTCTGGGATCATGACCGGAGAGGAAGGCAGACGCTTAAGGACTAAGCCACCCAGGCGCCCCATCTGGGTGGCTTAATCAGTTAAGCATCTGACTCTTGATTTTGTCTCAGTTCATGATCCCAGGGTCATGATCCCGGGATCATGATCCCAGGGTCATGATCCCAGGTCATGATCTCAGGGTTGTAAGACGGAGTCTGCATCGGGCTTGCACTCAGGGCAGAGTCTGCTTGAGATTCTCTCTCCCTCTCCCTCTGCCTTTACCCTGATCCCTCACGCTTTCTCTCTCTCTCTCTCTCTTTCTCTCTCAAATAAATAAAATCTTTTCAAAAAAAGTTACCCTTCCCATTTCTTTAAAGTCAAGTGTATAACAAATACACAGTGAATTTCCATAGACATGTCCAGTTCCCTTCTTACTATGCGAAATGATTAAAACTCTTACTTAGTATTTTTTTTTAAAGATTTGTTTATTTATTTGACAGACAGAGATCACAAGTAGGCAGAGAGGCAGGAAGAGAGGCAGGCAGAGAGAGGGGGAAGCAGGCTCCCCACCAAGCAGAGAGCCCGATGCGGGGCTCCATCCCAGGACCCTGGGATCATGACCTGAGCCAAAGGCAGAGGCTTTAACCCACTGAGCCACCCAGGTGCCCCACTTACTTAGTATTTAGTTACTATTGCTTGTTTTGATCCCGTTCTGATTCCTCTTGTTTTTACATTTGCTAAAACCTGTAGATTTTCTTTGCTCTGTCTCATGATGTTCTTATTCTATGTCCATCTGCACTTGGGTGTTCTATTGGTGTTGTAACAAATAATGACAAACTTAGTGGCGTTAAAAATAAATAAACATACATTTATTATTTTATAGTTCTGGAGATTGAGTCTAAAGTGGGTGTCACCAGAGCTATGATACTTCTGGAGGCTCTGGGGGAGAATCCATTTCCTTGCCTTTTCTGGTTTTGAGAGGCCACTTGCTTTCTCTGGTCCCAACAAAAAGTTTAGAGGGAAGGGGGAATGTTTAAGAAGAAACATCTGTGACTATTTAAAATACTATGCATATTCAGTACTAAGGAACAATAAAAATGTTCATGATATTTTGCACCTAAAGAAAACTTAGTAAGAGGGGTGCCTGGATGGCTCAGCTGGTTAAGTGTCTACCTTAGGCCCAGGTCACGATCCCAGGGTCCTGGGATTGAGCCCCGCATCAGGCTCCCTACCTGAAGAGCCTGCTTCTCCTTCTCCCTCTGCCTGCTGCTCCCCCTGCTTGTGCTCTCTCTCTTTCTCTGTCAAATGAATGAACAAGATCTTTAAAAAGAAAATAAAAGAAGAGAAAAGAAAAGACAGAAAAGAAAAGAAAATTTAATAAGAATATTAACTTAATAAAACAAGAGCTTGAACACCAGGTAAAATGACAATGGGAGATGGAAAAGGAGATTGCAGAGTTAAGAAAGCAATTCAAGGGCCAAAATAACACCAACTTTCATCTAATAAATTAATATGAAATAGCAAGAAACAGAACAGACACACTGAAATGAGATTTCTAACACAAAAGAAAGCCTAATTAATCACTACAATGGTAGAGGAAAAGAAAACAAATGTTAAAGCGGTTAGAGAGAGGTTAGTCATTGTATAGGACATTGTCCACCAGAAGACTAATTTATATTCCTAAAACAGTGAGCCTAAAAATGCAGCAGGAAAAAAAAAAAAAGATTTAAAGAAACTGAATCTGCAAATTAAAGGGCCATCTTGTTTTTGAAAAAGTGATATGAGTAATTGATCTGAGATGAAACTTGTCAAATTAAGTTGAATTTCAAGGATTAGAGAATGTTCTTTAGGCATCCACACAGAAAAAGAAGGTCATCTGTAACAGGGTAAAATTGAATTGTGCTCTCATTCCTTCACAGCAATATTCAATGCCAGATGATAGAACCCTATCTAGAAAATTGAAATAGAAAAAAAAAATACTACACAGGAAAGTTGTTTGCATATAAGGAAGCATATTTATATTCCTAAGCATAAAACAACTTAGGAAGCACAGTACCCAGGAATCCTAGAACAAAATTACTTTCAATAAAATTCATATATCCATTAAATTTTAGCAAAGGTAAGATAAAGAGACTGGAGGTAAACAATGAGTACATTTAAATATAGAATTAAATGGCTGTGATATCTAACATAATCTAAAATGGTATTCACAAAATATTCTAATGATTATTTCTAGGTGATAGGATTTTATTTTTTTACTTTATTAATGTTGCTCTGTTGCTTAAATGCTTTTTAAAGAATGTGCTATATTTCCATTTTAGAAACATGATAATCACTAGTCCAAAATAAATTTGTGATACAGCTTAAGTAAGTTATTTCTAAAAACAATTAGGTGTGGGTAAACTTCATCTGGGACTAAACTTGTTGGCTTGATTTTTGTCTTTTAAATATTTATTACTTTATCCATTAGAGTCCATCTTTGTACGTATTATCTTGTATTATCATCACAGAAAGGTGGAATTATTTAGCACAAAGCAGTCTTTCATTTTCTTGGCCTTGGTTGTATCACTAGGGTTTTTCCAAACTCTTTGAAGAAATAGAAGAGGAAGGAACACTTCCCCACTCATTCTGTGAGGCCATATTGCTCTAATACCAAAACCAAAGACATCACAAGGGAAAAAAACAAAACAAAAGAACAGACTAATAGCCCATGGATATAGTCACAAAAATCCTCAGTAAAATACTAACTACATATTTGTGCATTTGCAAGCAAATCCAGTAGCATATAAAGAGGATTATATACCATGAGCAAGTGGACTTATCTCAAGAATTCAAGGTTGGTTTAACATATAAAAATCCATGTGATATAACACATTAATAGAATAAAGTTTAAAAAGATATGATCATCTCAATATTTCTGATAACACATTCAACAAACTAAGAATAGAAGGAAATTTCCTCAATTTGATAAGACCACCTTAGGTTGTACTTAATAGTGAAAGACTTAAAGCTTTCTCCTGAGATTAGGAACAAGACAAAACTATTTGCTCTTGCCACTTCTACCCAACATTGTGCTGGAGAGTCTATCTAGTCAGGGCAATTAAGCAAAAAAAAAAAAAAAAAAAAAAAAGGCATCCAGATTGGAAAGAAAGAAGTAATACTACTTATATTTTCAGGAAACATAATCCTATATATATAGAAAATCCTAAGGAATCCATTAAAACTAATAAAGGAATTAGTTCACTAAAGTTTCATAATATCTGATCAATGCACAAATATCAAATATACTCTATACATGAGTATAGACAGAAAATAAAATAAAATTAAGGAAAAATCTGTTTATAATAGCATCAGAAATACTTAGAAATAATTTGTTAATTATTAAATTTTTGAAAGAACCTAGAGAAGACCCGATAAATGCAAAGATGTGTTCACAGATTGGAAAATTTAATATTGTTAAGATGACAATGCTCCTCAAATTGATCTACAGATTCAGTGCAGTCCCTATCAAAATCACAGCAGCCTTTCTTTTGCAGAAATTGACAACTTAACCTATAATTTGCATGGAATGGCATGTGAATGGCAAGAGACCCAGAACAGCAAAAACAACTTTGAAAAAGGCCAAAGTTGGAGGACAAACACTACAAAGCTGGCATAAAGATGGCAATATGGGTTAATGAAATTGAATCGAGAGTCCAAAAGTAAACCATTATATTTATAGTCATTTGATTTTTTAAATTTTTATTTATTTTTTTAATTTCTTTTCAGTGTTCCAGAATTCATTGTTTATGCACCACACCCAGTGCTCTATGCAATACGTGCCCTCCACAACACCCACCACCAGGCTCACCCAACCTCCCACACCCTCCCCTCCAAAACACTCAGTTAGTTCCTCAGAGTCCACAGTCTCTCATGGTTTGTCTCCCCCTCCAATTTCCCCCAACTCCCTTCTCCTCTCCATCTCCCCATGTCCTCCGTGTTATTTTATTTTTAACAAGGCTACCAAAACAAGGCAATGAAGAAAAAATAATCTTTTTTACAAATGATGCTGGGACAACTAAATATCTTTATGCAAAAGAGTGAATTTTGACCTCCACCTCACACCACATACAAAAGTTAATTCAAAATGGATCAAAGACATAAATGTAAAAGCTGAAAATACTGAACTCTTAGAAGAAAACATGAGTGTAAGGTTTTGTTACCTTGGATTAGGCAATGATTTCTTAGGTTCTTTGAACCAAAGAACAACCAACCAGATAAAAAAAATACATTGAAAAAAAATATGTTGGACTTCATCAAAAGTAAAACATCTGTGCTTCAATGTGAAGAAAGTGAAATAACAAACCAAATAGGAAAAAATATTTGCTAATCACAGATAAGACACCAGTATCCAGAATACATAAAGAAGACTTTCAACTAAACAAAAAAAAAAGATAATCCAATTAAGATGCAGGCAAAGGATTTGAATAGACATTTCTCCTGAGAAGTTACACAAATGGCCAGTAAGCACATGAAAAGAATTTCAACATCATCAGCCATTAGGGAAATGCAGCAATGACAATGAGATACCATTTCACACTCACTAGAATGGTCAAAATAAAAATGATGGACAAGTGTTGTTGAGAATGTGAAATGGAACCCTCATATTTTGCAGATGGTGCAGCCACTCTGGAAAACACTGTGTCAGTTTCTCAAAATGTCATCCATAGAATTACTGTTTGACCCAGTAATTATATGCCTTAGATATGGAATAGAATTGAAAATATGCTGACACAAAAATTTGTACATGATTTTCTTTTCTTTTCTTTTTTTTAGGTAGGTTCCACACCCATTGTGGGGCTTGAACTTACAACCCTGAGATCTAGAGTAGCACGCTCTACCAGCTGAGCCAGCCAGGTGTCCCGATACGTGATTTGTATAGCAGCAATATTCATCATAGTCAAAAAGTGGAAACAGTGAAAATATCTATCAATTACGAGTGGACAAACTGTGATGTATCCATATGATGATATATTATTTAACCATAAAAAGAAACAAGTATTGATACCTGTTACAACATGGATGAACCTCAAAAAGATGTATACTAAGTGAAAGAAGCCAGGCGCACAATGTCACATATTCTATGGTCCCATTTGTATGAAATGTCTAGAATAAGCAAATTCATAGAGATAGAAAGTTAGATTAGTAAATACCAAGGGTTGAGAGCAGGGGAGAATGAGAAGTAACTGGTGAAAACATTCTGGAATTATGTAATAGTGATAGTTGCACAAGTTTGTGAATATAAAACAACCACAGAACTATATTCCTTCAAAGGGTGACTTTTATGACATGTGAATGTGTATCTCAATTTTAAAAAAGAATAAGGGAATGTGAGGGCCCATGTATTGCTGCTGGTTGGGCTGATCTCTGAGCTGTACCAGACTAAAGCATTAATTGAGAAAGCTGTCATATTATGACCCTTTTCCCTGCTGTGTTGAGAAACTGGAGCTGGTATATGGAATAAAGAATGTGTTGATAGTGACCTGCTGAATGAGGGAGCACAGTCCACCCACATAAGCCTGCATGTACCTCCTGCAAGCATCACGGCTTCTAGTTTCAGAAAGTGAAAACCCCAGGGTTTTCACTGAAGGGACAGTTTCGGTACACTCTCGTTAAAGAGGTCATAAAATGCATTATTTACAAATCCCTGAAAGAGGAGTGAGTGTGCAATGAGCTGGAGGAAGAGCAGTCATCTGGGCTAGGTCACGAAGAAACAGGAGGTAGAGAACAGGATAGCATGCACCTATTACTCAGTGTGGCTGGGGCAGAGGTCACTAACTTTGCACAACCTGAATTCTAAGTGGTTATTTGATTTGATTTTTTTCCAAGGAGTTCTCTTAAAGGATACCCCGGGAACAACCAAATGGGAATTTATGAATCCTAAACTCAGGTCCTTATCTAAATGTTCAGAATCAGTGTGAGTAAGGTTATCCTACTCCAGAATGTCTAGGTAACAACTTAGAAAAACAAATCACACCTTCCCATGTGGACAATGTCCCAAGAGAAAGCTGACAGAAAATACCAAAGCATCTAGCAGAACCAAACACCCCCAGAAGAAGGAAGTTTAAAGTCTTTTGAGAGGTTTTAATAATTGATATAAGAGGCAGACAAGAAACAGAACAGCACTGTCTTCCTCAGCAATAGGCCTGAGCTGTTTTGATTGCAAAGGACTAAAGATCAGTCAAGTAACAGTTATGAGATGCCGGAGGTAATGGTATTCACAGGAATAAAGACACGTATCTCAGGCATGTGGGAAGGTCTGTGGAAGCTCCTGAAAGGACAAAAGCCATGTTGGTGGGCAGTGGACACTTCTTGTTTTGGCATCCCTCTACTCATCTTTTCACCTTCTTCGTTCCCCAATTTCCTTTTCCCCCAGTTGCCTCTTCCATCTAATTTGATAGGACAATTTTGGCTTGTGATATAAGCTAGGAGGGTGGAGGGCAGGCCCTTAACCCCAGCGAAGCTAAGGCTTTGCATTTTCTCCTCCACCCTGGAATTTGAATCTCTAGCACACGGGAAAGCAGACTAAATATCAGTGATCAAATTTGACTCTGTATTATACATCCTGACCAGAACTTTCCTGCCACTGAGATACTGTTGTCTCCAGGGCTTCTGGGTTCCCACCTCTTCTCAGGCATGACTCTGCCACCTCCTGTCAATTTGGTGATATCCCTAATGCCTCTTGAATACATTCCCTTCTGCCTACATTAGAGCTTCTTCTGCAGCTTGCCATAGAAAGATTCACTCATGAATGGCAGAAGCCATGGTAGGGCTGGGTTTCTTGGGGCTAGGTGGTCATGTGGAATCCAAAACAGCTCTAGGATCCGCAGCAGCAGAAATTCAAGAATTATCTGTACAATGTGACATCACTGACTACGCCGTACATCTATTTCTATCTCTACTACCCATTGACATCCTCACCCTTTCTCTTTTTTCCAGCTTGTGTTTCCTGGTTACTCAGATTTTCATTGTTCTCTTCAACATACTCATGGCCCCTACTAGGGAAAGAAGATCCTTTCATCCATCCTCTTAGGCTTTTTTTCTGGATCTGAGAATTAAACTGACATAAGATAGATTAATAGGAGAAAAGTAAAAAAAAAAAAAAAAGTATTTTTACATGCTCTTGGAGCCTTTATAGGAAAACTAAATACCCGAAAAAGCAGTTTAGGACCAAGAGCTTATATACATTTTTAAAAACAAACAAGAAAAGAATGGTAAATTTATGAAATGACAAGGCAAAGAGAGTTTAAGCTTTTAGGAGTGGTAAATTGTGAGGAAGTGACCAGGATATACGAAAGAACTAATAGAAGCTAAAGGTTACTTTAGTGGATTGGTTTGTACAGATACATTTTGTCCTTGATCCCTTATCTCTGATATGATACTCCTCTTCCCGGTAGAGTACCTTTCTAAAGGGAAATTTCATAATCTGCTTTTGGGTAGGAAGGAGGGAGGTCAGAGAGCCCTTCCTGAATCTGCCTTTTCTCTGGTGCCTTCAGCCCGAAATAATCAATATGCAAAAGTGACATATTTGGGCTTGTCCTGTTCTGATCCTCTCAGAGGTCAGAATTCTGAGCATCGGCTCTCATCTTTAACTTGCTGGCACTTTCCATAATCTGCCACTAAACTCCTGTAACTGTGAATCTCTTTGCCACAGCTCATTACCTAATAGCCCAGAGTGCCACACAGAGCCAAGACAAGGATGAAGCCAGCAGAGTGCCAAGGACATAAAATTTCAGAAGATGCTCAATTCTGTGACACCAGCCCTGTGGTACTTGCACAACCTAGAGAGGGAGCACCTCCTAAAAGGTTGCTCCCTGGTCACCTTGCTTGCTTCACCCTAGTGCTGGCCTTGGGCGGCCTTGGCACAGTGTTTAGAAGCTATGCATTGTCCTACCCCACGTAAGGGCAGCCTAATTCTTGCTCAAGTACCCTTGAATAAATTTCTCTTCCCTAAGGTTCCACTCCTCACATTCCCAAGGCTCAAGGTGGGGGGTTGCTTTTATGTTTCCCAAAGAGTCCTCATTTTATGCTCCAGAATTTACTTTTTTCCAGGGTGATTGAAGGCAGAAGCACACATTCTCTTCAACCCTCGCCTTTGGCGCTGTCCTCCCCTTACTTAGGCTCTCACTAGAAGGTTCCTCTGAAAATAATGGGCAGTACATTTTCCAAAATATGAACAACTTATTTTTAATAATACTACATATAGTCTTATGACCAAACATTAGAGTTCATCTGGATAATTGTGGTTTGTCTCTAGTTCTAATCTTCTACTTTTAATTACTTGGACAAACTTACATCTATTTCTTCAAATAGTGATTTTTAGGTATAGGCTTTTCTCATTCCAGATGAGGGGAGGAAATATCTTTAATATTGTTTTCAAGGACAGGGTTCTGCTAAAAAATATATACCAATTTACTTCTCTAAATAAGACACTCCATTTTTAACTTACATCCTCTATTTTTGAGTATTTTCACTGAATCTCCCAAGGAAAGTTGATAGCTATTTGACTTCTATCCATAAAACTACAAAATTATACAAAAATAATACTTCCCAGCACATCAGAGAGGGTCTGCTTCCAAAAGCAAGCTGTTTTCCCATGCTGGATGGCAGGAAGTACTTGCAATATACAAAATAAAAATTTTCCTACACTTACATTTTTTTAAGATTCAGTCTTTAGTCAGCAAATCCTTACTTCAGTTAAGGCAAAGCATTTCACACCATTTCACCACACAGGTCATGTGTTGGTTGTTTGTCATTTAGGGGTCCTACTGGCCCCAATCAGCAGTGGCCATGGAGTACAGGGGGAAGTGGACACATGATAGAAAACAGGGTTACTCAGTCAGCATGGTCCATTGATGAAGCTCAGAACATGGCAAATATCTCAAATACTATTTCTTGTGTTCAACCTCACAAGTAAGTTTCAACCACAATAAGGGAGCTTGGTAGAGCAGATACAGAGCATGGCCATGTTCTAAGAGTTGGTGTAGGACTCCTCCCTGCCCCTCCATAAATAGTGGTGCAAGCAGCAGCCCAAGTTCCTCTTTGGGGTTTCTACTTCTACAGAGTAGCTAAAGGAAGAGTGAGTGTCCAAAGAGCAGAACAGTGGAGGTAAAAGAAGAAATTCACTAAATAGTGAGAGAGCTGTTGAGATGTTCCATCATCTGGTGGGAGTGAGGTGACTGATTTGCTAGTGCTAAGAATACAACCCTTTCTTTGATTCTTTGAGTTTCCTTTGTGCGGAAGAAGAAGAAAGTGGGACAAATTGCTCTACGGACACCTGTGGCTTAGAACCACATTCAATAGGACATTATTTTACATTTTATTTCACTTGTTTTGTTTTTAAGCTTGAACAGATAATAATAGACAAGAGCCAGAGGTTGGATTTTGCCGTCCTTTCCTTTTACCTCTACCTTCAGGAAGATTTTTTGGGGGAGAAGATGTTTGAGTGTTTTGTTTTTTTTTTCCTCTTTCCTTCCTCTGAAGTAGTGGCTTCCTTATCTGTCTCCTGCTATGCTTTGGGGGAAATTCCCACTTTTTAAAAAGACCTTTATAAATTTTCCAATTTTACCTTGAGGGTGGGGAGGAGGGGGCTTGTGTCTTATATTGCCACGGATAGTATAAGGCTTTGTGAAGACTGTAGTTTTACAAAATCTGGGGATTGCCTCTCCAACTCACTTCACTTCTTCGTCTAGAACTTGGTAAGCCTGATAGGTCTGCTCAAAATGCAAGTTCAGAACCAGATCTCCCAGGAAAATCTTATCAAGTAGTCCATATTCAATCCTTAGATTCCCATGGGAGCATGGAATGAGAAAACCTACCATTTATTGAGTATATACTGTGTTCTAGGCAAGTATATGTAATACTTGTCATTTGATCCACACAACAGCTCATTGTTGTAAGTGCCATTATTTCTACAGATGAGACAGAATGAAATTCAGGGAAGTTGAGTAGCCTATAGCCTAAGGTCACCTAATGGATAGGAAGCAGAGGTAAAATTCAAATTCTGACCCATTTTGTTCTTAACTGTATTTTCTTTTGCATCACTTCAGATGATGACTAGATAACAGTTATACATTAAATAAAATCTTAAAAAAAAAAAAAACTTAGTGCCTTAAAACAACAATTTATGGGCAATGCTGTCAGGACCCCTTTTACTCCTGAGAGCTTTTTCTGTATCCTTGCTTAATAAACTTTTGTCGCTTTACTCACAAAAACAAAAAAAACAAAAACAAAAACAAAAACAATAATTTATTCTCTTATCATTCTGGAAGTCAAAGAATTCTAAAATCACATTATCAGCAGGCCTGTGTTCTTTGGGGAGGTTTTAGGGAAGAATCCTTGCATTTGTAAGCCTCTAAAAGCTGCGTACATTTCTTGCCTCATGGTCCAATTTTTTGTAACACACTAACCTCTTGCTTCCACTTCCTATTTCCTCCTCCTACTCAATCTAATCTCCTGCCTTCTCCTTACAAGGGTCTTGTGATTATATCAGACCCATCCGGATAATACAAGGTAATCTCCCCTTTCAAACCTTTAATCACATCTTCCAAGTTCTTTTTGCCATATAAGGTAGCATTCACTAGTTTTGGGGGGACACTATCCAACTGACTACAGACTTTTGTTGTTCACAAAAATTGTTGATTTTTCACAAAAATTTCACAAAAATTGTTGTTCACTCACATTGTTCACAGAAATAAATTTTGATGGGTTACAGTACCATGTGTTTAAAAAAATTATCTTTCAAAGAATAATAGAAAATTTAGGGGAAGATATTTATAACTTTGGAAGCAGAAAGTCTTAAAATGGGTTTCCAAAATCAGAGTGAATCAGTAAAATAGAAAATTATGGAGATCCAAAGTTCTGTCCCTCCACAAAAGCAGTAAGTCAATTAGTAAAAATTATCAATACCAACTTTATCAGAACACCCAAAACTAATTAAAATTTTATACCAACCATGCAAATGCTTAATCAGGAAAAAACAAAAAAATTTAAAAATAGCCAAATCTTAGTAAGTTTTGTGGCATTTTAACTTATTTGCTTCCTATCCTCCATCCCCTACTGCCTGGTTTAGCAATACCCTGTGAGACAACAGCTTCTAATCTAGGTATAGGTTTCTAGTACAAGAGGGAGCAGAAGAAATTTTATTCTCAAAGAATTGTGTAGGGGTGCCTGGGTGACTCAGCTGGTTAAGCGGCTGCTTTCAGCTCAGGTCATGATCCCAGGATCCTGGGATCAAGTTCCACATTGGGCTCCCTGCTCAGCAGAGAGCCTGCTTCTCCCTCTCCCTCTGCCTGCTGCTCTGCCTACTTGTGCTCTCTATCTCTCTGTCCAATAAATAAATAAAATCTTAAAAAAAATAATTGTGGTGGTTTAGTTGACTTGTCTAATGGTTCCCTGAAAGACCAGACCAAAGGGCTTGCCTTTATTTCACCTTAGACCTCTCCTAAGTCTGAAGCTGCTACCTGGGAGTGGAGAGGGGGAGCAAGGAGGAGTGTTTATTAAACATATTGAAAGGCAAATGTGTCAGCTACTGATGCCTGGGGTAAAAGATAACAGTTAGGGGAAGCAATAGAAAAAAAGCCTAGCAGGAAAGGATGAGAAACGAGTTGCTTTGGAGAATAAAGCCTTTGGAAAGCTTCCACATATTCCCGAGTCTCTTGAAGACTGGATACATGTTTAGGACTAGTGTATGCTCAGAAAAGACCCCAGAAGACCCTGAACTTTCACCTCTAGCTGGCCTTCAGGTTCTGCTCAAGCAGGGAGGAAGACTAAGGCAAAGTTGTTCACTGAGTGTTGAAGGTGTGCCCAACATGCACACAGAGCCCCTTGGCAAATTAGAAGAATTTCCATTATCATTGTTTTGGGCATTTAAGGAAAGCTCTGTGAAGTCATTAGCTGACCACTAAACTAATGGAAAAGAGACTTCAGTGGCCCTAAGCTATAGCAACAACAACAAAAATTTACAATATTAGTTGAAAAAACTCAATAAACAAACAACAACTGCAACAAATCCTGGGGAGGGAAGAATATAATTTCTGGAGTTGCTGCATTGTGATGTTCAAATGTTCTTTGTACATAGAAGTAAAGGAAACCAAGAGAACAAAGTTTCTTCAAAGAGAGAATATCAATGAAGAGACACAAAGTGTAAAAAGAAACTAAATAGTCTAGATTTGAAAAACGCAATAACTGAAATTAAGAATATATACTTAAGTGGTTCAACAGTGTATTTAAGCAGCCTGAAGAAAGAAGCTGTGAACTTGAAGATAGGTCGTTTGAGATTACCCACTCTGAGGATCATGAAGAAAGAAGAATAAAGAAAAATAAGGATACTCAAAGACTTGTGAGTGTACCAACATACACCTAATAAGAATCTTAGAAAAAGAAAAGAGAAAGAATATTTGGCAAAATAATGGCTATACCTCCCATATTTGATGGAAGATGTAAGTCTTCATATCCCAGAAACTCAATTAACCTCAAGTAGGGTAAAATAAAAAAGATACACATCAGACATTATAATCAAATTGTAAAAAATCAAAGACAAAGGGAATCCTGAAAACAGCAAGAGAAGTGATGTCCTGAACAAGTAATAATCAGTAAGGTTAATGGCTGATTGCTTATCAGAAACTATAGAAATCATAAGGTTTAGGATGACATATTAAAAATGTTAAAAGAAAAAAAGCTGGCAACCAAAAACTCTATATCTGGCAAAATAATCCTTCATAAATGAAGGAGAGCTGTTTACTGGTAGTATTATTCACAATAGCCAAGATGGGGAAGTAACCTAAACATCTATTAACAGATGAATGGATAAAATAAATTTATAATGTAGATACAATGGAATATTATTCAGTCTTAAAAAAGAAGGCAGGGGCGCCTGGGTGGCTCAGTGGGTTATAGCCTCTGCCTTCAGCTCTAGTCGTGATCCTGGGGTCCTGGGATGGAGCCCCACATTGGGCTCTCTGCTCAGCAGGGAGCCTGCTTCCTCTTCCCTCTCTGCCTGCCTCTGCCTACTTGTGATCTCTGTCTGTCAAATAAATAAATAAATAAAATCTTAAAAAAAAAAAAAGAAGGTAATTCTGTTATACACTACAACATAGGTGAACCTTGAAAACATTATGCTAAGTACAATAAGCCAATCACAAAAAGACAAATACTGCCTGATTCCACTTATACAAGATATCTAATCAAATTCATAGAAACAAAGTAGAGTAGTGGTTTCCAGGGACCTAGGTGAGCAGAAAACGGGGAGTTGGTGTTCAATGAGTATAGAGTTTTAGTCATGCAAGATGAAAGAGTTCTAGAGAGCTGTTGTGCAACAATGTGCATATAGTTAAAAATACTATAATGTACACTTAAATGTTAAGATGGTAAATTTATGTTATGTGGGGTTTTTAAACTTTATTTTTTGAGATTTTATTCATTTATTTGAGAGAGATAGAGAGACACACACAGAGATAGTGAAAGAGAGCATGAGTCGGGAGGAGAGAAAGAAGCAGGCTCCCCGCTGAGCAGGGAGCCTGATGCATAGTTCAATTCCAGGACCCTGGGATCATGACCTGAGCCTAAGGCAGATGCCCAGCCAACTGAGCCATCCAGGCGCCCCTGTTATGTGTTTTTTACCACCAAAAACAAAAACAAGTCCCCCCAAAAAGAGAAATAAAGACTTTCCCACATAAAAACTGAAAGATTGTTTCAAGTAGACCTATCCCTACAAAAAATGCTAAAAGGAGTACTTCAGGCTGAAATAAAAGGACATTAGACAGTACCTCAAATACATACAAAGAAATCAAGAACACTGGTAAGGGTAACTACACAAATAAATATAAAAGGCCATCCTAATGTATTTTTATTTATTTTTTAAAAAGATTTTTATTTATTTATTTGTCAGAGAGAGAGAGAGAGCGCGCATGCACAAGCAGAGGGAAAGGCAGACAGATGGAGAGGCAGGCTCCCTGCTGATCAAGGAGTCCAATATGGGACTCACTTCCAGGACCCTGGGATCATGACCTGAGCCAAAGGCAACTGCTTAACCAACTGAGCCACTCAGGTGTCCCATCCTAATGTATTTTTATTGTAACTTCTCTTTTTAGTCTATTTGATTTAAAAGGCAACTACATAAAACAGTAATTATAAATCCATGTTAATGGGCACAAATGTATAAAATGTCATTTGAGACAATAACAGGGATAGGAGCTATATAGAAAAAAGTTTTCACATACTATTGAAGCTAGGCTGGTATTATCTAAACAATTTTGTCATAAATTAATATGTTAATTGTAATCTCCAGGGCAACCACTAAGAAAATAACTTAAAAATGTATAGTCAAAGAATTGAGAAAGGGAAAAATGGTATTCCAGAAAATATCAGTATAACACAAGAGAAGGCAGCAATGGAGTAACTGAGGAACAAAAAAGACATAAGACACATAGATAACAAATAGACAAATCACAAAAGTAAATCCTTCTCTATCAGTTACTGCATTAAATATAAATGGATTAAACTCACATTTAAGGCAGAGATTGCAGAATGGATAAAAAACTTAATCTAAACATGATAATTGTCTTTCTCTGATTGACTTACTTTGCTTAGCATAGTACCCTCTCTAGTTCCATCCATGTCATTGCAAATGGCAAGATTTAATTTTTTTATGGCTGTGTAATACTCCATTGTATATATATACCACATCTTCTTTATCTATTCATCAGTTGATGGACATCTAGGCTCTTTCCATAGTTTGGCTATTGTGGACTTTGCCACTATAAATATTAGGGTGCAGGTGCCCTTTCAGACCACTACATTGGTATCTTTGGGGTAAATACCCCAAAGTGCAATTGCTGGGTCATAGGGTAGCTCTATGTTCAACTTTTTGAGGAACCTCCATACTGTTTTCCAGAGTGGCTGCACCAGTTTGGATTCCCACCAACACTGTGGAAGGGTTCCCCTTTCTCTGCATCCTCACCAACATCTGTCATTTCCTGACTTGTTAATTTTAGTCATTCTGACTGGTGTGAAGTAGCATCTCATTGTGGTTTTGATTTATATTTCCCTGAAGCCAAGCTTTTCATGTGTCTGTTGGCCATTTGAATGTCTTCTTTGCCAAAATGTCTGTTCCTGTCTTCTGCCCATTTCTTGATTGGATTATTTGTTCTTTGGGTGTTGAGTCTGATAAGTTCTTTATAGATTTTGGATACTAGCCCTTTATCTGATATGTCATTTGCTGATACCTTCTCCCATTCTGTCAGTTGTCTTTTGATTTTGTTGACTGTTTCCTTTGCTGGTGCAAAAGCTTTTTATCTTGATGAAGTCCCAGTAGTCCATTTTTGTCTTTGGAGATGTATCTAGCAAGAAGTTGCTGTGGCCAAGATCAAAGAGGTTGCTGCCTGTGTTCTCCTCTAGGATTTTGATGGATTCCTGTCTCACATTGAGGTCTTTCATCCATTTTGAGTCTGTTTTTGTGTATGGTCTAAGGACATGGTCCAGTTTTATTCTTCTGCATATGGCTGTCCAATTTTCCCAATGCCATTTGTTGAAGAGACTGTTTTTGTTTTGGTTTGTTTTGTTTTTCCATTGGACATTCTTTCCTGCTTTGTTGAAGATTAGTTGACTATAGAGTTGAGGGTCCATTTCTGGGTTCTCTATCCTGTTCCATTGATCTATGTGTCTGTTTCTATGCCACTACTATACTATCTTGATGACAATAGCTTTATGATAGAGCTTGAAGGAGACTCACTTTAGCTCCAATCACAAATAGATTGAGAATGAAAGAATGGAAAAAGATATTTCAATAATCAAAAGAGAACAAACAGTAACCAAAAGAGAACTGGTATGGCTATTCTATTTTTTTTTAAGATTTTATTTATTTATTTATTTATTTGACAGAGAGACACAGTGAGAGAGGGAACACAATCAGAGGGAGTGGGAGAGAGAGAAGCAGGCTTCCCGCAGAGCAGGGAGCCCGATGTGGGGCTTGATCCCAGGACCCTGGGATCATGACCCGAGCCAAAAGCAGATCTTAATGACTGAGACACCCAGGTGCCCCTGGAATGGGTATTCTAATATCAGATAAAATAGACTTTAAGACAAAAGTTGTCACATGAAACAGAGAGACATCACATGGTGATAAAATGGTTAATTTATCAGGAAGATAGAACAATTACAAACTTATATGCAAATAACAGAGCCCTAAAATGTATGAAGCAAAAACAGAATTGAAGGGAGAAATAATTAAACAAAATGGGTAGAACAACCAGACAAAAGATAAACAAGAAATATAAGATTTGAATAAACTATAAAATAGCTAGACCAAACAGACATATATAGAATGCTTCAGCCAACAATGGCAGAAAGCACATTCCTTTCTTTCTTTCTTTCTTTTTTTAAATTTAAATTCCAGTCAGTTGGGATGCCTGAGTGGCTCAGTTGGTTAAACTTCTGCCTTTGGCTCAGGTCATGATCCCAGGGTCCTCGGATCAGGCCGCATTGGGTTCCCTGCTCAGCAGAGAGCCTGCTTCTCCCTCGGTCTATTCTTGCTGCTCCCCCAGCTTGTGTGCTCTCTCTCTCTCTCTCAAATAAATAAATAAAATCTTAAAAAATAAATTCCAGTCAGTTAACATGCAATGTAATATTATTTTCAGATATACAATATAATCAATTCTACACTAAAACTCCCAGAGATCCTCACAAGTGAATTCCTTAATCCCCAACCCCCCCCACCTCCCCTCTGATAACCATCAGTTTAGAACACACATTATTTTCAAGTGCGTATGGAACATTCTTTAGTGTAGAACACATGTTAGACCATTAAACAAAACTTGATAAAGTTAAAAGTATTGAAATCATACAAACTATCTTCTCTGACAACAATGGAGTGGAATTAGAAGTCAATAAAAGAGAAAATCTGGGAAATTCAAAAACATGTGGAAATTAAACAGCACACTTTAAAATAACCAATAGGTCAAAGAAGCAATCACAAGCGAAATTAGAGAATACTTTGAGATGATTTAAAACAAAAACACAACATGCCAAAACTTATGAAACAAAAACATGCTCCAAGGGAAACTTATAGATGTAAATATTTACATTAAAAAAGAGAAGATCTCAAATCAACAGCCCAACATGCCGCAATAAGGAACCAGGAAAAAAAAAAAAAAAGTAAACCAAACCCAAAGAAACTAGAAGGAAGGAGACAATAAAGATTAGAGCAGTGATAAATAAAATAGAGAATACAAAGAAATAGAATCAATAACACCAGAAGCTGGTCCTTTGAGAAGATCAAGAAAATGTATGGTTAGAATGACTAAGCAAGAAAGAGAAAAGACTCCTAATAAAATCAGTATGAAAATGGGGACATTACCTTCAATCTTACATAAATAAAAAGGCTTATGACAGAATATTATGAATGATTGTATGCCAATAAATTGGATAACGTGGATGAAATGGACAAATTTCTAGAAATAAACTACTAAAACTGACTAAAATATAAATAGAGAATTTGACTAGATCCATAGCAAGGAAAGAAATTGAATCAGTTATCTGAAAACTTCCAACAAAGAAAAGTCCAGAATGAGATGGTTTCACCACGAATTTTATCAAATATTTAAAGAATAATTAACACCAAACCTTCTAAAATTCTCTCCCAAAAATGGAAGAGAAGATAAAATTTTCTATCTCCTTGTGCAAGGCTGGTATTACCTTGATACCAAAATCAGGCAAAAAAATCACAATAAAAGAAAAATACAGACCAATGTCTCTTATGAAAATAAATGTAAAATTCCTCAACAAAATACTAGCAAACCGAATCCAGCAACACGTCAAAGGGATTACACACCATAACTAAGTGGGATTTATTTCAGCAATGTAAGCGTGGTTCAAAATATGAAAATCAGTCAGTGTAATGCACCATATGAGAATGAAAGGGGGAAAAATCATGATTATCTCAATAGATGCAGAAAAAGCATTTGGCAAATTCTAAAACAATTTAATTTAAAAACAAACATAAATTTAAAAAAAAAAACACTCAATAAACCAGTCTAACAGAAGGAAACTTCCTCAACCTGATAAAGGGATCTATGAAAAAAAATAATAACCACAGCTAGTCTTATACTTAAAGTTTTTCTATTATAATTAGGACAAGACATGGATATCTGCTTTCACCATTTCTATTCAACATTGTATAAGACATTCTAGGCAGGGCAATTAGGCAAGAAAAAATAAATAAAAATTATCCAAATTGGAAAGGAAGAAATAAAGCTATTTCTATTCACAGATGACAAAATTTTATGTACAGAAAACACTAAAGATTCTATTAAAACTATTAAGGCTAATAAAATGATTTCAGCAGAGTTGCAGGACACAAGATCACACAGAAAAATCAGTTGTATTCCTAATACTCTAGCAATGAACAATCTGAAAATGAAATTAAGAAAACAATTCTATTTATAATATTAAAAATAATAAAATACTTAGGAATAAATTTAACTGAGAAAGTGCAAGACTCATACACTATAAAACACTACTGAAAGAAATAAAAGAAAAACTGAATAAATTGGAAGTATTATGTGTTCATGGATTGGAAGACTTAATATTAAGATGGCAATATTCCCCAGCTTTACAGATTCATTGCCATCATTATCAAAATTTCCATTGTCTGCTTTGCAGAAATGGGCAAGCTGGTTCTAAAATTCATATGGACTAGCAAGAGACCCAGAAGAAACAACACAATCTTGCAAAAGAACAAAGTTGGAGGATTTATAATTCTTTTTTTTAATTTTTTTTTAAATTTATTTATTTGTTAGAGAGAGAGAGCGAGCGAGCACAGGCAGAGAGTGGTAGGCAGAGGCAGACGGAGAAGCAGGCTCCCCGCCAGAGCAAGGAGCCCGATGCGGGACTCGATCCCAGGAGGCTGGGATCATGACCCGAACCGAAGGCAGCCGCTTAACCAACTGAGCCACCCAGGCGTCCCGGAGGATTTATAATTCTTAACTTCAGAACTTATTACAAAGCCACAGTAATCAGAATAATGTGGAATTGATAAGAGGATAGACATATAAATAAATGGAATAGAATTGAGGTTCTAGAAAGAAGCCCTCACATTCAGGGTCAATTGATGATTAACAAGAGTGCCAACACCATTCAATAGGCCAAGAACAGTCTTTTCAACAAATAGTGCTAGGACAACTGGTTATCTGTTTGCAAAAGAATGAAGTTGGGGAGCATCTGGGTGGCTCAGTTGCTTAAGCATTTGTCTTTAGCTCAGGTCATGATCCCAGGGTCCTGGGATCAAGCCCCACATTGGGGGCTTGCTTCTCCCTCTCTCTCCACTGCTCCCCATGTTTATGCTCTATCAAATAAATAAATAAATAAAATATTTTTAAAAATGCAGGTGGACCCTTATCTCACATCATATTAAAAAAAAATTAATCAATATCCAAATGGAAGAGCTAAAGACATAAAACTATTAGAGGAAAACACAAAGGCAAATTCCATTTCTTGGATTTGGCAATAGATTTTTAGATACATCAAACCACAAGCAAAAGCTATGTTAGAAATAGAAAAGAAAAGAAATGTTAGACTTCATTAAAATAAAGAAGGACACTATCAAGAAATCAAGACTGTTAAAAGACTGCCCACAAAATGGGAGGAAATATTTACAACTCATCTATCTGATAAGGATCTAGTTCCAGAATAAAAACAAACAAAAACAATCCTCTTACAACAACAAAAGACAAGCACCCTAATTTAAAAATGGGCAAAAGATTTGAATTGATATTTCTCCAAGGAAGATATACAAATGACCAATAAGCATATGAAAAGATATTCAACATTAATCATTAGGGAAATGCAATTCAGAACCACAATGAGGGACCACTTCACATCCACTAGGGTGGGTATAATTTAAAAATAGGAAAATAACAAATGTTGACAAGGGCATGGAACAATTCAAATGCTGGTAAGTTGCTGGTGGGAATGTAAAATGTTACAGCTGTTTTGGAAAACAGTTTAGCCATTCCTTGAAATACTAAAGATAGACTTAGCATAAGACTCAGCTACTTCTGGTATATACACAAGAGAATTGAAAATAGTTGATAAGGCAAAAACTTAGACAGGAATGTTCATAGTGGAATTATTCAGAAGAGCCAAATAATGAAATAAATTCAAAATGACCATGACTTATGGATGAAAAAATAAAATGTGATACATTCATATAATGAAATTATATGAATTAAATTGTTTGGCAAGAAAAAGAAATTTAGTACTGACATATACTACAACACAGATGACCCGTGAAAACATCATACCAAATGAAAGAAGCTGAATACAAAAGGCCACATATTATACAATTCCATTTGTATGAAATGTTCAACACAGGCAAGTCCATAGAGATGTAAAGCTGTTTAGTGTTGCCAGGGGCTTGGTGAGGGAGGGAGGGTGTGTGGTGTGAATCCCTAATGGGTACTGGGTTCTAGAATTAGAGAGTGGTGATGATCGCACCACACTGTGAGTGTACTAAAATCACTGAATTGTATACTTTAAAACAGTTAAAATGGTGACTTTTCTGTTATGTGTATTTTACTTCAATTAAAAAAAATCAAAAGTTACAAACTGGCTTCATGAACAAGCAAAACTTATTTTCACCAAAAATGACATTAATGGTGAGAAAAAGACCACCTATATAGAAAAAGCATAAATGATATAAACAGACAGCTCACCTAAGAAAGAAAAACAGCAGGCGCCTTGGTGGCTCAGTGGGTTAAGCCACTGCCTTCGGCTCAGGTCATGATCCTGAAGTCCTGGGATTGAGTCCCATATGGGGCTTCCCCTGCTGTGTAGGGAGCCTGCTTCTCCGTCTCCCTCTGCCTCTCTCCCTGCTTGTGTGCTCATGCTCTCTCTCTCTCTCTCTCTGTTAAATAAATAAAATCTTAAAAAAAAAAAAAAGAATAACAGCTATAAAGATATGAGAAGACACTGAACCTCACTAGAAAACACCCCCTGCCCACCCAAAATGCTAACTATAACAATGAGTTAGCTTTTTTACTCAATAAATTTGCAAAATTGGAAGAGTTTGAAAATACCCAGGGTGGCTAAGAGTTGGAAAAAGAGATCATCTCATGCAAGGCTAAGAGTAGTTTAAATTGCAATTGTTTTAGAAGGCAATTTGGCAATAAAGTATCACAATTTTAAAACATACCCGCTCTGTGACTCAGCAATTCTACTTCTCCATATTTACCCTAAAGAAATATCAGTAGAGGTGTACAAGGAAGCAAGGGTATTTGTTGCAGCATTGTTTCTAAGTGCAAAAATAAGAAGCCAGTGAGTGTGGAGAAATAAAAAGTTTGGCAAGACAAAAACAAAAGTGCTATCAGTGGTTATCTACAGTGGAAGGAGATAGATCTAGATTGTTGAAGGTAGTAAAAAAAAGGATTTTAACCTTTTCTAAAATATTTTTCCATGGAGGGTTGATATTAATAATAAAACAAGAAAGGGGTGCCTGGGTGGCTCAGTTGATTAAGTGCCTGCCTTTGGCTCAGGGCATGGTCCCAGAGCCCTGGGATAGAGCCCCACATTGGGGGGTGGTGCTGCTCAGCATCCCTCTGCTCTGCTCTCCCTCTGCCTCTGTCCCTCCCCCTACTTGTGTCCTCTCTCTCTCTCTCTGTCAAATAAACTTTTTAAAAAAATTAAAAAATAATAAACAAGAAAAAAGTAGACACAAAGTCAAGATTTAAATAATGAATATATTTTACCTCTGAACAAATGTATTTTGAACTCATCAATGTGACTTGGTTGAAAGAAAGCTTTGATTTTTATCCTTGTCTTCCCGTGATTAGGGGAGACTATAAGAGGGCAAGGAAAACCTTTAGACTAATTTCTCATTTTACTCTGCCAAAATGAAAGCCAGGCGAATCTTAGATATTTTTTAAATGACTTGAATCAATTGTTTAGTCATATAAAGGAAAGATTTTTCAAACATCTAAAACCTGAGAATTCATCAGTAAGGAACTGTATCTCCAACTCATCTCTCAAGAAACACTTGAAGTGGGTCATCAAGATCTCTTGATAAGAATGACATGGACACTGAAAAAGACCTGTTGTTCCCGCATGTATTCATTCAGTGCAACTGACTATTGGAGGGGAGAAAAAGACAAATGAAAAAGCAAAAAATGGCAGAAAAAAGGAGGGGAAGATATTCTAGAACACTGATTGCGGCAGAAGGTAAAGATTCTGAACTGGAAACAATAACCTTGGCTAATTGAGACCCCATCCACTATCTAGTGTGACCGCAGGCCTGATTTGTAAAATGAGAGTAAGAATACCTACCTGCTTACCTCACTGGGTTGCTGAGGCATTGTAAAAGGAGATGTACTAACAAGATCAAAAGAGTTCAAAAGACTTAGGAAGGAGAGGCCAACCCAATAATGTGAAATCCTTAGGGAATGAAGAGCTGCCAAGACTTGGGACAGACTGGCCAGAGAGAGTCCTCTTTCCCAAGTACATCTTTATTCTTTATCCTGTGCCTAGTAATACACATCGGCTTCAGATTATGCCTCTGTTTCTCCATCATCATTTCAGGAAAGCTACTCTTAAATCACCAGCTAGATAATTTCCATAATTTCTATCTCACAGATTTGTTGACTTAACTAAAATATCTATTAGCTTCTCCTATCCACTCAACCTGTGTGTTTTTGAGAATCATGCATTCAAGTGAGGCAGCACTGGAATAATTAAGATGAGGGTTCTGGGGTCAGATTGCCTCGGCTTAAAGCTGAGCTCCACACCTTAACAAATACGTTTGAAAAATACAAATATACTTGGAAAAATTACTCAATTTCTCTATGTCTCATTAATATGGGTTATGAAAAATACCTAATATATAGAACTGTTATGCAGTAAAATGAAAAAAAAGTTTCTTAGAGTAGTGTCTAGCACATATTAAGCACTCAATATATGACAGGTTTTTGCTGTTTATCAGTCCCTTTACCTTCCTGAATCATGCGGAACATAAATGAGTCCTTTCTGGATCTAGACTAAGGAAAGTCCTCATCCCAACTGGATGAAAACAGCATATGGGATTTCACTTGCTTACATTAAAAACACAAACTCCCCATTCTCTCACCCCAGGATGTGTGATTTTTTAAATGCTATAAATTCATATATTCCATGTTCTCAGACCTCCCTCCACTCCCTGCTCTCACTAAAAGTAAGTTGAAACATAAACAGAATACCCATTTCATCAGCATAGCTACAATCCCAGCACTGATCACACATTCCCAGGTTGGCACTCTATATTTCCATAAATATGATGACAATGACTATGATGATAGCCAACATTTATTAAACACAAATATGTACAGCATCTACTATGTACTAGGCCCAGTTCTCAAACTTTATGTGTATGATTTCATGTGATCATAAAAACCATCCTATGGGGAAAGTGACATTAAATAATTTATCTAAGACCTCCCTGCTACTAAATGGTAGAGACTAAACTACTATACCCTTAATCCCTTCCAAAAATTTAAGTTACTTCTGCAATAGTGTGGAGCTCCTTACAAATCAAATAAAAATCAGAAATTACAGAAAGTACTAAATCCTTTAACTAGAGCACTCCATTGCTGATGAGATTATAAATTAGTCTAAGTACCTTGGAAAACAATCTGACATCATCTACTAAATATAAATCATACCTTATATGATATAAATAATACCCTATGGGCCAGAAATTCAATGCTATTTTTTAAGATTTTATTTAGCTGTTAGAGAGAGAGAGAACACAAGCAGGAAGGGAGAGGTAGAGAGTGAGGGAGAAGCAGACTCCCCACTGAGCAGGGAGCCAGACTCGGGTCTTGATCCAGGGACTCTGGGATCATGACCTAAGCTGAAGGCACGTGCTTAGCCAACTGAGCCACCCAGGCACACCTATTTCTAGTTATGATCCTTGGCACAGCAGTTCTCAAACTTTTTGGTCTCAGAATCTGAGTATTCTCTTAAAAATTAAGGACCCCAAAGAACTTTTGTTGATGAACATTGTATCTATTAACATTTCCCATGAAAAAACACTCAGAAAAAAAAAATCACTTGGGCACTTGTCCATATTTCCTATCGATATCTACTAAATGTGTTGAAGATGGTAGATACTACTAGAAAGCCCAGGTAGAGCTTGTCATGGACTCCATTCCAAGCAGCTGATCCTTACCCACTGAGCATGTTTCCCCTTTGTATCTGATGATAGTCAGGGAAAAGTTCACTGAATTCTCAGTGTTGATCATGGAAGAGTCTATTCTCCTGGGATTATGGCTGTATTCTCAGGGCCTAAATTCCTATAAGCAGCACAATCTAAAGCAAAACAAAACAAAACGCATTGATCTTGTTCATTGTAATCTTCTCAACATCTGGCATGAAGTAGGTGCCTACAAAATGTTGGTTAACTTATGAAGAAATGAAAGTTAACACCTCTACTTAAAGCCAGAAACTCATTCTCTCTGGAACATTATAGATATGAATTTATGTAGAAGTTTGTCATATTTGTAAGCAATCCAACTAGGAGAGCTCTGTGCCCTTTAGAAAAATGAAATACTGTAAGCAACAGTTCTTCCAATCAGTTCTTCCAATCAGTCCTGATTGTGACCCAAGGGCTCCACTCCCACATATCTCTAATATAGCAAACTGACTCAGAGGGGTTCAGGTTTTCACAAAGGTGGAACTTTAATGTTCAAAAGCAATATCCAATTTTGCCTAGTTGTTTTTCTCTCTATTCACCCCAAGTCAACCACCTAGTGGTTGTTTTTCAGGCCTCAGATGAGTCTGTTCCTCATTCCTTTTTTTTTTTTTCACATTAAAAAAAAAATAGCTTATTTGACAGAGAAGAAGATCACAAGTAGGCAGAGAGACAAGCAGAGAGAGAGGAAGAAGCAATATCCCTGCTGAGCAGAGAGCCCAATTTGGGGCTCGATCCCAGGACCCTGAGATCATGACCTGAGCTGAAGACAATGGCTTAACCCACTGAGCCACCCAGGCACCCCGAGTCTGTTCCTCATTCTGATAACTAATTTAAGGCAGGTTGTCAAGCAAGAAGGGCAGCCCTTGTAAGAGGACTACAGTGATAAAGAGAATGCCAGGGATTTGTGTCTTGAGTACGTGGAACACCCTGACTTCCTCAGGCAACATAATGCTGACATGAGCCTGCCTGGGTTGGTGTCCCAGCTCTGCCATTTACTTGTAGAATTTTAAGCAAGTTACTTACCCTGATGTTCTCCTTGTTAGAATGAGGATAATAGTAGTATATACCTTATAGAAGATATAGAACCTTATGAAGATTAAATAAGATTGCCTATACAAAATACTTAAATGGCTTCTATTTCAGTTATACTCATGGGATTTTAATTTATGGAGATGACTAAGTAAAAACATGGGAAGGCTAATGCCATCGAAATGTTTTTATTACTTATGTATTCCCCAGATGTGAAGACACGACAAATCCTTCTGTGTATGCCACACCCCAGAAGTTTTCAACAATTCATAGGGCCACCTGGAGAAACATGGAGAAAGCAGTGAGGGGAAGCCTGGCACAGAGCCTTTATTGTTCTCCATGGGAAAGGCAAAGGCAAGATAAGGGAAACTGCGTAAGACTGGTTGGTGTGAATAATTTGGTAGGCTCTGAGATATAGGCGTGGCTGCTTATTGTCTGGTACCTGGCCCTGGGTGATTTAGGGCAGGGAGAATATTGACTTGATGTGGGGGAATTAGATAATTAGGAGGTGACTTGGATATGGACTTGGGATTGGTTGGTTTGTATATGAAAATCATGTTTTCAGGCAAGTTGCTTTTTTTTAATTTAATTTTTTATTGGAGAATCCATTGATATACAATATTGTATTAGTTTCAGGTTACAACATAATTGATATTTATATACATTGTGAAATATACACATAGATTTGGTATTTGTATAATTTACAAACTGGCCACCACAATAATAGTCACCATCTGTCACCATAAAAGCTGCTATAATATTATTGACTACATTCCCTATGTTGTATATTGCATCTTGTGTCTTATTTATTTTATAACTGGAAGATTGTACTTCCTAATTCCCTTCACCTATTTTGACCATCCTCCCACCCTTTGCCCCTCCAGCAACCATCGATCTGTTCTCTATTTGAGTCTGTTTCTGTTTTGGTTTTTTGTTCACTTGTTTTGCTTTTTAGATTCCAAATGTAATTGAAGTCATATAGTATTTGTTTTATCTCTGGGAATTAGCTAGCCCTGGGAGGGGCAGTCTCTCCTCAGCCAGCTAATCCCCACAACATGTCAAAACACCGTAAAATATTAAAAATATGATTAATACACTAGCCCATGGAAAGTGTTGTATAAATGTTAGCGACTCTTCAGCAAGAGACACTCAGCCTTGTTGGAAATCAAAGACAAGGAAGAGTTCAGATAAGGCTCTTTGTGAAGGTTTGATTTGATTTGATTCTACAGGTGGCAGAGAAGTTCAGGAAGCTTAAAAAAACTTTTGCCCAGAATTTTTCTGTTGGTTTGTGTTTCCCCTGGTTCTGGAAAGTTCTACTTCAATTCCAGTTCCTGACACTATTCTGTTGACTTAGTGAACAATGTCTTGAGTTAAGGATTATACCTCTGTCTGTCTGCTCACCTTTTGGTTTTTATGGAAACTGACTTAAATATGTTCTTAATCACATTCTTGGTTTAACCAAGGTACTAAGGCCTTTCAGACATAAATCAGCAACCTTGAAGTGAGATAATACTAAGCTAGTACCACCAAGCCAGAGTAGCCAAACAAATAAAAGTATAGAGGTGGGTGTGAGCAAAATATGTTAGTAGCATAGAGTGTCAAGGAGACATGGTAGGGAGTTATAGCAATACGATCTTGAGATTATGGTTATATCAGTCCTTCCTGATACCATCTGAAAATGTCCCTCCATCTTGATCAGTCGCTCATTTTATCTGGCCCAGGCCTTAGGGCATAACTTGCTTTCTAGGTGGGTACAGGCCTTACAGATCAAAGCTCTCATCTATTGCTCTTGACCTCATGAAGGAGAAGTTTCATAAATAATTGAATAAGTGGTAGAAAGAAGTGGAATGGAGATGAACCAATTGGTTTGAGAATTCTTTCAAAAAATACCTGCAGTTGCACTACTGGGTATTTATCCCAAAGATACTGATGTCGTGAAAGAAGGGCCATCTGTACCCCAATGTTCATAGCAGCAATGGCCACAATCACCAAACTGTGGAAAGAACCAAGATGCCCTTCAACGGACAAATGGATAAAGAAGATATGGTCCATATATACAATGGAGTATTATGCCTCCATCAGAAAGGATGAATATCCAGCTTTTATGTCAACATGGACGGGACTGGAAGAGATTATACTGAGTGAAGTAAGTCAGGCAGAGAGAGTCAATTTTCATATGGTTTCGCTTACTTGTGGAACATAAGGAATAACACAGAGGACATTGGGAGGTGGAGAAGAAGTGAGTTGGGGTAAATTGGAGGGGAGACAAACCATGAGAGACTGTGGACTCTGAGAAACAAACTGACAGTTTTGGGGGGGGTGGGGTTTGAGTGAGCCTGGTGGTGGGTATTATGGAGGTCACGTCTTGCATGGAGCACTGGGTGTGGTGCATAAACAATGAATACTGGAACACTGAAAATAAATAAAATAAAATAAAATGAAAAAAAAAATACCTGTGGGACTTTATAGCAACTGATTAGATGTGGGGAATGAAGGGCAGGGAACTGATTTTGAGAAATTGTTGTTACCACTAAGAAATGAAGTTGAAAGGAAGTTGGTTTGGAGAATAAAATGAGTCCATATCCAGAATTACAATATTTGAAATGATGTGATACCTAAGTAGATGTGCCGCATAGGTAAGAGGAAGCATGAGCCTAGATGAGAAGATTATCAGGATAGAAATATTTATAAAATTAGTGAGCAAGGACTAGGGTAGCTGAGAGCATGTCCTTTTGGTGTAGTGGAAAGACAGGAGAGAAGGCTGGAGAAGAAAGAAACCAGATGTTCAGAAGTGGGAGATCCATAGTTTACAGAACAAAGTTCACGAGGCAGAGAGCAGGAAACTATGTCTTAGGTTACCTGAGAGGAAAATTGATCATTGAATGTGGCAACACAGCAGTCCTTGGCAGGAAAAGTATGAGTGGTGAGGTAAGGAAGCCACATTTCAACACTTGAACACTCTGTCTAGGTGGGATTAAGGTGACTGGTATAGGTCACTGAAGATGTTTCACAAGGAAAAAATGGGCTAAACCCACAAATATACTCAGATCTGAAGAAGTTTCACAAGGAAGAGATGGGCTGAGCCCACAGATATTACTCAGTATAGTATTTTTCCTTTAAAGTGTCAGATAGGATTTGAAGTAATTCGTAGATAATCTCTTTTGGGAAAGAAAGTCTGTCATCTGTGAGAGTTCTTTAATTGAACTTCAAGATTGATGTCAAAGTAGTTGAGAAATATAGTGAAGTTATTTTAGAGAATATTTTTATTGAATAACCTTATCAAAACTCTGTGGTTAAGCAAAAAACAAAAAGAAGGAATCTGTCTGCCATGTTGCTAGCATTTATTGGGTACAACAAAAATATCACATGAAAATGATAAAAAGAGGGACGCCTGGGTGGCTCAGTTGGTTAAGCCGCTGCTTTCGGCTGGGGTTGTGATCCCAGGGTCCTGGGATTGAGTCCCGAGTCAGGCTCCTTGCTCGGCAGGGAGCCTGCTTCTCTCTCTTCTTCTGCCTGCTTGTGCGTGCTCTCTCTCTCTGACAAAATAAATAAAATAATAAATTCTTTAAAAAAAAAGAAAATGATAAAAAGAAACTCATGTTGTGTTACTCTTGTATATATATTATTATGCTTCATGGGGATAATATAAAAAATATAAAAAAATAATAAGCTTTCACAAAGTTAGAAAGTTCTGCTATGATTTTCAGCTACCACCCTTTCGATGGCAACTTCATGGAATTTTATTGAGCAAATGAATGGTAATAATAAATATGTGTATAATTCTCAATATGCATGTTGGGATGTTGTGTTATGAACATTGTGAGGTATATTACAAGTAATCTGCTGTTAAGAAGAGTTAAAGGGCCAATTTTTTTTAAACATTTTTTTTTAAGATTTTATTTATTTATTTGTCAGAGAGAGAGAGCACAAGCAGGCAAAGTGGCAGGCAGAGGCAGAGAAAGAAGCAGGCTCCCCACTGAGAAAGGAGCCCGATGCGGGACTCGATCCCAGGAGCCTGGGATCATGACCTGAGCCAAAGGCAGCGGCTTAACCGACTGAGCCATCCAGGCATCCCAAGGGCCAATTTTTAATCACGCTGACTTCTTTGCAGAAATTGACAAGCTGATCCTAAAATTAATAGAGAAATTCAAGGGACTTAGAATAGCCAAACAATTCAAAACAACCTTGAAAAAGAAGAATAAATTTGGAGGACTCAAGCTTCTGATTTTCAAAACTTATTACAAGGCCACATTAATCAAGACAGTGTGGTAGTGGAGGAAGGATAGACATATACATCAGCTGTATAGAATTGAGACCCAGAAATAAACCCTCTCATTTTTTGGTCATTTGATTTTCAAAAAAGACAATTCAATTGGAAAGAATAGTTTTTCAACAAACAGTGCTGAGACAACTAGATATCCATATGCAAAAAAGTGAATTTGGTCCCCTATCTCACATCATATACAAAAATTAACTAGGGCACCTGGTGGCTCAGATGGTTAAGCATCTGACTTTGGCTTAGGTCATGATCTCAGGGGCCTTGGATAGAGCTTCATGTGGGGCTCCCCACTCAGCAGGGAGTCTGCTTGTTCCCCTGCCCCTCCCCTACCACTCATGCTCTCTCTCTCTCAAATAAAGTCTTCAAAAAAACTTATTTAAAAAAATTAACTAAAAGTGAACCGAAGGCCTAAATCTAAGCACTAAAGCTAGAAAACTCTTAGAAGAAAACATAGGTGTAAACCTAGGATTAGCAACTGTTTGGTATGCAGAAGCAACCAAAGAAAAATAAATTAGATCTTACTGAAATTAAAAATATGCTTCAAAGGATACCACTGAGAAAGTGAAAAGACAATTCACCTAATGGGAGATAATACTTGTAAATCATATGTTAGAGACTAGAGCACAGGATATATAAAGAACACTTTCAAGTCAAACATAAAAAGGCAAATAACCCAACTAAAATATGGGTAAAGGATGTGAATAGACATTTCTCCATCAGAAGATGAAAATTTCAGCAGAGTTCTAGAAGATGGAAAGTGAACAAGTGTTACTTGTGACATAACAAATGAATCCACTGCCGAGAATATGTTCTAAAGGGGGTGCTGTATAGCAAAGAGACAGATCTGCCTGGCAAACCCAGGAATGTTTTGGAGTCTGATTCCTATGACTAAGGGCAGGAAAGAGAACTGCTGCTAAGAACAGGGAATTTATTTGAGGTTTAAAAACATGTGCAAAGGCAGCAGGTCATATAAGACCCACCTTCCTCCCCAACACCCTGGAATGGACGGTTTAGGGGAAAGATTCTTTTCTAAAAGGTTAAACATCTTCTGTGCACTTTCCTGATATAGGTGTATGTAGCATGTGCTTTTTGTTGCCTACACCACATCCCCTCAGCCCAGCTTGGGCTATAGTAGCAGCTCTGGTAGACAGTTTCCATGCACAAGTTCTCCCAGTCTAGGAGAGGGAAGTCTGCCATCCTCCACACTGGTAGTCCAGAAACATTCCTAGGAACAAACAGCAGTGGAGGATGGGAATCAGGGAGAAGATGCTCTAACTTCTCATCCTCAGAGGGACACACACGTGCGCGCGCGCGCACACACACACACACACACACACACACACACATTCCTAGAAGGGACAGAAGACAACTTCACCTACTCAGTTAACCAAATTAACTTTCACACATGTTATACGTGATACCATGTAAAAATATTTGGGGACCCTAGTAATAGGACTTGTGTTAGAAGGTTGACTCTGCCTTGAAGTACTAACTTAAGGATTCATCTGGATTGATTCAAGGAAATGGACTCCTCCCCACCTTCCTGTCACCATAGCAGGTGCCAGTAATGTGACTTTTTTGGTTGGTTTTCTTTGTCAAATTAAATCTTTCCCAAGGTGAGTGGCATGTTCAATATCAATCATTCTTCATGTCTCCCTCTTTCTGTGTGTTTAACCAGGATTCCAGAGCTTATTCAGTTCTAGGAGAAATAGAGGAGAAACCTCTGGCCTTTGGTCTGTTGTGATCACTACTGAAGATTTGCTCAAGGCCCAGGTTCATTTTGCCACAGGACCATAACTCAGACCACATTTGACATAAGATAGATGGTTTAGTTGTGCCCACTAAACCACAAGGGCCCTTGCTGCAGATCACCAAACCATGGCTCTCAGGGCTCTGCCCTGGTTTTACGCAGCCACCTGTCTCTCCCCAGTACACTGCATTTGAGTGGTTCTGATTTCTACCATTAAAAGAAGCCCACTACTTTTGCATTTCTCCCCTGGTCTTCTCTCACTTCTCTTACCAGGCTTTTCATTTCTCCAAACCTTGAAAAACCCTCAGGCTTCCTTTCCTACTACTTTCTTTAGTAAATGGCTTAACAGCTTATTAAGAAGCTCTAGATATTTTAAGCATCGAGAACCCAAACTTAACATCACAAAGAATATTTTCTGGGTCTTTCGACCCAGTCTTAGTCTAGCTCCCAATCTTTAGAAAAATAGTAGTCAGTCCCTCAGGGATATGCAACATTCTGCTTCTAAGCAACAGAAAATAAATAACCCTGTTAAGTGTTTATATCCAGTCTTGCCACATTTAATTCTCAATAATTCATCCTTTTGCACACTTGTCTTGTTTGAAGTGGCAATGCTAATGTTTCCTGGTTAATCCGGAGGCTAATTGGCCCTTCTTAGCAGGAGAAAAGTGGTACAAAAAGGTAATGACCAAATTACCTGAGCATATTTGCATATGTTGCCCTTAGAAGCTTGGTAAGAGAAGCTTAGCGAGATGATCTAGGAAAATTCTCTCACATATATGATAAATGTTTTGACAGGATAAAATGGCCCCTATTTAGTAGAATGCTTAAGTGAAGATATCATGAATCTGGGCCACACCCTCAGCTTACACGCTAAGTCAAGGACAAGGAAATGTTGAACACATCTAGCTTATGGATAATGCTGGGTTGGTTACTCTGGTTAAGTCCCAGCAGAGAAGGTTAAAGTAAAACTACAGATTTATCATGGGAACACACCTCATTAGATGGTCCTCTTAATAGACAACTGGGATGTTGATGAACTTCTTTACAGTAAGCTTCAGGAGCATCACTTTTTTTAAAAAAGATTTTATTTTTAGGTAATCTCTACACCCTATGTAGGGCTCAAACTCACCACCCTAAGAACCAAAATCAAGAGTCAGACGCTTAACTGACTGAGCCACCTAAGCACTAAGCACCTAAGCACTCCAGGAAGATCTTTTCTATTTTCTTGAGTTCATCCTGCTGAATTGTTTCATGGTTCTCTATTAATGTGGCCATAATGAACTATTTTATGTTTTTTATTTCATAAATTTCATGTTCATTGTCAAAAAAGAGAAAATTATAGATGAGAATATGCAAATACCTTTAACAGTTCCTTAGAGTTAACTACTATGGATTATATATGCTATCTAAAGTTTTCTGTGTAAAGACACAGACATTTCTGTTGGGTGGGGAGAAGGTGGGCTCAAAGGGCATGTACTATTTGTGACTTGCTATCCTGAACAACTGGCTAAAACAAACAAACAAATAAACAAAATGGCTTTCTGTGGCTATAGCAAAAGACTCCACAGCTATTGGAAATATATCAGAGACCCACCTAGGCTGGGCTCCCCAAAAGACCCCAAAGAATTGGGTGGGTCTTGGAAGTTTGTCAGGTCAGTTCTGAGACTAACACAGGAAGAAGAGAGGAATCTCTCTCTTTTACCACACTCCCCCTTACCTCCAAGATTTTAAGAGCTGTGTCATAAAATTAAGCTCAGAACACAACTCTAGGGCATCTGGGTGGCTCAGTCATTTAAGCATCTGCCTTTGGCTCAGGTCATGATCCCAGGGTCCTGCGATCAAGCCCCGCATTGCGTCGGGCTCTCTGCTCAGCAGAGAGTCTGCTTCTCCCTCTGCCTCTCCCCTGCTTGTGCTCTTTCTCTTTCACTCTCTCTCTCTCTCTAAAATAAATAAATAAGTAATTGTAAGGAAAAAAAAAAAAGGACACAACTCTAGAATGACCATGCCTCCCTCAGAGTCCCAAACCCAATGTTAAGAGAATGACAGAGCACAGAGGAGCCATCAGAAAGGCCAATTCTACTCTTTGGTTCACCTATACAACTCTTCCTATCTTATTGAACAATAGCTTCCTTTAGCCTATTTTGGTTTTGGTGAACTAAACAGCGTGATTCCAATTTAATTCTTCTTTGCACAGTCCAGGATTGATGTATTTGGGATTTTCTTTGAGGTATAATGGGAGAGCTCCAGAATAGCAGTGCTGGGAAACCATATCATGTTTAAAGATTCCCTAGGCTGGCTCTGGATATATTTCCACAGAAAGTAGTATAATACAGTAATTAAAGGCATGGTCTCTCTGGTCAAGACTGTGGAGCCTCCATTCTGGCTCTGTTGTTTACTAATTGTGTGACACAACCAGGACAAGTTACTTATCCTCCCTGTACCTGTTTTGTCATTTGAAAAATAACAATGAAATCAAAGAGGGAGACAAACCATAAGAGTCAGACTCTTCACTATAGGAAACAAACTGAGGGTTGCTGGAGGGGAGGTGGGAGGGAGGGGAGTGGGGTAACTGGGTGATGGACATTAAGGAGGCACGTGATGTAACGAGAACTGAGTGTTATATGCAACTAATGAATCACTAAACTCTCCCTCTGAACTAATAATACACTATATATTAATTAATTGAATTTGAATTTTTTACAAAGAAAAACTACAGTGATTATGTCTATACTGCCCAAAGCATTCTACACATGTAATGTAATCCCAGCATTACATTTGGTATGGAATGACAAAATTTGTATGGAACCACAAAAGACCCCAAATAACCAAAGCAATCTTGAAAAAAGATAAGCAATGCTGGACGCATCACAATTCCAGACTTCAAGTTATATTACAAAGCTCTGGTCATCAAGACAGAATGGTACTGGCACAAGAATAGACACATAGATCAATAGAACAGAATAGAAAACCCAGAAATGAACCGACAACTATATGGTCAACTAACCTTCAACAAAGCAGGATAGAACATCCAATGGGAAAAAAGACAGTCTCTTCAACAAATAGTGTTGGAAAAACCGGACAGCAACATGCAAAGAAGGAAACTGGACTACTTTCTTACACCTACATAAAAATAAATTCAAAATGGATGAAAGACCTAAATGTGAAACAGGAAACCATTAAAGTCCTAGAGGAACTGAGTACAGGCAGTAATTTCTCTGATGTCGGCTATAGCAACATTCTTCTAGACATGTTTCCTGAGGCAAGGGAAGCAAAAGCAAAAAACTATTGGGACTTCATGAAAATAAAAAGCTTCTGCAAAGTGAAGGAAACAATCAGCAAAACTGAAAGGCAGACTATGGAATGAGAGAAGATAATTGCAAATGACATACATGATAAAAGGTTAATATCCAAAAGATATAAAGAACTTACACAACTCAACATCCCAAAACAAATAATCCAATTAAAAAATGAGCAGAGACATGAATAGACATTTTTCCAAAGAAGACATACAAATGGCCAATAGACACATAAAAAGGTGCTCAACATCACACATCACCAGGGAAATACAAATGAAAACTACAATGAGGTGTCACTTCACACCTGTCACAATGACTAAAATTAACAACACTGGAAACAGTAGGTGTTGGAAAGAATGTGGGGAAAGGGGAACCCTCTTGCACTGTTGGCAGGAATGCACACTGGTGCAGCCACTCTGGAAAACAGTATGAAGTTTCCTCAAAAAATTAAAGATAGAACTACCCAGGGGCACCTAGGCAGCTCAGTCGTAAGCATCTGCCTTCAGCTCAGGTCATGATCCCAGGGTCCTGGGATTGAGCCCTGCATCGGGCTCCCTGCTGGGTGGGAAGCCTGCTTCTCCCTCTCCTGCTCACCCTGCTTGTGTTCCCCTCTCCCACTGTGTCTCTTTCTGTCAAATAAATAAAATCTTAAAAAAAAAAAAAAGGTATAACTGCCCTATTCAGCAATTGCACTACTGGGCATTTACCCTCAAAATACAAAAATATTAATCGGAAGGGATACATGCACCCATATGTTTATAGAAGCATTACTTACAATTGCCAAATTATGGAAACAGCCCAGTGTCCATTGGCTGATGAATGGGTAAAGAAGATGTGGTGAGTAAATATGTACATATTTATAATATATTTATCTATAATTAATTATAATTATGATATTTATTATGTATTTTAAATATAATATATTTACAATGAAATATTACATTACAATGGACTATTACATTACAATGGAATATTTCACGGCCATTAAAAGTATGAAATCTTGCCATCTAGAACAGCACAGATGGAGTGAGAGTATTTTGCTAAGCAAAATCAGAGAAAAGCAAATACCATATGATTTCACTCATATGTGCTATTTAAGAAACAAAACAAACAAGCATGGGAGGAAATTATATAATGAGAGGCAAAACAAGAAACAGACTCTTAACTATAGAGAACAAGCCAATGGTCACCAGAGGGGAAGCGGGTTGGGGGACGGGTTAAATAGATGATGGGGATTAAGGAGTGTGCTTGCTGTGATGAGCACTGGTTATTGTAAGGAAGTACTGAATCACTAAATTCTATACCTAAAACTAATTTTATATTGTATGTTAACAACTGGAATTCAAATTAAAACTTTAAAAAAAAGAAATAGTGAAGGATTCCAAAAAAACAAATAACTAGTGTTTACATGTAGAGGACAAGTTAGGGGATGTGCATTATAAAGAAGTAGATGGGCATATGTGAAATTAAGACTTCTCAATGTATATTTTTTTATTTTTTATTTATTTTTATTTTTTTTAAAGATTTTATTTATTTATTTGACAGGGAGACCTCACAAGTAGGCAGAGAGGCAGGCAGAGAGAGAAGGGGAAGCAGGTTCCCTGCTGAGCAGAGAGCCCGATGCGGGGCTCGATCCCAGGACCCTGAGATCATGACCTGAGCTGAAGGCAGAGGCTTAACCCACTGAACCACCCAGGTGCCCCTCAATGTATAATTTTTTTAAAAACTTCAAACCAAGTGAATGTAGCACTTATTCAAAAATAACTAAATTGAATTTTTAAACATTTTGCCATCTGCTCCAGGTAGCTGCTCCCAATGCTAACCTAGTTCTATTTTCTCTCCTCATTCAAAAATGCCTGGAGTTGTTTCACTGCTGTTTTTATTCCCTTAACCTCTCACTCATCAATCTGGTGTCTGCCTCCATTGTGCAAACAAATTGTTCTTACCTATTGTCTCCAGTGACCCCCGTATTGCTAAATCTGATAAACAGTGTTCAGTCTTTCTCTTACATAACCTCCTCGCAACATTTGACAAATGACCTCCCTTCTGACACATCCTCTTCCCTTTACTTTAATGTCTCCATGCAACCCTAGTTTCCTCCTGTCTCTCTGGATGCCCTTCTGTTTCTTCTCCCTGCTCCTTCCCCTTCTTTTTCCTCCTTTACCTGAACATTAAATATTAGATTTCCTCAAAACTCTCTTTTAAACATTTTCCCCATCCCTAAGGGACTTCACTCAGAACTATAGACTCGTTGATTATTGTGACATCCATATCCATATTTCTAAATGCTATCTGGAACATTCTGTTCCTGGCAGCTCCCTCTGGACAAGGGCAATGTCTAGAGGCAGAGTCACTTGTTGATCTGGCACTTGCGATCTAAACTTCTGGCAGCTCCCTCTGGCCAAGGGCAATGTCTAGAGGCGGAGTCACTTGTTGATCTGGCACTTGCGATCTAAACTTCTGGCAGCTGTGGAAGGGAAGTCTGGAGAGAGCATCATAGTATCCACTGAGGATATATGTGTCATGAGTATTTTCTCCTAGTATGTGATATGCCTATTCATTTTCTTTTCACTGTCTTAAGGAATGGCTAGTTTAACTTTTTACGAAGTATAATTAATTTCTTTTCTTTTATGTTAAATTCTTTTCTTTGATAAAGTTTTTTTTAAAGTTTTTCATTATGGTAAAAAACACATAACATAAAATTTACCATCTTAGCCATTTTAAAGTATACAGTTCAGTAATGCTCAGTAATTCACATTGTTATGAAACAGATCTCCAGAACTTTTTCATCTTGTAAATATAAAGCCCTGTACCCATTAAACAATAACCTCCCAGTCTTACTCCCCAGCCCCTGGCAACCTCTATTCTACTTTCTATCTCTGTGATTTTGACTACTCTGTATACTTCATACAAGTGAAATCATACAATATTTGCCTTTTGGTGACTGGCTAATCTCATTTAATATAATATTCTCAAGGTTCATCCATGTTCTAGCATGTGACAGAATTTCTTTCCTTTTTAAGGCTGAATAATATTCCATTGTACGTATATACCACACTTTGCTTATCCATTCATCCATCAGTGGACATTTGAATTGCTTCTACCTCTTTTCATTATCAATATTGCTTCTATGAACATGAATATGCAACTATCTCTTTGAAACCCTGCTTCCAATTTTTATGGATATTTACCCAGAGGTGGGATTGCTGGATCATACAGTAGTTCTATCTTAATTTTTTTGAGGAACATCCATATTGTTTTCCATAGTGCTTGAACTATTTTTACAATCTCACTGTGTGTAAGGCTCAAATTTCTTCATATCCTCTCCAAGTCTGTTTATTTTCTGTTTTTTTTTTTTTCCATAGCAGCCATCCTAGCAGGTATGAGATTATTTAGTGCTTTTTGTGTCTTCTTGAAGAAATATTTACCTATTCCAAGGTTACAAATATATTTTTCCACACTTAAGATTTTGGCTTTTACATTTAAGTGTATGATACATCTCAAATTAGCATTTGGTATGAGATATGGGTTAAGGTTCATTTTTTTTCAAGTGGATATCCAGTTATTCTGACACTATTTGTTGAAAGCACCTTTCCAGTCTACATGAAATTTTCTTAGCACCTTGGCAAGTTTCTTTTGGCATTGGGTTTTAAGAAGCGTCCCAACTTCAAGCATGTCAGGCTGTAGAGAAGCAAGTACATCTTAGAACTGAGAAAATAGGAGCCTTTTCTGGATTCCTGCAGCCCCTCGCACAGTGAGTGGCGCTGGAGCTTTGGACTCAGACAAATCTGGATTCAGACCCAAGTCTGCATGGCCTTGAATAATTTACCTAACCTCTTTTGCCTGTGTTTTCGTACACACACAGTGAAGATTCATCTTCTCTACAGTCTTGTGCTGAGAAATTAAACTATGCAAAGTGCCTGGTGTTGCTCTTTGCTAAGTATTATTTTCCCCTCACATTTTCGTTCTTTCCAGTAAATATTTGTTATCTCCATTGAACTCGGTGGTTTGGAGTATGGAGGAAATTTCTGTCTAAGTTTCTTTGTAGTTTTTCAAAAAGACTTGGAAATTGATTTCCACTCTCCTCACCTTTAACAAGGTATGCCACCTAGTATTCATCTTACTTTTCTCTGATTCCCCTTTTGCAAATTCTTGAGAGAGTGGTTTGGATGTAATTATATGGAAATTTCATCATATTAAGGAGAAATTTAGTCATGATATTATGTGGGCATCAGAAGTCAGGAATCCCTTTTCAGCTAGATAAAAACAGAGCTTCTCAACTTGAAGGGGCACACAACCAACCTGAGGATCTTGTTATACTCCAGATTCTGATTCAGGAGGTCTGAAGTGGAGTCTCATATCCCACATTTCTAGCAGGCTCCAAGGAGATGCCAAAGCTTTTGGTGTAAGGACCACTTTTCAGTAGGTAGGTGCTGGAGGCTTCAGTTCTCTAGGGGAAAAAAAAAGTGAAACCCTGAAGTACATGAATAAATAATGTTTCCCTTGGTTGAGTGTCCTTTGGTGCAGAGAGGGAGGGAACTGTTTGTTGAATTTTTACCATACACCTGCAAGCATTTGTGTAAGGTGAAACATAGGTAGACTGAGCACAAATATTTTCTGTTTTAGGAAATCTGGATTTAAAATCAGACAATGTGTAACAGCCAGTGCTTATCACAACTCTAATGAATTGTTGAGCACTACACCAAAAACTAATGATGTACTGTATGTTGGCTAATTGAACTAACTAACTAAATAAATAAATAAACTAACTAACTAACTAACTAACTAAATAAATAAATAAATAAATAAAATCAGACAATGTAGTTTCACGCCCCAGCTTCCCCCACTTACAACCCATTGTGACCTTTCACAAGTTGCTAAACCTCTCCTAAGCCTCTTACAGGCTGACTCTCAACAGCATTTCAAGTTCAGTATATTTTGCATGTACAAGAAGATTTTTGATGCTAAGTAAACTGAGATTAAAGACATATGAACAAATTACACCACCGTAACTGAAAACCATATATAATATTATATATGTCAATGGGCTAAAGTCTTAAAATAGATCACTTCCTTTCAATGTAAAAACAATCGGGGCCTTAGAGAAGTTAAACAGTTTACCCAAAGATCAGTTATTGGGCAGCTGTTACTTGAACCAAGATGGTCTAGTTTCTCCTCCCTCTTTCCTAATCATTATACCACACTGCTGTATAGCTCTGTGGAGCTAACTGAGATTTACTCAGTTTCAAGGTCGTCAGTCCAGATTATGCGGGGTTAAATTCCTGAGAGAATATGAAATAGAGTCCAAGCTACCTAAACAGCTCAGTGAGGTCAGATTATGAGCAGAGCAAAGAAGTACTATCCAAACCCAGCAATGATAGCTTCATGCCCGTGGGCAGGACAAATCCACTTCAAGATACAGGCATATAGGGATTATTTTAGATGAAACTAAGGCTCAGAGAGGATAAGTGATTTATCCCCATGAAGGATTCACAGCATTTTGGGCTATAAGGAATAGGATGCTTCACTCATATGATTTCAAACAACAAGGAAATATATTACCCCATTCATTAAGTCTAGAGGTAGGGTAGACTTTTAGGTCAACACATCAGCATGGGTGTGGGGGCAGGGGGAGAATGATGAGGAGAACAAAGGCAAGAGAAATGTAGCTTAAATTAAATCTCCTTACAACTTGCAGCCCACTGATAAATAAATACCTGGGACATGCACAGCATGACATTCTTCAAGGAACTCCTGGCTGCGGTAATGTTGATGGTGTATTAGAGACTAAAAGCAACTTTTGGACAATAACCAGACCGCCAACATCCTGAAACCTCACTTTCAGCAGAGAAAAATTCCTTCGAAACTTAAGTTATCTTCTATCCCCCTTCCCTCCACAAACTTAAAGGTATATCATCAGTCACTTCTCACAATCACAAGGGCAGCTCTCTGTCTGCCCACAGGTCCTGTCCCCCATGCTATAATAACAACACCTTTTTGCACTGAAAACATCTCAAGAATTCTTTCTTGTCCATTCGCTATTGGACCCAAACTTCAAATCACATCATTTGGCGCCAGTTTGGGACTCAAGTCTTCTCATCTGGACCCCGCGCCTCTGTACAAACTTGGTGAATACCTCCTCTTCTCTTTCCCCACTCTCATATCAGGAGTATGGTCTTATTAGAACACTTTGATGTTTACTGCTCAGGCTGTAATCCTTTAGCCTGTGGCTAGTCTACAGGGAGGAAAAAGCCTGCCTTTTGATTGGAAGCTAGTGCCCTAACCAAAATGGTAATAAGACTCAGAAACTTGATGCCCTCCCTTTATTCCTATTCTTATATAAAGTCTTTTGGGGCATGGGACAGCCACCTGTCACCAGGGTGGCTGCCAATCTTGACTCCCGTGTGAGGTTTCCTCCTCATTGGTCTACTGTGATCCTCTTCATATCTCTGGTCTAGCCACTTCTGGCCCTGAGACCTCCACCCAGAGACAGCCAAAACCAGTACCTGATTGAATTAAAACCTAAACCTATCTCCTCAGTTTCCTAGGGAAGTCAGCTGTAAGGACTGTTGGTGTAAGGTGTTGGATTGTTGCTTAGATCATGGTGTATTTCTATCTCTACTGTTTTCTGCAGTGTCTCCTACTAACTACTTAAATTACAAAATTGGGTAATTTCCCCCTTATAATACTATTTTAAGTGTTTTTCATGGATTAAAAAGAGTGGGTTCTTCCTGGCATGTCACAGCACAGTATCTTAGTCCATTCCACAGCACCCTTTCGTAGCCTAGGATATAAGGGGGAAGGGGGCAGATCCTGGCATCCCTCCTACAAGGTGAGGTGTAGTTCCTAGTGACTCCTTAGAGGGATGCCTCTGGGCACTTTGACAACAAGAAACCCTGACATATCCCGCATGGAGTGCCACCTGGAGTTAGGGGAGATTTTTTGCTAATGGACTTTCTCTACTTTTCTAAGAAAATGGAATCTTATTCTTCAGTCCCTAAGGATTCTTCCTTGGGATGCCTTTTAACCCACTGAAATCAATTTGAATTGAAAATTTAAGAAAGAATAAACTGATCTTCTGTAACATTGCATGGCCTCAGGATTCCTCAGGAGACAAGGGAAAATGGTGCATAAGTGGGACATTAAACTTCAGTAGGATCTATCAGTTAGATCTCTCCTGCAAAAAAAGGGGGGTCAAATGGATTGAGGTGCCCTATGTCCAGGCCTTTATGTCCCTAAATCAAGCCCCCAACCTAAGGCTTTTTTTTTTTTAAGATTTTATTTATTTATTTGAGAGACAGACAGAGTACAAGCAGAGGGAGCTGCAGGCAGAGGGAGAAACAGGCTCCCCACAGAGCAAGAAGCCTGATGTGGAACTCGATCTCAGGGTTCTAGCATCATGACCAGAGCCAAAAACAGACACTTAACTGACTGAGCCAAGGCATCCTCCAACCTAAGGTTTCTTGCAGAATTTATCTAACCACCAACCAAGTTAGTAAACCCACTCTGGACATATTGGGTGATGATTGTCTAAATAGGCCCATTCCTGTTAATAAACCTGGGCTACTAGAGGAATCACTGGGCAATCTAAACAAAGAGGATATTGGCTCTGTTACTAACCCTCCTCCTCATAAACCTCAAAACCCCTTTGCTCCCAACCCAGCTGGACGTACTAGGAGAGAGCTCCCCATCTTCCAGGAGTCCCATTTAAATCTGGATTCTATCCTCTTAGGGAGGTTGCTAATGGAGAAATGGGCACAGTTAAAATCCATTAACAGACCTGACTCAGATAAAACAAAAATTAGAGTGATATTCTAAAAACCCTTCTCAATTTATTGAGGGCTTTCAATGGTTATCTACTATGTTTGATTTGACCTGGTAAGATATATACATCACATTAACTCATTGTTGTTCCCCTAAGAAAAAGGGGCTCAAGAATTTGCTGATGAACTAGCAGCCAGAGATAGAGATTGTTATCTGATGGGGGTAACTCCTGTTCCCAATATTGAACCCGACTGGAATTACCAAGAAGATAGACAGGGAAGGGAAAGACGAGAACATATGAGCACTTGTTTAATAGAAGAAATGAAAAAAGGATTCTCTAAACCTGTAAACTTTAATAAAATTCAGGAAGTTACTTGAGTTGCTGATTGGAATCTAGCTCTATTTCAGGGTTGTTTGATAGAAGACATTCATAAATATATAAATCTGGACCCAGTTTCACCCAAGGGAACAACTATACTACACAGGCATTTTCTTTACTTTTTTATTATTATTATTAACATATAATGTATTATTTGTTTCAGGGGTACAGGTCTATGATTCATCAGTCTTACACAACAACCAGCACTCACCACAACACATACCCTCCCCAGTGTCCATCACCAGCCACTCCATTGAGCCCTTTCCCTCACCTCCTTTCCAGCCAAACCTCAATTTGTTTCCTGAGATTAAGAGTCTCTTGTGGTTTGTCTCCCTCTCTGGTTTTGTCTTGTTTCATTTTTTCCTTTTTTACCCCTATGATCGTCTACCTTGTTTCTTAAATCCTGCATATCAGTGAGATTATATGATAATTGTCTTTCTTTGATTGACTTATTTTGCTTAGCATAATACTCTCTAGTTCCATCCACATCATTGCAAATTGCAAAATTTCATTTTTATGACTGTATAATATTCCATTATGTGTGTATGTGTGTGTGTGTGTGTACACATCTTCTTTATCTTCTTTATCCATTCATTTGTTGATTGACATCTGGGCTCTTTCCATAGTTTGGCTATTGTGGACTATGCCACTATAAATATTAGGGTGCAGGTGTCCCCTTCAGATCGCTACATAGATATCTTTGGGGCAAATACCCCAAAGTGCAATTGCTGGGTCGTAGGGTAGCTCTATGTTCAACTTTTTGAGGAACCTCCATACTGTTTTCCAGAGTGGCTGCACCAGTTTGGATTCCCACCAACACTGTGGAAGGGTTCCCCTTTCTCTGCATCCTCACCAACATCTGTCATTTCCTGACTTATTAATTTTAGTCATTCTGACTGGTGTGAAGTGGCATCTCATTGTGGTTTTAATTTATATTTCCCTGATGCCAAGTTTCTCATGTGTCTGTTGGCCATTTGAATGTCTTCTTTGCCAAAATGTCTGTTGCTGTCTTCTGCCCGTTTCTTGATTGGATTATTTGTTCTTTGGGTATTGAGTCTGATAAGTTCTTTATAGATTTTGGATACTAGCCCTTTATCTGATATGTCATTTGCTGATACCTTCTCCCATTCTGTCAGTTGTCTTTTGATTTTGTTGACTTTTTCCTTTGCTGTGCAAAAGTCCCTTCTGCTGTGCAGAAGTCCCAGTAGTCCATTTTTGTCTTTGGAGATGTATCTAGCAAGAAGTTGCTGTGGCCAAGATCAAAGAGGTTGCTGCCTGTGTTCTCCTCTAGGATTTTGATGGATTCCTGTCTCACATTGAGGTCTTTCATCCATTTTGAGTCTGTTTTTGTGTATGGTCTAAGGACATGGTCTTCTGCAATGGCTGTCCAGTTTTCCCAAGGCCATTTGCTGAAGAGACTGTCTCTTTTCCACTGGGTATTCTTCCTGTTTTGTCAAAGATTAGTTGACTGTAATGTTGAGGGTCGATTTCTGAGTTCCTTTTCTGTTCCATTGATCTATGTGTCTGTTTTTGTGCCAGTACCATACTGTTTTGATAACTACAGCTTTGTAACAGAGCTTGAAGGACAGAACTGTGATGACACCAGCTTTGGTTTTCTTTTTCAACATTCCTTTGGCTGCTCAGGGTCTTTCTGGTTTCATACAAATTTTAGGATTATTTGTTCCAGTTCTGTGAAAAAAAGTTGGTGTTATTTTGATAATGATTGTATTGAATGTGTAGATTGCTCTAGAGAGCATAGACTTTTCAACAATGTTTGTTCTTCCAGTCCTGGAGCATGGAATATTTTTCCATTTCTTTGTGTCTTCCTCAATTTCTTTCATGAGTGTTCTATACTTTCCTGAGTACAGATTCTTTGGCTCTTTGGTTAGTTTTTTTCCTAGGTATCTTATGGTTTTGGGTGCAATTGTAAATGGGATCGACTCCTTAATTTCTCTTTCTTCTGTCTTCTTTTTTTTTTTTTTTTTTAAGATTTTATTTATTTATTTGACAGACAGAGATTACAAGTAGGCAGAGGCAGGGAGAGAGGGAGGAAGAGAAGCAGGCTCCCTGCTGAGCAGAAAGCCCGATGTGGGGCTAGATCCCAGGACCCTGGGATCATGACCTGAGCCGAAGGCAGAGGCTTTAACCCACTGAGCCACCCAGGTGCCCTCTTCTGTCTTCTTGTTGGTGTATAGAAATGTAACTGATTTCTGTGCATTGATTTTATATCCTGCCACTTTACTGAATTCCTGTATGAGTTCTAGTACTTTTGGAGTGGAGTCTTTTGGGTTTTACACATAAAGTATTATATCATCTGCAAAGAGTGAGAATTTGACTTCTTCTTTGCTTATTCAGATGGCTTTTATTTCTTTTTGTAGTCTGATTGCTGAGGCTAGGACTTCTAGTACTGTGTTGAATAGCAGTGGTGATAGTGGATGGTCCCGCCGTGTTCCTGACCTTAGGGGAAGAGCTCTCAGTTTTTCCCCATTGAGAATGATATTTGCTGTGGGTTTTTCATAGATGGCTTTTATGATATTCTTCCAGAGAAAAATAGATGAGTGAGAGAACAAAATGTTAAAAGGGTAACAATGACCCCAGAAAAATATACACTAACCAAATCAGAAGAGATCTAAAACTGGGAGGAGAAGAAAGGGAAAAAAAATACATATATATATATATATATGTATATATATATATATGATTAGCCTGATGAATAGAACACAGCCACACACTTGACTTTGGGTGTGTTTTGGGTCTGTTAGAAGAAACTGACTCCCAAAATTTTAAAGAAAGAAAAATTTATATGTATATAAAAAATAAGGTTAAATACAATGAAGGAATAGACTATGACTATAAAAATGAAAATTAAAAAAAAGATTTTTAAAAAGGTATTGATGAGATAAAATAGTTAAGATAGGTTAAAATGAGAAAGAGGAAAATTTTAAAAAAAGAAAAATAGGAAAAGAAAAAAAAATAATGAAAATTAAAAAAATTAAACTTTGAAGTACTAAAGAAGCATGGGGGAGAAAGGCCGAGAATTCACCATGCTGTATTCCCATAGCTCTGAAGTTTTACAGTTCTCATTAATTGGTGAACTTGGTCTTGGCTGGATGTTCTTTCTGATCTTCTGGGGGAGGGCCCTGTTGCCATGATTCTCAAATGTCTTTGCCTGAGGCAGAATTGCACCACCCTTGCCAGGGGCCAGGCTAAATAATCTGCTTGGGTTTGCTCTCGGTAGTTTTTGTTCCCTGAACACTTTCCGTAAAGCTCTGGGTGACGGGAATGAAGATGGAGGCCTCCCAGTCTCTGAGCCAGAGGAGCCAAGAGCTCAGACCCCACTCCTCAGTGCACCCTCAGAGAAAAGCAGTCAATCCCTCCTGTCTCGCTGGTCTCTGACTGCTCTCTGGGCTCACCCAGCCTGTGACCGAACATTTCTATTTCTGGCACATGGCTCTGTTTGGAGTTTCCAAACCCAGCAGATTTCTGCTGTGGGCTCCCACGCCACTGCTCCCAGAGGAGGAAGGGGGGTGGTCTCCCTGGATCTGCCACTTGTGGGGTCCCTGCTGGAAGAGCAGTGGTCTGACTGTGTCTCAGATCATGGTTTAAGGTAACCCCGAGTTGAGAGCGCCCTCCTCAGCTCTGTCTCTGCAGTCAGCTTCCCCGCTCTGATACCTGGGAGCTCTGCCACACTCAGACACCCCCAGTCTTTCTGTGACCCCAAGGGTCCTGAGACCACACTGTCCTGGTGAAGGCTCCACCCCCTGCTTAGTCTCTGGAGAGATGTCCCTCAGTGGAGCAGACTTCTAAATCTGATTTTGTGCTCTGCTGCTCCACTGCTTGCTGGGAGCCGGCCCCTCCCGCCATGGCCTATCTTCCCAAATATTGCTCAGATTCACTTCTCCACACGTCCTATGCTCCAGAAAGTGGTCACTTTTCTGTTCATAGAATTGCTGCTATTCTTTTTGATCTCCTGTTGAGTTTGTAGGTGTTCGGAATGGTTTGATAACTAGCTGAATTCCTGGGACCAGAAAAAATTTAAGTCTCCCACTCCTCTGCCATCTCGCTCCACCAATATCTTCCCAATTTAAAACAAAGATGGACACAATCTGTTTTTCACTGGTATGACCATTTGACATCCATTTTTGTACCCTCTGTAGGGTTGGAAAGTGTAATTTAGCATATGGAAGCCCTTAATAAATATACTATAAAGGCACTCAGTAATTCACAAAACAGCATCTCCTTACTTAATGCTGAGGTCACACAAATTTGCAAAGTGGGTCTACAAAATAGAATGGCTTTAGATGTCCTAACAGCAGCCCAAAGAGATACATGTGCCATTATTAAAACAGAATGTCGTGTATACATCCCAGATTATCATAAAAATGCCATAGCACTACAAAAAGATATGAATACTCAAACTAAGGCTCTACAAAATCCTTCCCACTCTTTTGATGATTGGCTAAATTCCTGCTTCAGGAGAGGACTATGGCCAACTACTAAGGGTTTCTTTGTTGGACTTCTCATTCTTATAACCATTTTAATTCTAATATGTTGTGTTTTTCCACATTTTTCCACTTGGTGCCGACACTCCATCACTGTAATAACTTCACACCAACAGGTGGCTCTCACCTGCTTTTTTGCTGTCCAACTCGAACTCCGTGGCCTTTGCCTTTTGTAGCTCCCCTATGTGCTCCCTGACTTACATTTAATCCTTACAGGACCTCCATGATGTAGTTACCATTACTATCTTCATTTTACCACTGAAAAGATGGAGGCAGAGAGAGATCAAGTAACTTTCTTGAGTCACACAGCTAGAAGTGGCTGAGTCAGGACACAAACCTAGGCAGTCAGTTTTTACCTTCTATGTATACTGTATAAATTTTTTTATTGGGGTGGGAGGAATAAACTAGTAAAAACCCAAAGAGGAAAGTAAATTATGTGTTCAATGAGTTAATTGTTAAATTGCGAGTTACTAAAAGATAAATACTCTGGTCAGACCAAAAGGTGTATTTCAGGATCTTGTCACATTTACATCGCTGATAAAAATCTATGAAGAATTCCATTGCTACAGCAGCATAATCTCATGTAGGATCAAATTGTCTTTGCTTTTCAAATCTGCTGGTTTGCTTAGCAATACTTATTAATTCCAGAAATGATGCTCTTATATTATTGTGAATCTAGTAACTTGTTAATATATTACTACAGACCTGGGGTAAAGCTAAAAAATGAGTGTCATAATCAGACACTGCTAAATGATAGATCTCCAGATCCTCTCCTGTAACTTAAAGCAAGTGGCAGTTCTATCAAGATGCACCTGTCAGACAGGCAGTTTTTAAAAATTATATTTCAAGTTAAAATAACATATATGAGTACATAATCAATTATGTTTTAAAACCAAATGTATAGGAGCAGGAAGGTGAAGTAAAAAAAGTTAGGTCATGGTGGAGGGAACAAGTGTGGAGACGAAGATAACTTGTAGGTTCTTGACTAGAATGATCAGGCGTATGCGGATGCCATGAGCCAGGATGGAAAACAGAGGAGTGGCAGGTTGTGGGGAAAAGAATGATCTTGATTTTAGGCACTGAGCTCTGAGGCATGGGAGGGACGTCTAGGTGGGGCTGGCTGGCTGAGTGTTGGAGATACAGGTCTGGGACTTGCCATGTTTCGTCTGGAGGTGCAGGTGTGTGGAAGTGATTAGCATATATACTTCAAATTGTGGGACTCTGGACCAGTTACTGAGCCTCTCTGGGCCTTAGAGTCCTCTTGGATAAAGTAAGGGTGATAATGGTTCCCTTGCAAAGGAAGGAGGAGGATCGAAGCAGCCACTGCATATAGAGTGCCTGGTCTAGGGGTCTCGCACAGCACGCGGAGTGAATGAGTGACATTGAGAGGCTCACTGCTGACAGAGGGTGACAGGTCTAGTGGCCAGGGGACCTCAGTATCATCAGTCATAGTGAGCACCTCTGAACCAGAGAAGAGACTTCCATGCCGTTACACTTATTATATTACTATAACCTCAACTAGATTGTATAGATACAAGCTTTCTCTCTAAATTGCTCCTCTGCAAATAGACAGAAACCTAGCAGAGAATTAGTGACAGAGAGGAAATAACAGAAATATATTAGGGCTTTAAAGGGATATATATTTTTGAGAGATTATTACATAACAGAAGAGGCTATAATAATAATTTGGCTATATTGTAGAATTTGTTTTCGTAAGAATTTTAAATTACTGTCATCCATATTTTTCAGCTATAATTGGCATCATTAGTCTATTAGACACCGTATGGTAGATTACAGAAGGCTTGGAGGCAGAAGGCCTGGGATTGAATTCTGGACCCATCATTTACTGGTCCCACGTTCTGTGTTCTGTGTGTAGACAACAGCAGCATTACACCCACGCAGTACTTCAAACTTGGAGTCAACTTACACTTCTCCTTTTCCTTTAACCCCCGTGTCCAACTGGTCACCCAGTTCTGACAAGTGGGATGTCTGGTATCTCTTCATTCTACCTGTTTGTCTGCATTGTAGTTGGGTCAGCCTTGGTTGACAGCATCATGATCTCACGTCTGACTCCTCGCACAGCCCCCAACTAGCCCCCCTCCACCACTCTAGCTTCCACCTTGGCTCTGGAGTTATCTTCTTAAAACATGGGTGATTCTGGGGCGCCTGGGTGGCTCAGTGGGTTAAAGCCTCTGCCTTAGGCTCAGGTCATGATCCCAGGGTCCTGGGATCGAGCCCCGTGTCGGGCTCTCTCCTCAGCGGGGAGCTTGCTTCTCCCTCTCTCTCTGCCTGCCTCTCTGCCTACTTGGGATCTCTTGTCTGTCAAATAAATAAATAAAATCTTTAAAAAAAAAAAATGGGTGATTCTGGAAGCAGTGGAAGTTCACAGAGACTTTAGAAATCCAAATTCTGTGGTGCCTGGGTGGCTCGCTTAGTTGGTTAAACGGCTGCCTGCGGCTCAGGTCATGATCCCCAGGGTCCTAGGATCAAGCCCCACATGAGGCTCCTTGCTCAGCGGGGAGTCTGCTTCTCCCTCTCCCTTTGCTTGCTGCTTCACCTGCTTATGCTTTCTTTCTCTCTCTGTGTCAAATAAATAAATAAAATCTTAGAAAAAAAATCCAAACTCTGTAGAATGGCATAGAGACCCTGTACAATGTGGTGGCAACTTTGTTTCCCAGGTTCAGCCCGGTGACTTCACCTGCTGCTCTCTCAAGTCAGTGGAATTTCCACCGTTCTCTGCCTGCCTGGGTCCTCTCTACTCCTGTAGCTTCGCATAAACTGAATTTTCCTTCCTGTAACCTTGTCTCCCTCTACATAGCAAATTGATATACACACTTTTGAGATTCAACTCATTGCTCTTAAGAAATATTTCCCAATGCTTTCTATCACGTCCTCCTCTGGACTATAATTATTTTACATATTTATAGTGAACATGGAGGTTCTTAAACTTATGTCCCCTTATATTCCTGGAACCCAGCCAAAGGTGTGGTACATAACAAAGGATTTTCAACTTTAAAGTCCTTTCTAAAAAGTCACTGTAGGCAAATCTCTGTTTTTCTGAACCTCAGGTTCCTCACCTGTAAAGTTAGAATAAAAATACCCACCATGTAGAGCTCTTGGTAAATGAAACCCAATAATTTGCATCCAAGCACATTGTAAGCCGTACATCAGTGTAACACTTAATTTTTTATTCTAAAGTGATCTGTTTCTGGGGCACTTGGGTGGCTCAGTTTGTTAAGTGTCTGACTTTGGGTCTCAGCTCAGGTCTTGATCTGAAGGTCACGTGTTCAAGTCCTGCCTTGGGCTCCATGCTGGGCCTGGAGCCTATTCTTAAAAACAAGTGATCTGTCTCCAAGTGTCATTCTTTTTGGATCCGTCTAACACCTGGAAAATTATAGACTCTTAATGCTCATTGATTTACAACCAATTTGAACACATTCTTCCTGAGCCAGGCTGCTCACTGTGGATCACTGATCACAAAGAATCAGGAGCATCTGAATGAACAAGATGTCAACCTAGTCCTATTTTAATTAATTAATTAATTAATTTTATTTTATTTTATTCTAAGTCCAGTAGAGTTAAGACGCAGCGTTATGTTAGTTTCAGGTGTACAGTATAGTGATTCAACACTTCCGTACACCACCCAGTGTTCAACACAAGTGCCCTCCTTAATCACCCCTTACCCACCACGTCTCAGGTTTCACCCAGTCCTGTTATTTGTTACCTCTGCCAGGCAGTTCTCCTCTCTCCACTTGATGGCGGTATCATTCAAGTGCAGTAACAAGAAACTACACCAGGGGGCTCCCCTGCATTTTCCAAATGAAGTCTACAAAAAACCTCCCTCAGTACTTCTGAGTTGTCAACGAAGTATTTGCTTTCTTTTGAAACAAAGCAATAGAGAAATACAAAACAAGTTACAAACCTGGATATAATACTTTTATTTCTATCGAATTTCCATCTGAGACATTCTTAATTTTCCTTAGTCTGTTAAAAAGCTGAAGGGGAATTATTAATTCCTTTTTACTGATGGGATTTAGAAACTGTGAGACAACCTGTCATTCAATGGAGGACTCCAATATTATTTGTTATGGAAAGGTTTGATCCCAGGTTGAGCTAAATAGAAGACAAACCTGACAATACAAACATTTAATTACTGCATTCCCAAGAAGATCCAGCAAATAGTAGAGGGGGAAACCTAAATAAATGAAAGTACATGTGACACTTTCCTTTCTAAAAATAAGCTACAGGTTATAACGCATATAGCCCTAGGTAAGGAATCAATGACTCTTTCTAATGCTGGATGGATTTCTAACTTCCCCTACCTTCCTCATCACTTACCTTTAGAGCTCATCTTTTTCATCTTTAGATGAAGTTTTGGGGGGATGGTCTTTATAAAAATCAGCTTTAATGAGACATTATTTGCATATACAATTCCCCATTTTTAAGTGAAATTTGATGGATTATGGAAAAGGTATGCTGTTCAGTAACCACATATCATGATATAGAACACTTCGTTTCCATCACCACAAGAATTCCCTCCTGCCCCTTTGTAGGCAATCTCCTTCCCTTTCCTGGCCCTTGGAAAGCACAGATCTGATCTTTATCACTATAGTTTTGTCTTTTCAAAGATTTTATGTCTGGCTTCTTTCATTTAGCATAACGTTTTTGAGATACATCAACATGTGTGTATTGGTAATTTGTTTACTTATTGCTAAACAGCATGCCATTGCATGAATATATGACAAATTTTTTTTCCTGCTAGTTGAACATTTGGGTTCTTCCCAGGTATATTTTTAAAATTTTTATTAATAGTCTACTGTTGTCAGCGAGCCCTCTTGCCCAGCCATAGACCCCAACAGTTAAAATCAGAAATAGACAAGACAACTTAACACAGGTTCTAACTAAAACCCCTTGTGCTTATTTCTTACTGCAATTTTTTGAGGCATTGATAAAGATGTTTTTAAATGACCAGAACATTCCAATCACTAGACCAGAAAAGGCCTGATAGTAATGGAATGCTGAGAAGACCACATCCCACACGTCGCCTTCCCCGCCCATGATCATGGACTGAACACCTCTTGACCTTCACCCATAATCATGGGCTCTCTGCCTGCTGTCTTGCACGCCCCACCCCACCTCACCTTATAAAACGCTAGATGTCCATCTTGCCCAACAGAGAAGCTGGTTGTTAAGGCTTAAACACCCCATCTCTCCCCTCCAACTGCTGGCACATGAAATAAATGTCTCCCTTTTCCTTTTCCAAACCCTCCTTCCTTGAATTACTGGCTTCTCTTGTAATGAATTGATCTGATTTTGCTCAGCAACAGTCTTGGCAAACCCAGCCAGAAGCTATGCTTTCAGTTTGTTCCGCTCCCTTTGGATTTCCTGGGATGGAGCATTTGGCCATGGCAGTGCCAAGACTTGCTTACCCATTGTTTCCTGAGTTAGTGGTTGTGATAGATGAATCAGTGACACTATGAATACTCACCTACATGTCTTTGAGTGAACATAGGTTTTCATTTCTCTTGGGTAAATACTTATAAGTGGGATTGTTAGGTTAGATACAAGTACATGTTTAATTCTGTAAGATACTGCAAAGTTCTCTAAAGTAGCTCTCCCATTTCTCACTCCAACTGGCAAAGTAGAGTCCCAATTGTTTCACTTACTTTGCAACACTTTGTATTGTCAGTCTTTCATTTTAGCCATTCTAGTGGATATGTAGAAGTACCCTTTAATTTGCATTTCCCGAATCAAAATGCTGTTGAGCATCTTTTCTTCTATTTTTTTGCGCTCCATACATCTTTTTTGGTCAAGGAAGGTATCTTTTTTTTTTTTTTTTTTTTTTTTTTTTTTTTTTTTTTTTTTTTTTTTTTTTTTAATTTTATTTATTTACTGGACAGAGAGAGTTAGATCACAAGTAGGCAGAGAGGCAATTAGAGAGAGAGAGGAAGAAGGCTCCCCGCTGAGCAGAGAGCCCCATGCGGGGCTCGATCCCAGGACCCTGAGATCATGACCTGAGCCGAAGGCAGAGGCTTAACCCGCTGAGCCACCCAGGTGCCCCCAAGGAAGGTATCTTTATGTCTTTCACCCATTTTTAAAATTGAACTGTTTTTCATCTTGTTACTGAGTATTTTGTATATTCTAGAGAAATGTTCCTATCAAATATGTTTTTTCAAATATTTTCTCCTAGCCCGTGGCTTGCCTTTGTAATTTCATAATAGTGTCAATTGAAGAGAAAACCACTGATACATATGTAAACACTCAAATTCTTCAGCTCTCAATTTCTTCACATTTAAAACGAGATCTTTAGGTAACTATTCTTTTCTTTTTAAAATGGCTTGATTGAGATAGTAAACATAACACAAAATTCACTCTTATTTTAAAGTATACACAGTGACTTTTAGTATGTTCAGAGTTGTGCAACTATCACCACTGCGTAATATTTTCATCACGCCAAAAAGAAACCTTAGGCCCACTGGCAGTCATTCCCCCCTTTCCCAGCACCTGGGAACCACTAATCTTAACGTTCTGTCTCAATGGATTTACCTCTTCTGGATAGAGCACATAAAAGGAATCATACAATCTTTGGTATTTTATGTCTAGCTTCTTTCACTGAGCATAATATTTTCAGGGGTCATCCTGTTATAGTATCTGTACTTTGCTTCTTTTTTATTACCAAGTAACATTCTATTGTATGAATATACCACATATTCTTTATCCATTCATCATTTGATGAATATGCAGGTCATTTCCAGTTTTTTGTTTTTATGAATAACACTGCTATGAACATTTGTGTACAAGGTTTTGTGTGGACATAGTTTCAGTTCTCATAGGTACATATCTAGAAGTGGAATTGCTGGGTCACATAGTAACTCTATATTTAAAAATGGAAGAAATATAAAATTGTTTTCCAAAGCAGGTGCTTCCCTTTTACCACCAACAAGGTATGAGAGTTCAGTTTCTCCACATCCTTGCTAACCTTTATTTTTTTCATTTTTGCATATATTTTTAAAAATAATTTTCTATATAATTTTTTCAGTCTTTTCCCCCCACTAACCTTTATTAGTGTCTGTATTTTTAAAACAGTCATCAGAATGAGTATTAAGTAGTATCTAATTGTGGTTTTGATTTGCATTTCCCTGATGACTAATGATGTTGAGCATATTTTCATGTGCTTATGGGCCATTCACGTATCTCCTTGGAGAAATGACTAATCGAATCCTTTGCCCATTTTAAAATTGGGTTGTTTGAGTTTATAGTTGTTGAGGTTTATTTAAGACTTCTTTAAATATTCTGGCCAGAACCCCCTTACCAAATATATAATTTGTAAATATTTCTTCCATTCTTTAAGTTTTCTTTTTACCTTCTGGACAGTGTCATTTGGCACAAAAGGTTTTAGTTTTGATGAAGCCCAATTTATCTTTTTTCCTTTGGTTGCTTGTACTTTTGGTGTCATATTGAAGAAACCATTGCCTAATACAGGGTCACAAAGATTTACACCTGTGTTGTTTTCTAAGAACCTTGTGGTTTTAGTTGTTACATTTAGGTCTTTGATCCATTTTGAGTTAAATTTTATATGTGGTGTGGGTAGGAATCCAATGGCATTCTTTTGTATGTGGATATCTAATTGTCCCAACATCATTTGTCAAAAACATCACTTTTAAAAAAAAAGAAAAATCACTCTTTCTCCATTGGATTGTCTTGGTACCCTTGTCAAAAATCAACTGACCATTAACAGTGTGGTCCTGGCATAAAGACAGGCATACAGGCCAATGGAATAAAATAGAGAGCCCAGAAATAAACTCTTGCTTGTATGGTGAATGATTTTTATAAGGGTACCAAGACAATTCAGTGGGGGAAAGGACAGTCTTTTCAACAAATGGTGCTGGATAAATACATTCAAAGAAACGAATGGCTGTTTAACTAACATCATATACAAAAATTAACTCAAAACAGAAAGAAGACTGAAATGTGAGATCAAAAAGTATAAAACTCTTAGAGGAAAATATACAACAAAGACTGCACAGTGTTGGATTTGGCAGTGATTTCCTGGTTATGACACCAGAGGCACAGGCAGCAACATAAAAAATAGATGAAGTAGACCTCATGAAAAAAATTTAATTTTGTGAATCAAGGGACATTGTCAACAGGGTGAAAAGGCAACCCACTAAATGGAAGAAAAAATGTGCAAGTTGTATGTATGAAAAGGGATTAATATCCACGGTATATTGAGAGCTCCTGAAACTCAATAATAACAAAAGACAAACAACCTGATCAAAAATCAGACAAGGCTTAGACATTTCTCAAAGAAGATGTACACATGATCAATAAGCACATGAAAAGATGCACCATATCATTAATCATTAAGGAAATGCAAATCAACACTACAAGGAGATATCACCTCACGTCTATTAGGATGGCTACGATCTCAAAAAAGCACAAAAGAGCAGTGTCAGGACGTAGAGAAATTGAAAACCTCACACAATGTTATTGGGAATTTTTAAAAATGGTACAGCTCCAATGGAAAAGAGATGGCAGTTCCTCAAAAAATTGAAAATGCAATTACCAGTGATCCAGCATTCCACTTCTGCATATATACCCTAAAAAAATTAAAAGCAGGAACTTAAACATATTGTTACACCCATGTTCATAGCAGTGTTATTCATAATAATTAAAACATGGAAGCAATCCAACTGTCCATCAGTGAATGAATGGAAAAACAAAATGTGGTATAAACCTACAGCGGAATATATTATTCAGACTTAAAATGAAAGGAGATGCTGACATATTCTACAATATGGATAATCCTTGAGGACATTGTGCTAAGTGAAATGAGTCAGTCACGAAAAGACAAATACTGTATGCTTTTACTTATATGAGATAGGTATTGAGAGTAGCCAAAATTACAGAGACAGGAAGTAGAATTGTGTTTGCCATGAGCTGAGGAGGGGGAGTGGGGAGTTATTGTTTAATGAGTATAGGGATTCACTGCTAGAAGATTAAAAGTTATGAAAGTGAATGGTGGGGATCATTATACTACATTATGAATGCATTTAACATCACTGAATGCATGCTTAAAAATTATTCAGATGATAAATTTTATATTTTATCTCAATATCTCAATTAAAAAAAGATCAACTGACTGAATAGGTAATGGTTAATTTCTGCACTCTCAATCCAATTCCATTTATGTTCTATCTAGTCTTACACCAGTATGGCAGTGCCTTGTTACTATAGCTTCTCAGAAAATTTTAAAATCACGAAGTGTGAGTCCTTAGACTATTAATGTAATTAATAAAATAATTACAGCAAAGAATTGCAGATTGCTGCAAAGAAAAGGAAAATGTGCCATAATTGAGACTATCAGGGACCACTACTGTTGATAGGGATTTTATGGAAAACCTCCTTGAAGAGTTAAAGTGTGTCAAGTCATGAAGAACAGGGAGAAAGAACTAGCCTCATCAAGAGCATTCCAAGCAGGAAAAGTGTAACAGCAAAGTCCTTGGCGCAGGAAAGAGCTAGGTGTAGCCTAGGAACTGACAGAAAGTCAGCATGACTAGCGTGTTCCGAGCTAAGAGGACAGTGGTACTGGAGAGGTCAGCAGGTAATACATGCAAGGTGTTGTAGGTTACCTGAGAACTGATTTATCCAAAGGGCAGTTGGAAGCCATTAAAAATTTGTATTTATATTTAATTTATAGATCTTATTTATTTATTTGAGAGAGAGAGAGACACAGAGAGAGGGAACACAAGCAGGGGGAGTGGGAGAGGGAGAAGCAGGCTTCCTGCTGAGCAAGGGGGCCTGAGGGTGGGAGCCTTGATCCCAAGACCCTGGGATCATGACCTGAGCCAAAGGCAGATGCTTAATGACTAAGCCAACCAGGAGTCCCTCCATTAAACAATTTTAAACCAAAGACTGTTGTGACCCGATTTACATTTTTAAAAGCTCACTCCTGCTGACGTGTGCAGAGTGGATTGAACATATAGATTAGAATCAGGAAGTCTAGTGAGGGGGCTATTGCAACCGTCAAAATGAAAGGAGCCTGCCTTAGACTAGGACGGTGCTCGTGGAGATAAGTGGTGCTAGTGACGTACTAGTGATGACACTAGTGGATGCCTTAGACGAGGACCATACTAGTGAAGACAGATAGAAATAAAGAGATTTTAGATGTAGTATGGAAGGGAAAGGAACAGGTTGACTCAAATATCACTGGATGGTGGCATGGGGAGGGGGATGCTGACATGGGGAAGAGTAGGAACCAACTAGAGTATATATGTTTCAAAAAAATCATCAAGAATTCCATTTTTCAAAAATTTTGAGTTTTTAAATGTTAATGCCAGGGGCGCCTGGGTGGCTCAGTGGGTTAAGCCTCTGCCTTCGGCTCAGGTCATGATCCCAGGGTCCTGGGATCGAGCCCCGCATCGGGCTCTCTGCTCAGCGGGGAGCCTGCTTCCTCCTCTCTCTCTGCCTGCTTCTCTGCCTACTTGTGATTTCCGTCTGTCAAATTAAAAAAAAAAAAATCCTTAAATGTTAATGCCAGTATCATTAACATCCGGGGTTCTATTAGTTTCAGGTGTCCAAGGAATTCAGTTTTAGACATGTTAAGTTGGAAACGCCTAGGAGATGTTCAAAAGCCATGCAGGATAAGATCAGGCTCTTCCAGCAACAAAAACGGCTGAGGAAGAGGCTTACTCCCAGAGGAATTCTGACTCCCTGGGTGCTGGGGAGGTGTCAGACAAAGGAGGCTATTATTCTGAAAAGCAGAGAGAAATAAAACCCAAGAACTAACTGTGCTATTTCAACTCATCTTAGCCAATATTTATTGAATATCCGTAGAATCACCATGAAGCTACTCTTAGGTGTCAGAAAGAGCTGTGAACTTGAAGAGAGAAGGCATCATTTCAAGTCTGGTGACTGGCAAGATTTAAACTTTGATATTTGTTGGACGATTGTGCAGATGACATGGAATAATTCATATTAAAGCATCAGGCTATATAAATGGAAGTTCATATTAGACGTTGGGAGAGCAGGCATTATTATGAGCAATCAATAGGAAATACTGCATACCTTTACTATTTATTGCTTTCTGGAAAAAAAAACCAACAACTTTAATGATGACTTCAACAAGATCAAAATAGATGTACTTATTTTGCTGTAGAGGCCAGTTTTCGCACTCCCCTGGTGAAATATATCAGGACAAAATAACATCAAGGAGACTGGCGTGTGTATACTGAGCTCTCATGTGGGTGAAGAACACACCTCAGAAACCAGGGGTCTCAGCAGATCTTTACCCTGATTGCATGTGGCCATGACTGACAGCCACAGCTTGATTACATTTGCTGCGATCCCTTTGCTGTTACATCCCAAACATATCTGAGTGTTGTTTGTACATCTTGTACCTTCTTTTAGAGCCCACCTGTCAGCCTCAGCCTGTAAGCTTGGTAATACACACAAGTGATGATCTGCCTTTCCTCTGTACAATTTCAGAGACTTGCTGCTTCAACAAAATAAGCATTTTTTTTTCATTCCTTTGCTCTATCCATATAGGACAAATCTTTCCCCAAACACCCTTTCCTTCCACGTTGCCAAATCTTTGTTCTTACAGAGGTTCCTTAGGCCTAGAATGTCTCCCCTACTCACCTTCCTGCTGCTTTACTATGTGTCTTTGTAGGCTCAGATAAATGCAAATTACCATTTCTCAAAACACTCAGTGCAGTTCATTCCACCATCATCTATATTTCCATTTCATGCTATTTATAACTCAATATACTTATTCAACAGGCATTTATAGAATGTCTGCTGAATGTCAGGACTCTTTAAAATGTGAATGGCAGAAATCTAATCCAAGTAGCTTAAATAAACTAGCAGACACTGTTTTCATCCTCACCTATACTTTCCATTTTACTCTATTTATAATTTGATATACTTAGTCAACAAACATTTATAAAATGCTGCTAAAGGTCAGGACTCTTTTAGATGCAACTGGCAGAAAGTCACGTCCAAACAGCTTAAACACATCAGCTCACCTAACTAAAAAGTACAAGGAAAAATACAGTAAGATCCAGGCATTCAAACGCCGTTATTAGACTTCATCTTTCTTTTACACGGGCTGATTAGGTTGGGTTGCCTAGAAATAGAGTCCAAGATGGGATTCTCGTGAAAGGGAAAGCTTTCAGGAAAAGGTATGTGAGGGAAGCAGGGGAAGAAAGCGAAGCAAGACCCACAGTCTCAGCTGGAGACTAGCTCAGCTTTTTCCCCTGGGGAGATCTGAAGCTTATATCACACCAGAGTCTGTATCCCATCTCTAGGCAAGGAGGTCTGATGTGGCACCCCCTTTCCAGTCAGTCAAGGATTGTGGGATAAGGAAGGATTGTATGAGCCTCCCCGGTGAAGGGGATCTGGGTGAAGCTCCAACAGCATCCTTGGGGCAGGCATGGAGGCTGCCAAAATTCACTGGGAGTTTGGCCGACCCCAAAGGAGTCTTCCCCTTAAATCTCATACTGAAAAGCTTCAGGGAGAACTCTGATGCAATACAGATGGGGTCAGAGTCAAGTTAACCATTTGGAATGGATGCTTCACAGGAAAGAGGGTTCCTTTATTAAAGAAGAGGGAAGACGCTGGGTAGGCAAACAAAGGCATCCACATGCTTGATCTCTCTCTTTCTCTCTCAAATGAATAATAATAATTTAAAAATCCTTAAAAGAAAAAGACTGACATAAATTAACACAGCTTTTTCTCTCTCTTCCCCATCATTAAAATGCACCATCTTTGGCCTGTCTTCAGTTCTGCAGACACTGGAGGTGGAGAGCCTTCACATACATGGCTCCCCCTGCTTAGCACATCTGACTCCATCTCAATTTTCAATCTATGCTTAAATGACTCAGCCTTAAGGAGGCCCTCTCTGATAAATTAGTGAAAGAGGAGATCCCTGGGGAACCTGGGTGGCACACTTAGCTAAGCATCTGACTCTTGATTTTAGCTCATGGGTGGTGAGATTTTGTCGGCTCTGCACTCAGCTTGAGATTCTCTCCCTCTGGTCCTTCTTCCCTCCCCACACTCATTCTCTCCCTCTCTCAAAATAAATAAATACATTTAAAAAAATAAAATTAAAAAATTAAGAGGCTATCCCTGGGGCACCTGTCTGGCTCTGTCAGTAGAGCACGAGATTGTCAAGCAGGGTTGTGAGGTCAAGCCCCACACTGAGTGTGGAGACTACTTTTAAAAAAAGGGGTATCCACCCTCACATCCCATGGATAAATCCCACCTGGTCATGGTGGATAATCTTTTTAATGTACTGTTGGATCCTATTAGCTAGGATCTTGTTGAGAATCTTGGCATCCATATTCCTCAGGGATATCGGTCTGAAATTCTCCTTTTTGGTGATTGATTAATCAATGTGAAAGAACAAATCAATAAGAGAAGAGAGAAGAACCACAAGATCCTCTCAATTGATACAGAAAAAGCATCCGTTCCTGATTAAAACGCTTCAAAGTATAGGGATAGAGGGAACATTCCTCAACTTCATAAAATCTATCTATGAAAAACCCACAGCGAATATCATTCTCAATGGAAAAAAACTGACAGCCTTCCCTTTGAGATCAGAAATATGACAAAGATGTCCACTCTCACCACTGTTGTTCAACATAGTACTAGAAGTCCTAGCAACAGTAATCAGACAACAAAAAGAAATAAAAGGTTTTCAAATTGGCAAAGAAGTCAAACTCTCTCTCTTCACAGGTGACTTGATACTTTATTTGGAAAACCCAAAAGACTCCACCCCCAAACTACTAGAACTCACATAGCAATTCAGTAATGTGGCAGGATACAAAATCAATATACAGAAATCCATTGCTTTCTTATATACTAACAATGAAAATATAGAAAGGGATTTTAGAGAATCAATTCCATTTACTATAGCACCAAGAACCATAAGATACGGGACGCCTGGGTGGCTCAGTTGGTTAAGCAGCTGCCTTCGGCTCAGGTCATGATCCCAGCGTCCTGGGATTGAGTCCCACATCGGGCTCCTTGCTTGGTGGGGAGCCTGCTTCTCCCTCTGCCTCTGCCTGTGCTCACGCTCTCTCTCTCTCTCCCTTTCTCTCTCTGACAAATAAATAAATAAATAAATCTAAAAAAAAAAAAAAAAAAGAACCATAAGATACCTGGGAATAAACCTAACTAAAGAGGTAAAGGATCTGTACTCAAGGAACTACAGAACAGTCATGAAAGAAATGAAGAAGACACAAAAAGATGGAAGAGCATTCTATGCTCATGGATCGGAAGAATAAACATTGTTAAAATGTCTATACTGCCCGGAGCAATCTATACTTTCAATGCCATCCCAATCAAAATTCCACTGGCATTTTTCAAAGAGCTGGAACAAATAATCCTAATATTTGTATGGGACCAGAAGACACCCCAAATTGCTAAGGAAATGTTGAAGAAGAAAAAACTGGAGGCATCACGTTGCCTGACTTCAAGCTTTACTACAAAGCTGTGATCACTAAGACAGCATGGTAGTGGCACAAAAGCAGACACATAGACCAGTGGAACAGAGTGGAAAGTCCAGATGTGGACCCTCAACTCTATGGTCAAATAATCTTTAACAAAGCAGGGAAAAAATATACAGTGGAAAAAAGACAATCTCTTCAATAAATGGTGCTGGGAAAACTGGACAGCTATGTGTAGAAGAATGAAACTCAACCATTCTCTTACACCAGACATGAAGATAAACTTGAAATGGACAAAAGATCTCATTGAGAGGCAGGAATCTAGAGGAGAACATAGGCAGTAACCTCTTCAACATTGGCCACAGCAACTTCTTTCAGGACATGTCTCCAAAGGCAAAGGAAACAAAAGCGAAAATGAACTTTTGGGACTTCATCAAGATCAAAAGCTTCTGCACAACCAAGGAAACAGTCAACAAAACAAAGAGGCAACCCACGGAATGGGAGAAGATATTCGCAAATGACACTACAGACAAAGGGCTGATATCCAAGATCTATAAAGAACTCCTCACACTCAACACACACAAAACAGAAAATCATGTCAAAAAATGGGCAGAAGACATGAACAGACACTTCTCCAAAGAAGACATACAAATGGCTAACAAACACATGAAAAAATGTTCATCAACACTAGCCATCAGGGAGACTCAAATCAAAACCACATTGAGATACCACCTTACACCAGTTAGAATTGCCAAAATCAACAGGACAGTAAACAACAAGTGTTGGAGAGGACGTGGAGAAAGAGGAACCCTCTTACACTGTTGGTGGGAATGCACATTGGTGCAGCCACTTTGGAAAACAGTGTGGAGATTCCTTAAGAAATTAAAAATAGAACTTCCCTATGACCTTGCAATTGCACTACTGGGTATTTACCCCAAAGATACTGATGTAGTGAAAAGAAGGGCCATCTGTACCCCAATGTTCATAGCAGCAATGACCGCAGTCACCAAACTGTAGAAGGAACCCATTCAACGGATGAATGGGTAAAGAAGATATGGTCCATATACACTTATGGAGTATTATGCCTTCATCAGAAAGGATGAATATCCAACTTTTGTATCAACATGGATGGGACTGGAAGAGATTATGCTGAGTGAAATAAGTCAAGCAGAGAGAATCAATTATCATATGTTTCATTTACTTGTGGAACATAAGGAATAACACAGAGGACATTGGGAGATGGAGAGAAGAAGTGAGTTGGGGTAAATCGGAGGGGAGACAAACCATGAGAGACTGTGGACTCTGAGAAACAAACTGAGGGGTTTGGAGGGGAGGGGGTGAGGGACTGGGTGAGTCCAGTGGTGGGTATTAAGGAGGGCACGTATTACATGGAGCACTGGGTGTGGTGCATAAACAATGAATTATGGATCACTGAAAAAAAATTAAATTTAATGTTTTAAAAAGGATATCTGCTCACTATACACCTTTATTCTCTATTAAGAGAGAACCAAGTCCAGGTTATTCTTCGTGCTTATCCTAATTTGTATTTAAGTCTTCAATTATTTGTTTATTTATAAAGATTTTATTGCCTTATTTAACAGACAGGGAGAAGAGAGCACAAGCAGGGAGAGCAGGAGAGGGAGAAGCAGACAGGGAGCCTGACACAGGGCTCCATTCCAGGACTCTGGGATCATGACCTGAACCAACGGCAGACGCTTAATCCACTGAACCACCCTGGCACCCCCCCCCCCCCATTTTATTTTTAAGATTTTTTTTTTTTTTTTGAGAGAGAGCAAGCAGGAGCAGGGTAACGGACAGAGGTATAAACAGACTTCCCACTGAATAAGGAACCCCGTGTGGGGCTCAATCCCAGGACTCCGGGATCATGACCTGAGCTGAAAGCAGATGCTTAGCCGACTGAGCCACCCAGGCAACCCAAAGTGTTTATCTCCTGTCTTCTCCAGTAGGCTCAAATTCCAGGAGGGCAAGTTGCACTGTTTTATTTTCCAGTGGTGTACTCATTATCTAGCTAAGTGCTTGCATATAACAGTTATTCGATAAACACTTAAGTCAGTTCAGTTTAATTCTTCGATTTATTCCTTTACTGTAGCATATTTTGAGCCCTAAAAATTTTTAAAAACTCTGCTGGATAGAAGTCAGGTATGTGTAATCTTCAAGTTTTAGGCAGTTGTTTTTTCGTAAAAGTTGAAGACTTGTTTTGCCCTATTTGCCTTTAAGGAAGACCTTATTTGATTTGAGGGAAGCTACTTGGCGTGTTATATCCCAAATACCCATCCATTCTTTTTTGAGAAAATGGAAATGACATGGAAGCAGATGTTTTGGATGAAGGAGCTCAGTTTTCTTTTTGATTACGTAGCTTTGATGTGTGGCAGTGCTGCTCTGCAGAATTTGTACTTATTTGGGGGAAATTATTTTTTTCTTTGAGTGAATTAAAACAGCTTTATTGGGGTGCCTGGGTGGCTCAGTGGGTTAAGCCTCTGCCTTCAGCTCAGGACATGATCTCAGGGTCCTGGGATCGAGCCCCTCATTGGGCTTTCTGCTCAGCAGGGAGCCTGCTTCGCCCTCTCTCTCTCTGCCTGCCTCTCTGCCTACTTGTGATCTCTCTCTCTGTCAAATAAATAAATAAAAATATTTTTTAAAAAAGGAACAGCTTTATTGTTTTTTATTGTGGAAATAAAAGGTTTTCCTCCAAGAGATCTGGAAATCTGAAAAAAAAAAAGTACCAAAATGTGAGGTCCCAAACATTATCTGGAGCTGGAAAAAAGAATAGGAAGGAAGGAAGTAGACTGTGCCCGATTGGACTATGAGTGTCTACAGATAATTTGAAGACATAACCCAACTGTGCTGATATTGACATATTTTGATCTAATGAGACTGGATTTTTGTGGGCCTTCTGCATGGCAACCCCCTTGTGTATAGTAGAAGGGTTTTCTTCTGAATTAGGTATTGACCTAATTCTGGTCAATTGACCTATTGACCGAACTGACGAGAAGGTGACGGACGTGTAGCTAGGCATGTGACATCCCTCTAAGACCCTGACCAGATGTGTCTAAAGCTAGGTCTGAAGAGTCTGAGTGGCCACATTTTCAGCAATGGGTGTACATTGTTTCCTCTGTTCTGCTTGCCTCCATTATCAATGAAAGGAAGGGTTTGTTTCCTTCTCTTACTATCCACGCCAGAAGAGTGAGGGTGGCATGTGTTCAAGGACAGATGATAATCCCCACACTGCAGCACGTGATGGGCAAGAAATGAATGGCCATGCTTGTGGACAGAAAAGCGACATTCTGAGTCCATTAGCTTAACTAGGTGGCATACTCCATCGGGTTGGATTTGCAGAACACGTACGTAGGCTTCTCTGATGTTAAAACTACTGAAGGAAGAAAGCGTTATTAAGCGAGAGCACTTTCTTCAGTCAAGTGGGAGGGGCACAAAGTCTTCATCATTTCAATATTAAAGAAATCATTTCATATGCCCAGTCTGGGGAGATATAGACCTGTTAAGTCTGTGACAGCTACCCTGAAGAAGATAGAACGTGGAGTAAGCTATTTCCCCTCTCAGAGTTTCGGTTTCTTTGTTAGCATGTTAGTCTGTTTGGGCCTGCAAAAACAAACTACCTTAGACTGAATGGCGTATAAACAACAGAAGTTTATTTCTTAACTGGTTTCCTCGCCCATAGATGGCTATCTTCTCTTTATGTCCCCACATGTCAGAAAGAGGTAAGGGATAGCTCTGGAGCCTCTTCTAGACTAATCTAATTCATGAGAGCTCCACCGTCAAGACTTAATTACCTCCCAAAGGCCCCACTTCCAAATACACCACACTGGGGATTAGGTTTCCAGCATACGAATTTGGAAGGGATGCAGACATTCAGTCTACAGTAGTACCACGAAGATATTTGTTTAAATAATCTCTTACAATCCTAACAGGACGTGATTCTTTCAGGCTATCTCCCATGAATTGCTTTTGATCTAGTTGTAGTCACAAAATATGTATGTAAAACAGTTAAGCAATAATATAATTCCTTGCTCTAAGACTCAGCTAGAATGTTACCTCATCTAAGAAAATTTTCTTTCCACCCTCTCCATCCCTACCCCTAGCTAGATACTTTGGGTGTCGTAGTCAAGAAATTATCGCCAAATGTCATGAAGCTTTTCCCTATGTTTTCTTCTAAGAATTCTAGAAGTTTTAGCTTGTATGTTTAGATATTTGATCCATTTTGAGTAAGGTAAGAATCTAACTTTCAGTTTTTTGCATGTGGATGTCCAGTTCTCCCAACGCCACTTGTTGACAAGACTGTCCTTTCCCCCTTTGAATTGTCTTGGCACCCTTGTCAAAAGTCTTTTGCCCATGTATGCAAGGATTTATTTCTGTGTTCTCTATGCTATTCTATTGATCTTCATATCTGTCATTACACCAGTACCAACAGTGTTGATTGCCATACCTCTGTAATAAGTTCTGAAATCAGAAGGTGTTGTTTTCCAACTGTGTTCTTCTTTTCCAAAATTATTTTGGCTATCCAAGATCCCTTGAGATTCCATATGAATTTTAGAAAGATTTAAAAATATATATATATTTAAAGATTTTATTTATTTATTTGACAGACAGAGATCACAAGTAGGCAGAGAGGCAGGCAAAGAGAGAGGAAGGGAAGCAGGCTCCCCGCTGAGCAGAAGATCATGACCTGAGCCGAAGGCAGAGGCTTTAACCCACTGAGCCACCCAGGCGCCCCTAAAAAAGTATTTTTATTTATTTATTTGACAGAGAGAGACCCAGTGAGAGAGAAGGATTTTTTTAAAAGTATTTTTATTTATTTATTTGACAGAGAGAGACCCAGCGAGAGACACAAGCAAGGGGAGTGGGAGCAAGAAAAACAGGCTTCCCGCCGAACAGGGAAGAAACCCGATTCAGGGCTCAATCCCAGGACCCTGGGATCATGACCTGAGCCAAAGGCAGCCGCCTAACTACTGAGCCACCCAGGCACCCCTAGAAGGATTTTTCTATTTCTGCAAAAATGTCACTGAACTTCTGGTAGGGATTGCATTGAGTCTGTAGATTGCTTTGGGTTGTATTGACATCATAACAATATTAAGTCTCCAATCCATTACCATGGGATGTCTTGCTATGTATTGGTGTCTTTACTTTCAGCATTGTTTTGTAGCTATCACTATGCAAGTTTTTCACCTTCATGGTTAAGTTTATTCTTATGTATTTTATTCTTTTAATGTTATTGTAAATGAAATTGTTTTCTTGATTTCCTTTTTGGATTGTTACTGTGAGTGTAAATAAGTGTGACTGGTTTTTGTGTGTTGATTGTGTATCCTGCAATGTTGATGAATTTATTAGTTCTAACTGTGTATGTATGTTTGTGTGCATGTGTGTGTAATCTTCTGGATTTTCTACAGACATGATTATGTTGTCTATCTAATTATGTTATCTTTATTATCTTATTATGGTTAAGCTGCTTTTAATTTTTTGTCTTGCCTAATAGCTCTAAGACTTCCAGTACTATGTTGAATAGAAGTGGTTAAAGTCAACATCCTTATCTTGTTTCTGATCTTAGAGGAAAAGCTTTCAGTCTTTTATCATTGAGTATGATGTCAGCTGTGTGTTTTTCATATATGGCTTTTATTATGTTTCTTTCTTCTCTTTTTTTTGAAAGATTTTTATTTATTTATTTTAGAGAGAGCGAGCATGAGTCAGAGGGGCAGAGGGCGAGGGAGAGAGAATCCCAAGCAGACTCCACACCCAGCATGGAGCTGGATGCAGGCCTTGATCCCACGACACCAGGACCACCACCTGAGCCAAAACCAAGAGTCAGATGCCCAACGGTCTGCGCCAACCACTGCCCTGAGGTGGTTTCCTTTCAATCCCAGTTTGTTGAGTGTTTTTTATCATGAAAGCTTATTGGATTTTATTACATGCTTTTTCTGCATCACTTGAGATCATTATGTGTTTTTTTTCTTTTAATTCTGTAAATATGGTGGAGTACATTGATTTTTGTATGTTGAACCAACTATGCATTCCGGAAATAAATCCTGCTTGCTGATGGTGCATAACTGAACTCATTTTTAAACTAAATGAAATTCAGAATTTTATGCTCCTGCTAATTAGCTCTTGGGGAGCTTGAGAAGACCAAAATAATTTTAGAAATTAGAGAAACTAAATTTCCTCACATATAAATTATAGTATCGTGAACCCACTTTTTTTATACTGTTTTAGTGTGTGTGTCTGTGTGTGTGTTTGGGGGTGCATAGGTGGGCAATATACCATAATTATTATAAGATGGATTATGGGGTCATATTCTTCTGTTCAAATTGTATCCCTGTCACTATAGTTGGGTAACCCTGGACAAGTTTTAAACTTATTTATGGTTCAAATTTCTCAGTTGCAAAATACAGGTTAAAATAGTCCCGCTTTAGGATTGTTGTAAAGATTAAAGAGATAATGTGTATATAGCACTTAGAACAATCCCTGCCATCTAGTAAGTGTTCTATAACTATTATTATATTATTGCAATCTAATTAATGAAAGTTTGGAGTCTTTTGCTGAATCCAAGCTTAAAATCAGAATGTCAGCTAAACTATGTAGTGGCGAGGAAAGCATTCACAGCTGAAAAACTATAGACAGAGACCTTAATGCTAGATAAAAGATTGTCCTCTTTATCATTTCTGTGTGTCATCTTATTTACAACCAGAAAGAAACCAAGATGCCTATCCTTAAATGCTCCCTCAGGCAAAAAGAAATAATCTTCTAATCTGCAGTGATTGCATAGAAGTGTAGAAGTCTGACCTTGAAATTTCTTAGCACCCGCAGGAATAAGGTTCATACATGTTAACAGCCACATCTGCCTTTCCTCTCCACTCCAGTAGACCAAGTATTATCGCAAATCATATTTTTCTCTCTCCCCAACTAGAGCATATATTCCTCAAGGTTAGGGTCTGTGACTGACCTTTTCTATAATCTCATACCTCCAACACAGGACCTCAACCTTAACAGATATGTTTTGGGTTGAATTTCCTACTTTCATTCTTTTTTTTAAAGTTTTTATTTAAATTCCAATTAGTTAACATACAGTGTAATACTAATTTCCGGTGTACAATTTGGTGAGTCAACATTTCCATACACTACTCAGTGCTCATTGTGACAAATGCTCTTCTTGTTCCCTGTCACCTATTTCACCCATTCCCCCACCCCACTTTCATTCTTTGCACCTTTATTCTCTGCGGTTTGACATTGAGGAAAAAGCCATGGATGTAAGAGACACAGATGTAAACTCTGGCTATGTCCCCTCACTAGTTGAGTAAAGTTGAACCAGTAATTTCATAAGTCTAAGCTTCACTTTAAGACCAGAACAATATTTACTTCAAAGATACTGTGAGAACCAAATAAGACAATATGTAGTCTAAAGTGCTGTGGAAAGTGACAATAGATTAAAAAAAAAAAATTTTTTCCCTCTGAATTTTGCTGCATTAAGTCACCTCTCTAATTCTCAATTCATGAGCTTTTTTTTTTTTCCCTGACAGTTACACTCATTTATTTATCTTGCCTGCTATATCTCCTTGAATTTTTTTTAAATTGATGGACTTTATTTTTTAGAAGAGTTTTAGATTTACAGAGAATTTAAGCAGCTAGCACAGAGTTCCACTATACCATGCCCCCCCCCGATACACACATGGTTTCCCCTGCTATTAACATGTTATATTAGTATGGTAATTTGTTGTAATTAATAAGCCAACACAGTACATTTCAATTAAGTAAAGACCATAGCCCATTATTTCGTTAGTTTTTACCTAACGTCTTTTTTCTTTTTTTTACTTTATTTAATTTCTTTTCAGTGTAACAGAATTCATTGTTTATGCTTTTTTTCTGATCCAGGATCCCACCCAGGACACCACATTACATTTAGTCATCATGTCTCCTTAGACTCCTCTTGGGTGTGACAGTTTCTCAGACTTTCCTTGTTTCGATGACTTGACAGTTTTGAGGAGTACTGGTCAGGTATATTGTAGGATACCCCTCAATTAGAATTTACCTCATGTTTCTTCATGATTAGGCTGGGGATATGGGTTTTGGGAGCAAAATTACAGAGGTAAATGCCATTTTCATCACATAATATCAAGGGTATATTCTATCAACATGACTTACACTGTTGATGTTGACCTTGATCACAGGTAATGTTCTTCAGGTTTCTTCTATAAAGCTACTCTTTCTCCCCCTTTCTATACTGTATTCCTTGGAAGGAGTCACTCCACACTTAAGGAGTGGGGAGTTCTGTTCCCTCTCCCAAATATTTTTTAAAGCGAATACTTTGATGCATGGGTTGATTCTATAAGATAGAGATTTATGTTACTGACTGCCTTGCCCAGAGCCCCTTTTAAGGAAAGTTGCCCCTATCCACAGTCCCTGCTAAATGGACAGCCAGCCCCAGGACCATGATTGGGATAGACATGACCATCTAACCTCCAGTACTTATTCTGTTCAAACTAAATGATTAAATTATTTTTTGATTCTGTTGGTATTCAGTATTATTTAATTCTCTTACATTTAAAAACCCATTGACTCTGTTTAACAAAAAGAATCCTCAGTTTATTTGATGTATTGAAATTATACTTTCTGGGGCACCTGGGTGGCTCAGTGGTTTAAGCCTCTGCCTTCGGCTCAGGTCATGATCTCAGGGTCCTGGGATCGAGCCCCGCATCGGGCTCTCTGCTCAGCAGGAGCCTGCTTCCCCCTCTCTCTGTCTGCCTCTCTGCCTAGCTCTGATTTCTCTCTGTCAAATAAATAAAATTAAAAAAAAAAAAGAAATTATACTTTCTGAAGAAAAGTTTCCCCAAATTCTTGGCTTTTTAAATACTCATTGAGTGAAGCCTACTTATTTCTTTTTCATGGTTGTCAATATTTCTTTAACAGTAAGTTTATGCAAATTAAAAAAAAGAGCAAACAGTGTTATTAAAGTGCTCCATTGCTAAAAAGGGCTTATTGAATATATTAAAGAGTTGATGAGAATTAGACCCCTTTAAGTACTGGTTCTTAAAAGGAACAACATTGTTTATGAGCAGGAAAAGAAATTCCCACTCAAAGTAGACAAGGGGACAATGATTATGGCACTTGTCAGAGCTATTTTTCAAATGGATTACTCCCTTGAAGATTTTGATTGCTTTACATGGATATTCCCAAATACTCATCCAGAGGGGGGGACAAAGGAAATCAGTAAGTGTAGTGATGAGGAAGGGAATCACGACTGATGACAATGTGTTTTGTTTTGTTTTGTTTTCGTCAGTGGTCAACAGGTTTAAAGTCACTGATAAAGAGATGAAATATAATCCTCAAGAGTGGAAAAGCAGTTCCTGCCAGGACAGATGGATGGCATTGTAGGTATGGTATGTTTCAACAAATCAAATTGAAGAGGAGTTCTCAGAATTGTTGAGTTTATTTCAGTAGGTATTCAGGATACCAGCTCATATGATAATATTGAGCATGTTTTCTCATTACTGTATGTTCAATGCAGAAAAGAACAAAATCATTTGGATATAGAAGCCATGTTGCAATGTAATTGGAGCATAAACTGTAAGAAACCTTATATAAGAATTCTTTTCTGCAAAACAGGAAATAGTGAGAACAAGTCAATATTATTCAGGGAAATATGATTAAAGAGGTATGTACTTTAAATACTTATAATTTATCTTGGATAAACAAAAATAATTTTTAGCATAAGTATGTCCCATACACGATTTCCTTTTATCTCAGTGTACATATGCACAGGTAATTAGAAGTAATTCATATCTAACTGGGTGTCCTGTGGCATTTTTCAAATTCTTTTTTTTTAGTTGTGCAGAGAACATTTGAGAAGAGCTCTATCCTCTTAATAAAACTTTTTGTGCGTACAATATGTTATTATTGACTGGTGTCTTGTGTTTCTATTTGCTGAATCCGGTGACCCTAGTAATGTCAGGATCTGAACTCAGGTCTTGTGACTCTACATCTACTGTTCTTTCCCCTGTGATCTTCCTTCTAGGTGATTTCACAAACTAACCATCCACATGAGTACATTTGGAATTAAGTTTCACAGTGAATTTTTAAATACTTTATTGATGCCCTAGACATCTGGAGAATTTCCCTGCAGGGAAAATACAGAATCTCATCTTCTTGCCTCTCTTTGCGCCCATTAGAGCATCCGGACAGTTGTTGAGTTAAGCAATACTGAAGATTCTCTTCATTGTTGAAAGATGAAGTCAACAGCATTCTAGGTGTAGCTTTTAGAGCAGCTCTGTGGTGTTTGAAATGCCCTGCATTCGGCTTAGAAAGGACACAGAAATCTCCAAACTGGAAATATATCACTTTAACAGGATTCACCAAAACAATGTTATTATTGTTAATTATGGTTTTAGTCAGATGATGTATGCAATTGACAAAGTGCACAGATATACATCATTCTATTTGATCCTCACAGTAACTCTATGGGGATAATTTTTATTTATTTTTGTGTGGAAATTAAAGGTGTGCTATAAAATAAAACTTATCCTGGATCGTGCAACTAGTAAGGGCCAGAGCTTCAATCTTTGCCTTCATCTTCCATATTCAAGTCCTGAGCGTTGCTACTGCATGGTGCTGCTCAGTGTATGTGAGAAGAACGTAACTTCTGAGGCCACCATCAGTTTGTTAACTTGCGTAGGAGTCCACTCTCCAATCACATTCAGCACATTTTGTGACCAGTATTGCAAATATATGATTAGTCTTAAACGAATCTTAAACTAAAACGATTAGTTTAAATTTTACAATTCCTTGTGAAATTAGGAAATTCAGAGTGGATTTTATGAACATCCTCGCTACTGAGGCCTACTCCCTCAGAATTCTTTGCACTTTCAGTGGCTGGCAGATCTTGGAGGCAGAGAGCAGATTGGGCCCAGCTGCTCAATATTCTCCACGTTTATTAACTGGGGACTCCTGGAATGAGATAGACCCTCAGGGCAGGGAACACTTTCCCTTCAGACTGAGTTTCAACATGCATTTTTTGGAATGCCAATTCTATGCAAAACCCTTTCACAGATGATAGCTCATAGCTGAAAGCTCATAACTCAAAGGAGGGAAGGCAGTATTCTACTCTGAGATCTGGAAATGGGATCTGAAAAGTTAATATACTGTAACCTAAAAGGAAACAAAACAAAAACAAAAACAACAACAACAACAAAAAACCCAAAAAACGGGCCTAAATGTGAGACCTGAAACCATAAAACTAAAAGAAAACATAGGCAGTGTCTTAGCAACATATTTCTGGATATGCCACCTCCGGCAAGGGAAACAAAAGTAGCAATAAACTATTGGAACTATATGAAAATAAAAAACTTTTGCATAGCGAAGGAAACCATCAACAAAACAAAAAGGCAACCTACTGAATGGGAGAAAATATTTGTGGATGATATATCTGACAAGGAGTAAATATTCAAAATATGTAATGAACTTATACAGCTGAACACCAAAACTCCCCAAATAATCCAATTAAAAAATGGGCAGAGGACCTGAATAGGCATTTTTCCAAAGAAGACATCCAGATGGCCAAGAGACACATAAAAAGATGCTCAACATCACTCAACATTATACAAATCAAAACCGCAATGAGATACCACCTCCCATCAGTCAGAATGGCTAAAATAAAAAACACAAATAATACAAGTGTAGGTGAGGGTGTGGCAAAAAGGGAACCCTCTTACACTATTGGTGGGAATGTAACTCAGTGCTACCATTGTGGAAGACAGTACAGAAGTTCCTCAAAAAATTAAAAATAGAATTACCATATGATCCAGTAATTCTGCTACTGGGTTTTTAAAGAAATGAAAACACGAATTCAAAAAGATACTTGCACCTCTATGTGTACTGCAGCATTATTTACAATAGCCATGATATGGAAGCAACCTAATTGTCCATTGATAGATGAATGGAGAAAGAAGATGTGGTACACACACACACACACACACACACACACACACACACACGCATGCATATACACAATGGAATACTACTCGGCCATACAAGAGAATGATAACTTGCTATTTAAGACAGAATGAATGTACCTAGAGGATATTATATACAAGTGAAATAAGTCAGAGAAAGACAAATACCATATGATTTCACTTATGTATGGAATCTAATAAACGGGACAAATGAATAAACAAACAGAAACTGACTCATAAATGCAGAGAACGAACTGGTAGTTGTTGTGGGGGGGTAATGGGTAAAATAGGTGAAATTGGATTAAGTAATACAAACTTCTGGGGTACCTGAGTGGAGCAGTCAGTCAGTTAAGTGTCCCGCTCTTGGTTTCGGCTCAGGTCACCACCTTAGGGTCATGAGATCGAGCCCGTGTTGGACTCAGTGCTCAGTGTGGAGTCAGCTTGAGCTTCTTTCTCTCCCTCTCCCTCTCGCACCTGCACTTGGACTCTCTCTCTCTCAATAAATATTTTTAAAAAAAATATGAACTTCTAATTCTAAAATAAATAGGTCATGGAGAGGAAAAGTAAAGCATAGAGAATATACTCAATAATATTCTAATAATGGTGTATGGTGACAGAGAGTGACTAACTATACTTATCATGGTTAACATTGCATAACAAATAGAACTGTCAAATCACTATGTTGGGCACCTGAAGCTAATATAACACTGTATGTCCACTTCAATAATAAGACAATTTTAAAAAGAGCTCAGTAGTTCAACATCCCTGCAGGAATTTAAAGCAAAAGGGTAAGTCAACTGTATAGATACCATCTATAGACACCTAGGATCAGGAGAACTATAGCTGGATTTCCTGGCCTTGGAAGTTTCTTCTTGATGCCAAGTCCCCAAAGCCATACTAATTCCTATTGCACAAACAGAAGTAAAAATTATCACTCTAAAATTAAACCTCCCAGGGTGCCTGGGTGGCCCAGTTGGTTAAGCCTCTCCGCCTTCGCTCAGGTCATGATCTCAGGGTCCTGGGATCAAGCCCCGGATCAGGTTCTCTGCTCAGTAGGGAGTCTGCTTCCCCCGCACCCCCCGCTTGCCTCTCTGCCTACTTGTGATCTCTCTCACTCTCTGTCAAATAAATAAAAATAAGATCTTTAAAAAAAATTAAATTAAATTAAACCTCCCATAATGTAAGAGGAAACACGTGGTCCTTTTATCTTTCCCAGCTGTGAAGAATACAGTAGGTGGTCTGATCCTGGTTTCAGAGAACTGGAGAGCACTAAGAAAGGGCTGAGCTTTTCAAAGCAAAGAGCTGTGCTCAGCTTTTCTGTCAATGTGACATCAGCCTCCTGGGCCCACATAGCCCCTAGCCCTCTCATTTCTTAAATAATGTCCTTCTATCTAATGACTGCAGTCCCAGACCCTGATGGTTCAGATAAACAATGTGTCAAGTCTTGGCAGCGGTATCTCTTCTTGGTGGGAAGGTCAGAAAGTCCTTTAAAAAATCTGAGAGACACAAAAGTATTATTAACAGACATGAATTTAGAAAGGACTACAAGATAAAACTCGTCATCATAAACCCAAATGCCTTCCGCAGCTTGTACCTAAGGACCTTCTGTAGGGTTTTCCCTCAATCCCCCTCTTCTTCTACTAGCGGATAGTCCGTCTTCGTTGTCTCCATGCTTCTGCGCATGCTGTTCCCTCTGTTCTTTTTCACCTCTGGTGGAAAACTCAGTCATCCTGGGGAACATTTCAGCTTCTCTAAAATAGCTTCCAACAACTCTGGAAATTTAGTCACTTCCTCATCTGTGCTTGTATAAGCCCTTATTCATGCCTCTATTATAATACCTATCGCATCATATTGTAATTATGTGTTAAACTTGAGAGCAGAGCTCATGTCTCAATCATCTAGTGCTTAACGTAGCTTTTAGCTGATAGTAGATACACAATGCATTGTTTCAACAAGTGAACGCTGTTTAAATTGTTTGCTTTATTTGTCTGAAAAACGAATTTAATACTGTGGTTGTCTTTAATAGAAAAATTTATTCTTATTTACTTGCAGTAGGAGGAACACAGTAAAAGTACTAATTGCATTACTCCTGGAAGGCTGTCCATTATGTCAAACTTACCCAAAGAAGTGGGAAAAATTTACAAATTGAAATGTTAAACGTGGTGTTATAATGAAAATGTGGTTATAAAATCATTTGCATTTTCAAGTCTCCTTCCTCTCAACAGTACATAACCAAAAAGTGGTACACAAACATCACATGTAGACTTGGCATAAGAAGAGACCTTCAAAAAGACCAAAATCATGGATTTCTTACAGTCAAAAGGGATCTCTTGGTTGCCTATTCAACCCTCTGCTATGTATGAATCTCTATACTGACAAATGCTCATGTAGCTTCTACTTGAACACTTGCGGTGTGGGGGAACTCACTACTTAAGAAGGTGTTTGGTTCCCTCCTTTATTTTTTTTCAAGTAGGCTGCATACCCAGCATGGAATTCAACGTGGGGGGTGAACTCATGACCCTGAGATCAAGAACTGAGCTGAGATCAGGGGTTAAGATGCTTAACCTACTGAGCCACCTAGGTGCCCCTTGATTCCTTATTTTAAAATTAAAATGTCCAAGTTCACCTCAAATCTGCCTTCTTGTAATCTCTAACCATTGAACTCAGTCCTTCCTTCCCTAAACCACAGTGAATATTCCTTCCTTGTGATCGCGCCATCAAAAATTAAAAGCAGCTATCTATGGTCACCCCAAGTCTTTTCCAGACTTTTCCAGTTTCATTCAACTGCTTCTCATAGTCCATCTTCTGACTTTTCAGCAACCTGGTTCGTATCCTCTAGTCACGTTGCAGTTTGCCTGTAGCACTTCTAAAATGGAGTCTGGACATATGTTCCAGGTGAGGTTTGCCCAGCGAAGAGGATTAATACATATTGCTCATTCTAGACTCCGTACAGTTACTGTCCCAACTTGGACAGGCTTGTGCCTGATGTAGAGTCAAATCTTGACAATGGTTAGCAGGAAAGGGGATAACCTGCAGCCTGGATAGGACCAGAGCTAAGAAAACATATCTAATTCTGGGACATTAGTCAGAAAGCAAGCCGTCTAAGTGAACCCTGGATACACCCAGGGCATTCAAGGGGTTTTGAACTGATAGTTGGGGACACGGCTGTAGCAATATTTGAAGTCAGACAGGTGGCATTACTATGCCTCTGTTAGATTTTGGAGCAGGTCCATAATCATCCACAGGGAAACCTGAAAGTCAAGACCCAAACCCTGGGCAAAGAGGCTGCAAAAGGCTAGGCTAATTAAAGACTAGAATGCAAAGAAGAGCTACATTTCTAGGGGGAAACTGAGATAGCAAGAATCAGAATGGCTCTGAACTCATAAAGACCTCTGTTGAATTCCATCTTCTCCACTTTCCAATCCTTAGTTTCCTCATGTGAAAGCTGGGTTAATAACAGTATTTACTTTAAAGGATGGCTGTGAAGACTTCATGGGATGATACATATGAAGTCTGGCAGATAGTGCTTAGCAAGTGTTTTCCTTGCAAATTAAAATGCATAAGTGAAATTTAAGTAAATGAATTTTGAAGTAATTTCATGTTTAAAGCTTTAAAATTAATTACATACCAAGCATTTTCTAAAAATATTTTTAACACTTCCTTTAAGAAAATCACTGTCTATTTTTATTTTGAAAGATGACCAGGAATAATATGGATTGATTGAAAATGGCTTATAAACTAAGAATAACATAATGTGATTCTTTATAATCCTCACAATAATTATAACAATAGTGTGGTTATAACCAATACACTTACTTTCAAACAATAACTTTACCATAAATCTTTGAAATCAGTCTTTTTTAGAATGCAAATTCATTAATCCAGTCAGAATTATAATTCAATATTTGTTAGAAATCTTTGCATAAACCCTTTTCCCAGGCCCACGTTGTTTTCCTTGTAATATCCAATTATTTAATATTTAAGAGGAATGAGCACCGCCCAATGGGTGTGTGTGTGTGTGACTTTGAACCTATAGTTATAATCCAGAGAATTGGCTGTGACATCATCTGTGACAAGAAAAAAAGCTTCTCTTGGTTAGTGGAAGACATACATATAAAAGTCACACCTGAGGGTCTACAGTCCAATTCATCAGCTTTCACAAGCTGATTCAACTTCAAGAAAGCATCAGCTGCCAATACACCTGAAAGATCTTGTCACAAGACATAGTGTGGTAAGTAATCTTTAGTTTCTCTTTTCAATTTCATTTGAGATTTTTTTGAGATTTTTTTCATAATTGAGCACTTATATAATATATACTTTTTCTATAAAAATGCTCTTTGTTCAAGGGAAATTATTAAGGGACAGTTTGAATTCTTTTAACATATAATGCCACTTTACAAAATAAATGTATGCTGCTACAATGCTCTTAAGTCATTCAAGTCTTTCAAGATGCCTTGCTTTCTCTAAATTCATCTGAAATTACAGAAAAATAATTAAAATTTGGCATGATATGCTCTAATGATATCTTACTGAAATTTTGAAATAAAACAGCCTAGTGAGGAATGAGTAATTCTGATTTAAATAACCAATATAAATGTATTAAGTTGTGTTAAAATTCATTTTTCATACAGAATATCCTTATCTAGACTGTTTTATGACTCATAGAAAGCTCAAATCTGCATTGTCGTTGGAGAAATTCAGTTTCACTGGTGGATAATGTCTTTACATAAAATCTTTCCAAATTTGCTATTCTGAAAGACTATACATGAATTTTAAGGGTGTTTTATAACTGCCCCTTTGCTTTTTCATGGCATTCTTATACGAAGCTCTTCCTTCTGTTAAGAACAAGGAAGCCAAGGAGAGATGTCTTAAGTCACTAGGTGAATGTGACAAAGTAGGGCTAGATACCGATGCTCCTATCCTCTAGCTACAGTGTCTCTTCCTAGCATAAGCCACTGAAGAATCTTCATTTGTTGCTCCATCAGTAGCTTTATATTGCAGAATGAAAATAAATGTGGTAGATTATAATGTTTCTTATGCGACTTCCCTTTAAAATACGAGTACACAGCCATCCTGTGTATGTTAACATGGAGAACGTTTTCTTAACAAGAAAAAGCACTTCTGTAATAATAGGCTTTGCAATTACTGAAATGCAGATTAAGGTAAGACTATTCTATTTAGAGATGAAAAGCTTTATGAGCAAAAGAGGAAAGTGCTAACAATTAAACTCTAACAAGATTGCTAATAAAATGAGCTGAAAAAGAGGGATGCCAGAGTGCCTCAGTTGGTTAAGCAGCTGCCTTCGGCTCAGGTCATGATCCCAGGGTCCTGGAATTGAGTCCCGCATCGGGCTCCCTGCAGGGTGGGGGGCCTGCTTCTTCCTCTCCCTCTGCCACTCCTCTACTTGTGCTCTCTCTTTCTCTGATAAATAAATACAATCTTAAAAAAAAAAAAGCTGAAAAAGATAGACAACATTCCATATGGAGCCAAGGTTCTAAATCCGTAAACAAGTAATTAATTAGATGATTTTAAAATACACCCATACCTTCTTTGTAATGATAGAAGTGTACATTAATTCATTAAAAATCTCAAAATCAGAGCCTATTAAGTTGGTATTTATGGTTATTATTGCAGTGCCTGAAATGAGGTTGACTTATGAAAAAAGAAATTTGCTAAGTAAATAAACAATGTTAGCAATGTATCTGGTCAAGAGAATTAGCCATTTTCAGGGTGTCTGGCTGGCTCAGTCGGTTAAGCACCTGACTTTAGCTTCCAAGGTCCTGGGACCGAGCCCTGCTTGGGTTCCCTGCCCAGTGGGGAGTTTGCTTCTCGCTCTCTCTCTGCCCCTGCCCCCACTTGATCTGTCTATCAAATTAATAAATAAAATCTTTAAAAAGAGAGAGAGCAACAGCATTTTTAAGTAAATTAGAAGCACTTAATCATAACCAACATAAAATGTGGGAGGAAATTCTAAAAAGGAAGACTTCATTTCTCATGTGGTTTAAAATTCATATATTAAAACTTGCACAAAACTCTCAAAAAGATACTTGAGAAAGCAAAACTCATCTAATTTCTAAGTCAAATTATGCATATATATAATATATACTAATGTACCTGTAAAATAAAAGAGGCCAATTCTAAAAAGTCTTTCGTGAAAACCAATTCAATTAGTTGTTGTAACACTCTGCACAGTTGTATGGTTGTAATGATAACTAACTATAAATTTAATTGTACAGTTTGGCATGTTAAAAATATTTTTAAATACTTCCATTTTCCTTTTCCTTTTAGTGAAGATGATGTCTGCAAAAGACATGGTTAAAGTAATGATTGTCATGTTTGCAATTTGTTTTCTTGCGAAATCGGATGGGAAACCTGTTAAGTAAGTATTGTAATCTCTTCTGCATGGTGAGGGCATGGGAATTGGATTTCTGAGGTTGGCTTTGTGATCAGGAAGGGGAGAGCTAATGGAGTGGTCCTCCCTGTTTCTGTTCCCTCCAGGAAAAGATCTGTGAGTGAGATACAGTTCATGCATAACCTGGGCAAACACCTGAGCTCCATGGAGAGGGTGGAATGGCTGAGGAAGAAGCTGCAGGATGTGCACAACTTTGTTGCCCTTGGAGCTCCAATAGTGCACAGAGACGCTGGGTCCCAGAGACCCCGGAAAAAGGAAGACAACGTCCTGGTTGAGAACCATCAAAAAAGTCTTGGAGAAGCAGACAAAGCTGATGTGGATGTATTAATTAAAGCTAAATCCCAGTGACTACGGATATACCAGAGCCCTGCAGTAAACAGCAGGGCAACAATAGGGCAACAATATTACATGCTGCTAACATTTTCAAGCTCTTAAGCTTAATAAACATCAAAATTTACATCTAATCCATTGTAGCCATGATGGCTGAAATTTAATTGATTATTTTGATTCTACTTTAATTCATTTAAAAGCTCTTTTAATTATTCTATTTCTATTGTTTATTCTTTTTAAAGTATGTTTTTGCATAATTTATAAAAGAATAAAATTGCACTTTTTAACCTCTCTCCCATCTTATGATGCAAAATAAAAATTTAATGATCATAATTTTAAATAAATGAAGCTGAGTATTTCTCACTTGTTGTAAGAATGCTCTCTGGCGTTATGAGTAATACCAAAATGTTTAAATTGACCTTGGGTAGGAAGAATAATGCAAGATGTTTTTTCAATCACTCCCATATTTGAACATCATCCTTTTAATATTACCAAAGTACTAGGTCCCCAGATCCCCACTACCTGGATACTATTGTCCTCTTCATTTCAGTAGAAGAAATGTTCAGCAAGGAAAGGCAGAAAGTCGTCTGAAACTTGAAAAAGCATTTGTCTATACACTAGTCTAGATCCCAAATTGCAAAGAACAGAAATTTTGCATTTATTAGAACATAATTTCATTCACATGTCATTTGACAAATGTCAATTTAGTGTCCATTATTTGTCATGTACTGAATTAGACACTGGACATAACACCGGTAAGCAAAATGGACACAATTCCTATCTTCTTATTTTTTTTTTAAAGATTTTATTTATTTATTTATTTGACAGAGAGAGAGACAGAGAGCACAAGCAGGCAGAGAGGCAGGCAGAAACAGAGAGAGAAGCAGGCTCCCCACTGAGCAAGGAGCCCGATGCGGGGCTCGATCCCAGGACTCTGAGATCATGATCCGAGCCGAAGGCAGAGGCTTAACCCACTGAGCCACCCAGGCGCCCCTATAATTCCTATCTTAATGGGGCCTACAATTTAGTAGGAAAGACAGACATTAATTCATTATTAGCTTTGATAAGCTCTATGAAAGAAAAGTACAAGATACTCCAGAAGTGTATAACACAGAGCGCTGTTCTATTTAGATCAATGCTGTCCTACAGAATTTTCTGTGACGATGGGCATGTTCTATATTCTGTGCTGTCCAATTCAGTGTCTCCATGTGCAATGAAAATGTGCCTTGTGTGGGCCCCTGGCTGTCTCAGTCAGTAGAGCACATGACTCTTGATCTCGGGGTTATGAGTTTGAGCACTACATTGGGTATACAGATTACTAATAAAAATATACTTTAAAAAGTGTTCAAAAAAAATAAAATATGCCTTGTGTCACTGAGGACTAAGATCCCATCCTGGCCTCAAAGAATTCATGTTTGAATGAGGAAGGCAGAGATCTAAGCAAGTACTTGCAATATTACATGTGAAATGCAAAACAATGATACACAGAGAAGGGAACAGATCTTATTGATGTAGGGAATAATTGAGATGTGACTGAAATGGTAAGCAAATTTTGCAAAATGTAGAAGAATATTAACAAATGCTGGGCATCCTGGTGGAATCAACAAGGCTTTGGTTTAAAAGCAGAGAACAAAATCTACGGTTTAAATCGGAAGGGATTCCGGGTGCCCGGGTGGCTCAGTGTGTTAAGCCTCTGCCTTCGGCTCAGGTCATGATCTCAGGGTCCTGGGATCGAACCCTGCATCAGGGTCTCTGCTCAGCAGGAAGCCTGCTTCCCCTTCTCTCTACCTGCCTCTCTGCCTACTTGTGATCTCTGTCTGCCAAATAAGTAAATAAATAAAATCTTAAAAAAAAATAAATAGGAAGGGATTCGTTACAAAATCATTGAGAAGGCTGATGAAAATAGACTCTTCGTTAAACTTGGAGGAAAAACTCACAAAGTTATCAAGAGAGTTGTTCTCTTCTAATGTCAGTAGTTGAATGATACTATCCTGAGACTGCCTTGATCAGGAGGCAGCTGCTTCTACTACTATTCCAGATACAAGCTGTACCTGCTATGACCAACCCCAGTAAAAACAGATGTCAAGCACTTCCTTTCTTGATATCTAGTGTGCCTTGCTGCTGGGATCTGCTAGCACTAGCACAACAAAATCTAACCCCTCCACAACAGTGCTTGCCGGCAGAAAGGGAGAAGTAACAGAATCACCTTACTTAAGCCTGCCCAATCTCACAGGAGTGCATATGATAGGCTGAAACTAAACCTCTTCCGGAACCTCAGCTGCAGAGGGGTCTGGGGAATGTAGTTTTTAGTTTTCCAGCCTACTAATACAAAAACAAGCACTAAAAGATGGTGTGGACAGTGCCTCCAGCCCCTTGGTAGTGTCAAGCCTCAATGAATATTCCTCTTTTTTTTTTTTTTTTTTTTTTAAAGTAGGCTCCATGCCCAGCATGGAGCCCAAGGTAGGGCTCGAAATCACAACCCTGTGATCAAGACCTAAGCTGAGATCAAGAGTCAGTTGCTTTACCAACTGAGGTACCCAGGCACCCCCTCAATGACTCTTCTTGATTTTTGCCCCCTGATGGAACTGTGTGAGAATTTCCATGGGATATTTACCCAGGCGTGGAATCCTGATACATAAACAAGCTTTTCAACACTGCTTGTGAATCACATGTGCAGTTTCTATTCCCACTGGAAGAACAAGGCATTTCTGCCTATTTCCACCTGCAACTGGAAGTATATACGTTTATGAAAAGGGTTGTCACATTGATGGTAAATGATAACTTATCGTTTTAATTTGCCTACCTCTGATTTGTACTGAGATTGAACTTTTCTCTGTATTTTGGCCACTTGGGCTTCCCTGTCTGTGAACTTTTATTTTTAATATTTTTGCCAATTTTTAATTTGTTTTCTGGCCCTATTAATGTTGAGTTCTTTGCAGATTCTAATACAAATTCCTCATTGCTTTTCAATGTCACAGACATTTTCTTCCAGTGTATCATGTATTTACTAACTCTATGCTTAATTTTGATGAACACAAATACATCAATTTTTCACCTAGTGTTTGTGTTTTGGAGTGTTACTGAAGAAGTCTTTCCTCAATCCTAGGTCACAAAGTTATCTTATATCTGCTTTAGAGTTTTACCTTTCACTTTTAAGTATTTATTGTTCTGGAGTCTAATTTTTTGTATGACAAAATGTTATGTTGGAACTTTATTATTTTTAAATATGGACAGTGCTCTAAATACCATCTTTAAACATTTTTTTAATGATTTTATTTTATTTGAGAGAGAGAGCACAAGTAGGTGGAGTGGCAGAGGGAGAAGGAGAAGCAGGCTCCCCACTGAACAGGGAGCCCAGTGCCAGGCTTGATGCAAGGACCCTGGGACCAGGACCTGAGCTGAAGGCAGATGCTTACCTGACTGAGCCACCCAGGCATCCCTATCAAATGATTTTTTATTTCCCCATAGCTTTGTAGATAATTTTAAAGATATATCTTAAGTTCCCATGCAAATACAGGTTTGTTTATCACTTTTAGGGAGAGAAAAATTGCTTTACTCTGCTCTTTGAATCAATTTTTAGTCCCTGAAAGGTCAGTATCAGATGGGGGCGCACAAGTAACTCTTCCATGACTTTCTCCCATTGATTAATTTAACCCTTGGATAATGTGTCCCTTTGAATGTCTCCAGCACTGTCATTCTCCTCCCCATTTGGCCTATACACAAGAAACCTTTCTTCCCAAGCCTTCAAGGATTGGACCTGTGAGTATCCAACACAGACTACACAGAATTTGACAGAAACAAGATCTTGGTTCCATTTTGAAGCAGCCGTTCATGGAGGTGGCCCCTCCAAGGACATGCTGAAGGAAGAAACAACCTGCCCTTAAACTGGGCCTGTTGGGTCTAGTTCAACTTCATCCCAAGCAGAGCCCAATATTTAGAATAGTCAGGTTCTAAAATCAATGATTAATTTTGCAATTCTTATCCTAAAGTTTCCTTTTTGGTAAAACCAATTGGATAGTTTTCTCAACCATGTAAACTCCTGGTACTATTAGAAGAGTTCAAGAGTGTATAATTTATCAGTTTCACTCTATATGCTCTTCTTTTTGGACAAAGATCACATCTCCTTGAGAGGACTATGGCCAGATTGCAACATCTGTAGCTTCCCTGGCACAGATCTTCATGGGTTGTACATTCTCACAGTCTCTTAGGATCCCAGGACAGAAAAGTAGATGAAGAGGTTCTTGGGAAGATATATTTATGAAGGTGTGTACCTGGAAACCATAAGTGGCATTGAAAAATGAATTGTCTTTCAGGTTGCAGTCCAGGAAAATCCCCACCTCTGCAAGTTTGGGTTCATGTGGAGAACGTTCTCAGTGTCTGTGTTGACAGTGACTTCATGTCCCTGCTTGAGGCTCACAACCCAGAACCCCAGCAAACATCCACAGCCCATTCCAGTGTTTCTCCAACTTCTATGCCCTGTAGTGGCAGCCAGAGGTGAAGCAGGAGGACCCCAGGACACAAAAAAAATAGAGATGAATGTTTTGGCACTCTCTGGTGGTCTCACTGCATCTACCCACTCCCATGCTCTGCATGTCATTATGAGAAAATGAGCAAGTCATTGGTTGTGGCTAGATCCAGAATCATATTCACAGAGAATCTTACATCCAGCACTACCTGCTTATCAAAGACATCATCACTTTGATTTCAGCCACCCATTTCCTCAGGGCCATGTAAGTCTGGATTCTCTGGATTCAAGAGATGTCAAGACATTGGGGACAAATGGAAAGGTTATCCTGATCCTCTTTCTCCAAATGCTTGAAGCAGGGGAAGCAGAAGTGCTGTTTGCAGAATGTCAAACAGGCATCTTGGAACATGGAGCGTGATGAGGGAACATGTTGATTCTTTTCTGAGTTTTTCATGGCTCCCATTTCAATGTGGCTGTTCTCAGTTTTGTGCTTCTCTGAGGTACTGCAACTTCTTAACTGGATTTTAGACTTCTCATAAAAATATTTCGCCCTGCCTGTCAAATTCCTCATATCAGAGAGATCATATGATAATGATCTTTCTCTGATTGACTTACTTCGCTTAGCCTAATACCCTTTAATTCCAACCGCATCATTGCAAATGGCAAGACTTCTTTTTTGATGGCTATATAATATTCCATTGTATATATACAATGGATGTGTGTGTGTATACATACATACATACATACATATATATATACATACATATATACATATATATACATATATATATACATACATATATATATGTATGTATGTATGTATGTATACACACATGTATACCACATCTTCTTTATCCATTCATCTTTTGATGGACATCTGGGTTCTTTCCATAGTTTGGCTATTGTGGACATTGCGGCTATGAACACTGGGGTGCAGATGCCCCTTTGGATCACTACCTTTGTGTCTTTGAGGTAAATACACAGTAGTGCAATTGCTGGGTTGTAGGGTAGCTCTATTTTCAACTTTTTGAGGAATCTCCATAGTATTTTCCAGAGTGGCTGCACCAAATTTCCTACCAACAGTGTGGGAGGTTTCCCCTCTCTCTGCATCCTCGCCAACATCTGTTGTTTCCTGATTTGTTAATTTTAGCCATTCTGACTAGCATGAGGGGGTATCTCATTGTGGTTTTGATTTATATTTCCCTGATGCCAAGTGATGTTGAGCATTTGTTCATGTGTCTGTTGGCCATTTGGGTGTCTTCCCTGCAGCAATTCTGTACATGTTTCTGCCTATTTCTTGATTGTATTATTTGTTCTTTGGGTGTTGAGTGTGATAAGTTCTTTATAGATTTTGGATATCATCCCTTCATCTGATAAAACATTTGCAAATATTTTCTCCCATTATGTCAGTTGTCTTTTGGTTTTGTCAACTGTTTCTTTTACTGTGCAAAGCTTTTTATCTTGATGATGTCCCAATAGTTCATTTTTGCTTTTGTTTCCCTTGTCTTTGCAGATGTGTCCACCAAGAAGTTGCTGTGGCCAAGGTCAAAGAAGTTGCTGTCTGTGTTCTCCTCAAGGATTTTGATGGGATTCCTGTCTCACATTGAAGTCCTTCATCCATTTTGAGTCAATTTTTGTGTGTGGTTTAAGGAAATGGTCCAGTTTCATTCTTCTGCATGTGGCTGTCCAATTTTCCCAACACCATTTGTTGAAGAGACTGTCTTTTTTCCATTGGATGTTCTTTCCTGCTTTGTTGAAGATTAGTTGACCATAGAGTTGAGGATTCATTTCTGGGTTCTTTATTCTGGTGCATTGATCTATGTGTCTGGTTTTGTGCCAGTACCATACTGCCTTGATGATTACAGCTTTGTAATAGAGCTCGAAGTCTGGAATTGTAATGTCACCAGTTTTGGTCTTATCTCTCAACATTCCTTTGGCTTTTTGGGTCTTTCCTGGTTTCAGGATTTTTTTAGGATTATTTTAGGATTTTAGGATTATTTTAGGATTATTTGTTCCAGCTCTGTGAAATAAGTTGATGGTATTTTGATAGAGATTGAAATGAATGTGTAGATTGCTCTAGGTAGCATAGACATTTTAATAATATTTATTCTTTCAATCCATGAGCATGGAACATTTTTCCTTTTCTTTGTATCTTCCTCAATTTCTTTCATAAGCATCCTATATTTTTCTGAGTACAGATCCTTTGCCTCTTTGGTTAGGTTTATTCCTAGATATCTTGTAGTTTTGGGTGCAATTGTAAATGGAATCAACTCCTTGATTTCTCTTTCTTCTGTCTCATTGTTGGTGTATAGAAATACAATTGCACTGCTGGGTATTTACCCCAAAGATACAGATGTAGTGAAAAGAAGGGCCATCTGTACCCCAATGTTTATAGCAGCAATGGCCACGGTCGCCAAACTGTGGAAAGAACCAAGATGCCCTTCGACGGATGAATGGATAAGGAAGATGTGGCCCATATACACTATGGAGTATTATGCCTCCATCAGAAAGGACGAATACCCAACTTTTGTAGCAACATGGACAGGACTGGAATAGATTATGCTGAGTGAAATAAGTCAAACAGAGAGAGTCAAGTATCATATGGTTTCACTTATTTGTGGAGCATAACAAATAATATAGAGGACAAGGGTAGATGGAGAGGAGAAGGGAGTTGAGGGAAATTGGAAGGGGAGGTGAACCATGAGAGACTATGGACTCTGAAAAACAACGTGAGGGTTTTGAAGGGGTGGGGGTGGGAGGGTGGGGGAACCAGGTGGTGGGTATTGGGGAGGGCACAGATTGCATGGAGCACTGGGTGTGGCGAAAAAACAATGAATACTGTTACGCTGAAAATAAATAAAGAATTTAATTTAAAAAAAAAAGAAATACAACTGATTTCTGTGCATTGATTTTATATCCTGCCACTCATTTCTTGTATGAGTTCTGGCAATTTTGGGGTGGAGTCTTTTGGGTTTTCCACATAGAGTATCATGTCATCTGTAAAGAGTGAGAATTTGACTACTTCTTTGCTGATTTGGATGCCTTTTATTTCTTTTTGTCTGATTGCTGAGGCTAGGGCTTCTAGAACTATGTTGAACAACAGCGGTGAGTGGACATCCCTGCCGTGTTCCTTACCTGAGGGGAAAAAGTGTCAGTCTTTTCCCATTGAGAATGATATTCACTGTGGACTTTCTATAGATAGTTTTTATGATATTGATGTATGTTCCCTCTATACATATATCATGAAAAGTTTTAATCAAGAAAGGATGCTATTCTTTGTCAAATGCTTTTTCAGCATCTATGGAGAGGATCATTTAGTTCTTGTCCTTTCTTTTATTTATGTAGTGTATCACATTGATTGATTTGTGAATGTTGAACCACCCTTGCAACCCAGGAATAAATCCCACTTGGTTGTGGTGAGTAATCCTTTTAATGTATTGTTGGATCCTATTGGCTAGTATTTTGGTGAGAATTTTTGCATCCATGTTCATTAGGGATACTGGTCTGTAATTCTCCTTTTTGGTGGTGTCTTTGTCTCATTTTGGGATCAAGGTAATGCTGACCTTATATAAAGAGTTTGGAAGTTTTCTTTTCATTTCAATTTTTTGAAACAGCTTCAGAAGAATAGGTATTAATTATTCTTTAAATGTTTGGTAGAATTCCCCTGGGAAGCCACTGGCCCGGGGCTCTTGTTTGTTGGGAGATTTTTGACTACTGCTTCAATTTCTTTACTGGTTATGAGTCTGCTTGGGTTTTATATTTCTTCCTGGTTCAGCTTTGGTGTTTATACATCTTTAGGAATGCATCCATTTCTTCCAGATTGTCTAATTTGTTGGTGTACAGTTGCTCATAATATGTTCCTATAATTGTTTGTATTTCTTCAGTATTGGTTGTGATCTCTCCTGTTTCATTCATGATTTTCTTTATTTGGGTACTTTCTCTTTTCTTTTTGATAAGTTGGGCCAGGGACTTATCAATCTTATTAATTCTTTCAAAGAATTCATTGATCTGTTCTATTGTTCTTTTGGTTTCTATTTCATTGATTTCTGCTCTGATCTTTATTATTTCTCTTCTCCTGCAGGGTTTAGTCTTTATTTGCTGTTCTTTCTCCAATTTCTTTAGGTGTAAGTTTAGGTTGTGTATTTGAGACTTTCTTGTTTCTTGAGAAAGGCTTGTATTGCTATAAACTTCCCTCTTAGGACCACCTTTGCTGCATCCCGAAGATTTTGAACAGTTGTGTTTTCATTTTCATTTGTTTCCACGAATTTTTTAAATTCTTCTTTAATTTCCTGGTTGACCCATTCATTCTTTAGTAGGATGCTCTTTAGCCTACATGTATTTGAGTTCTTTCCAAATTTCCTCCTGCAATTGAGTTCTAGTTTCAAAGCATTGTGGCCTAAAAATATGCAGGGAATGGTCTCAGTCTTTTGGTACCAGTTGAGACCTGATATGTGACCCAGTATGTGGTCTAGTCTGGAGAATGTTCCATGTGCACTTGAGAAGAATATGCATTCTGTTGCTTTAGGATGATGTTCTGAGTATATTTGTGAAGTCCGTCTGGTCTAGTGTGGCATTCAAAGCCTTTATTTCCTTGTTGATCTTCTGCTTAGATGATCTGTACATTCCAATGAAGGGAGTGCTAAAGTCCTCTACTATTATTGTATTATTATCAATGTGTTTCTTTGATTTTGTTATTAATTGGCTTATATAATTGGCTGCTCATAAGTTAGGGACATATATATTTACAATTGTTAGATCTTGTTGGATAGACCCTTTATGATATAGTGTCCTTCCTTATCTATTATTACAGTCTTTGGTTTAAAATCTTATTTGTCTGGTATAAGGTTTTCCACCCAGCTTTCTTTTGATGTCCATTAGCATGATAAATAATTTTCTACCTCCTCACTTTAAATTTGGAGGTGTCTTTCGGTCTAAAAGGAGTCTCTTGCAGACAGCATATCAATGGGTCTTGTTTTTTTTATCCAATCAGATATCCTGTGTCTTTTGATTGGGGCATTTAGCTCATTTACATTCAGAGTAACTATTGAAAATTATGAATTTGGTGCCATTGTAATACCTGTAAAGTGATTGTTATGTATATTGTCTCTGTTCCTTTCTGGTCTATCTTACTTTTTGGACTCTCTCTTTGCTTATGGGTCCCTTTTAATATTTCTTGTAGGGCTGGTTTGGTTATCACAAATTCTTTTAGTTTCTGCTTCTTCTGGAAGGTTTTTATCACTCCTTCTATTTTGAATGACATTCTACCTGAATAAAGTATTCTTGGTTGCATACTTTTTTCATTTAGCACCCTGAATATATCATGGCAGTCCTTTCTGGCCTGCCAGGTCTCTGTGGATAGGTCTGCTGCCAATCTAATGTTTCTAACCTTATAGTTTACAGACCTCTTGTCCCAAGCTGCTTTCATGATTTTCTTTTTGTCTCTGAGATTTGTAAGTTTTACTATTAGATGCCAGGATGTTGACCTATTTTTATTGATTTTGTGGGGGGTTCTCTATGGCTCCTGGATTTTGATGCCTGTTTCCTTCCCTGGATTAGGGAAATTCTCCACTATAATTTGCTCCAATATACCTTCTGCCCTCCTCTCTTTCCTCTGCTTCTGGGATCCCAATTATTCTATTGTTTCAATTTAGGGTATCACTTATCTCTCGAATTCTCCCCTTGTGATCCAGTAGTTGTTTATCTCTCTTTTTCTCAGCTTCTTTATTCTCCATCATTTGGTGTTCTATATCACTAATTCTCTCTTCTACCTTCTTTATCCTAGCAGTTACAGCCTCCATTTTTAATTGCATCTCATTAATAGCCTTTTTGATTTTGACTTGGTTAGATTTTAGTATTTTTATTTCTTCAGAAAGGAATTCTCTTGTGTCTTCTATGCTATTTCAAGCCCAGCTAGTGTCTTTATAATCATTATTTTGAACTCTAGTTTTGACATCTTATTTATGTCCCTACTGATTAGGTCCCTGGCAGTCAGTACTGCCTCTTGTTCTTTTTTTTTTTTTTTTTGAGGTGAGTTTTTTTTTTTTTTTTGTCTTGTCATTCTGTCCAGAGAAAAATAGATTAACAAGAGAACAAATGGCATAATGACCCCAGAGAAATATACACTATACAAATTGGAAGAGATGCAAAACTGGGAGAAAAAAAAGAGAAAGAGAATATAATCAGACAGGTGAGCAGAGTAGAGCGATACACTGGATTTCATATGTATTTTGGTCTGTTTTTTAGAAAACTAGATCCTAAAATTGTAAAGAAAGAAAAATTTATATGTGTACAAAAATAAAATTACATACAATGAAAGGATAGAATGTAAATGTAAAAATGGAAATTAAAAGGTGAGAGAAAACAAAAGAGAAGAAAAACCAACAACAACAAAAAAGGAAGGGATATAAACAGACAGGTGAACAGAACAGAGCATTATACTATCTCCTGAGTGTACTTTGGTCAGTTTGTTAGAAGAAACTACATCTCAAAATTGTAAAGAAAGAAAATCTTATATATGTACAAAAATAAGATTAAGTACAATGAAGGGATAGAATGTAACTGTAAAAATGAAAATTAAAAAAGATTTTAAAAAGGAGTTGATAAAATAAGAAATTGGTTGAAAAAGGAAAGAAAAAAATTAAAACAAAAATTAAAGATGAAAGACTAAAGAATCACGGGTGAAAAAAACAAAAATTCTATGTGCTGTATTTCCCTAGCACTGTAGTTTTGCAGTTCTTATTGATCTGTAAATGTGGTCTTGGCTGGATGTTCTTGCTGATCTTCTGGGGGAGGGGCCTGTTGCATTGATTCTCAAGTATCTTTGCCAGGGGCCAGGCTAAGTCATCTGCTCAGGTTTGCTCTTTGTGCCTTTTGTTCCCTGAAGGCTTTCTGTATAGCTTAGAGGATGAGAATTGAAATGGCAGCCTCCCAATCTCTGGCCCCAGAATGGAAAGCTTGGCACCCCACTCTTCAGTGCACCCGCAGAGAAAAATGGTCTATCCCTCCCGTCTCCCTGGTCTCCATCTGCACTCTGTGCACACCTGGCCTGTGACTGACCATTTCTGTCTCTGGCACACGGCCCTGTTTGGAGTCTCCAAACCCAGCAGTCTCCTGTGGGGTGATCCTACACTGCTGCTCCTGGGGAGGGAAATGGAGTCTGCTGCTTGTTGGGCCCCTACTCTTCGAGGGGATCATGGTTTATGGCAACCATGAGCTTGAAGCCCACACTCATTCTTTGTGATTGACTCTCCTCTCTCACACCTGGGAGCTCTGCTGCACTCAGGCACCCTCAGTCTTCATGTGACGCTGAGGGTCCTGAAACCACATTGCCCTGGCTAGGGTTCCATCCCTACTTAGCAGCCTGAGCAATGTCCCTCACCATGCAGACTTCTTAAAGTTCTAATTTTGTGCTCCACTGCCCTATCACATGCCAGAAGCTGGCTGACGGAAGCTCCCTCCCTACTCCATCTATCTTCCCAACTATCAGCTCGATTCGCTTCTCTGCACATCCTACCTTCCAGAAAGTGGTCACTTTTCTATTTGTAGAGTTACAGCTATTCTTTTCTTTGATCTCCAGTTGAGTATGCAGGTGTTCAGGATGATTTGATAGCTATCTAGCTGAATTCCTGGGACCAGATAAAATTAAGGTATCCCTCCTACTGCTTTACCGTCTTGGACTTCTATTTCTTATTCATGTAACATCACTGGATGTTATATTACTAGGCAGGTTAATAGGTCAACAGAGTGGCTAGGGCCTCTATTTCTACCATCGTTAATGCTGGGGTTGTCTCTAGTTAGCTAGAAGTAAAAAAAGTAGGGATGTCATGTGGGAAGTTTTTACCAGCCAGGATTGGAAAGGTGACATCTCTTCACATCCCATTGACTATAACATTGTCATATAACTACACTTAATATTGTAAAGTGGGATGGAACAGGGCAGTTGGAAAATGTAGTTTCTGGCTAGGTAGATCCTTTTCAGTGATAACTCTATACTAGGAAATCATTGGTTTTTGGTGACAAGCTAGAAATCTCTGCCACAATCCCGTATATATGGAATTACTTATATTGATATTTCTGTATGCCTATGTATCTATATCTATAAACATATAGATATATATCATCATATAGATATAATAGACATACAGATATGTCCATGTTGTCATAATGGTAGGCCTTCTTTTTAAAGGCTGTATAATATTCCATTGTGTGTATATGTATATGTAATATATAATATTTTCTTAATCTATTGTCTGTTGGTAGATATTTAGGTTGTTTCCCTATCTTGGCTATTTTGAAAATGCTGCATGTAACATGTGAGTGCAGATATCTCTTTAAGATCCTGACTTCATTTGTTTTGAATATATACCTAGCAGTGGGGGTTGCTTGATCATATGGTAGTTCTATTTTTTATTTTTTGAGATACCTTCATACTGTTCTCCACAGTAGCTGTACCAATTTACATTCCAACCAACAGTGCACAAGTGTTCCCTTTTCTCCACATCTTCATCAACCCTTGTTATCTTTTGCCTTTTTGATAACAGCCCTTCTCAGGTGTGAGGTGACATCTTATTGTGATTTGGATTTTCATTCACTCCCCTGATTATTAATGATGAGCACCTTTTCATATACCTGTGCGCTGTACATACTAAGGTAGGTCTCCTTTTTTTTTTTTTTTTAAGATTTATTTATTTATTAGAGAGAAAGAGAGAGTACAAACAGGGAGAGGGGCAAAAGGAGAGGGAAAGAGAATCTTTTTTTTTTTTTCCCTAAAGATTTTATTTATTTATTTGACAGACAGAGATCACAAGTAGGCAGAGAGACAGGCAGAGAGAGAGGAGGAAGCAGGCTCCCTGCTGAGCAGAGAGCCCGATGTGGGGCTTGATCCCAAGACCTTGAGATCATGACCTGAACCGAAGGCAGAGGCTTAACCCTCTGAGCCACCCAGGCAGCCCGAGGGAAAGAGAATCTTAAGCAGAGTCTGCGCTGAGTGTGGATCCTAGCACACTCAGGGCTCAATTCACTACCCTGAGATCACAACCTCAGCCAAAACCAAGAGTCAGATGCTTAACTGACTGTGCCACCCAGCTGCCCCAAGTAGGTTTCCTTTTGTAAAATGTCTGTTCAAGTCCTTTGCCCATTTTTAAGTTGGGTTATATATTTCTTGCCATTAAATTATATGAGTTTCAGAAGTCTTTTTTAAAGCAAACTAAAACAGGGTGATTAAAAAAAAATGGAGGGGCCCCTGGGTGGCTCAGTTGGTTAAGCCACTGCTTTCTGGTCTGGTCATGATCCCAGGGTCCTGGGATCTAGCCCCACACTGGGCTCTCTGCTCAGCGGGGAGCCTGTTTCCCCCTCTCTCTCTGCCTGCCTCTCTGCCTAATTGTGATCTCTGTCAAATAAATAAATAAAATCTTTTTAAAAAATTAAAAAGTAAAAATTAAAAAATAGGGAATCCAAAGAATTAACTGAGGTATCCAATCCAATAGCATTCTAGTCTTTTTTTCTTTTTACAGCTTTATTGAGATATAAACTACATAAAATTCACCTGTTGTATGCAGTGATATTTAGTATTCATAGAACTGTGCAACTATTACCCATTCCATTTTAGAAGATTACCATTACTTTAGTAAGTTTCCTTGAGCCCATTTGCAGTCATTCCTTGCTCCCACTCCTAGCCTCCACAATCATAGATCAGCTTTGTGTCTTTTAGAAATTTGCCTTTTCTAGACATTTCATCTAAATAAAATTATACAATATGGAGTCTTTGGCATCTGACTTTCACTGTTTTTTTGTTTTTTTTTTTAAGATTTTATTTATTTATTTGACAGGCAGAGATCACAAGCAGGCAGAGAAACAGGCAGAAAGAGAGGAGGAAGCAGGCCCCCTGCTGAGCAGAGAGCCCATGAAGGGCTCGATCCCAGAACCCTGGGATCATGACCCTAGCCAAAGGCAGAGGCTTTAACCCACTGAGGCACCCAGGTGCCCCCGACTTTCACTGTTTTTGAGATTTACCTATGTTGTAGTACATATCAATATGTTATTCCTTTTTATTGCCAAAGCGTACTCCATTGTATGAATATACTGCATTTATCTATTCAACAATTATTTTTAGTTTTTGGCTATTATGGATAATGCTGCTATGAACACCACACATAAGTTTTTGTGTAGACAGACTTTCTCATTTCTCTTGGGTAGATTCCTAGGAATGAAGTTGCTGGATTATATGGTTAAGTTTATATTTAACTTGAGAAAACTACTGTTTCCTAAAATGGTTGTAATATTTTATGTTCACATTGGCAACATATGAAGGTTCAAGTTTATCCCTATCTTTGTTCACATTTGTCATTGCCTGATTTTTTATTATAGCCATTCTAGTGGGTTTGTGGTGTATCTTAAATCACTCTGGTTTTAACTTACATTTACTTACTGACTAATGACACCGAGCACCTTTTCCTGCGTGTATTAGCCATTTGTGTATCTTCATAGAAATGTCTGTGCAAGTCTTTTGCTGTTTTTTAGTTGGATTCTTATTGAGTTGTAAGAATTCTTTATATACTATGGATACAAGTCCTTTCTATGATTTCAAACATTGCCTTTCAATCTGTGGTTTGTCTTTTCATTCTTTTAATGCTATATTTTGAAGTTCAAGAAATTTTACTGATTATATTTATGAATTGAAATTTAATAATTAAATTTGTCAATTTTTTTAATGACTTTGTCTTTCGGTATCATGTCTAGGATTTTTTTTTAAGGATTTATGTATTTATTTAGAAAGCAAGCGAGAACACTCGTATTCACATTCTAAGACTTTTGCATTTCTATGTAAATTTTTGGATCACCATGTCAGTCTCTACAAAAAAAAAAGCCTAACAGGATTTGTCAAAAGTTGTGAAAATTCTGAGGTTTTACCCTATTGCAAACTCACAAGTTACAGAAGTTTGCAGACTCCTATTTTAACCTAACATCCAGGCTCTTATGTCCCAATTCCATTTTACTTTTCTTACATTACTTCCTACAATGGCACTTCCAGTCACCTGGCCTTGCATATAAATAATGGAGCATACAGTGGGTACATCTAGCTGATAATAAATACACTTTTTTCCTCCCCTCTTCCTAAAATTGTAAATCTGATTATCTTCATATATGAACTTAAAATATGGAAAATGTAAAGGAAGTAAGTGGTTTGGAATGTTGTAAGTACTTATAATACAGTGTACCTTTTGCTCATGAATATTATGTACTATAACTATTGTTTCTGTAGTCTAATTAAAACATTTCCTTGGTGTTAAAAAACAAACAAACAAAAACCAAAAAACAAACTTCCTATTCATTCCTTTGAATGGCTCTTTGTTGTCCCTACAAGATACACAGCTTAGCCATTTATATGCCTTTGTTGGTCTCTTCATAAGAATGTCTTTTCTTGGGGCACCTGGCTGGCTCAGTTGGTAGAGTCTGGGACTCCATCTTTGGATTATGAATTTGAGCCCTGCGTCGGGCAATGAATTTACTTTAAAAAAAAAAAAAGTCCTTTCCTACTATTTCTTCATGCATGGATCCTATCTATTCTTCAAGGCTCCAGATCAAACATCCATCCTCCCCCTTTCCTGCACCCTCTTCATCTCTTCAGTTAGAAGTAATCTTTGCTATCTCTGACTTCCCACAGCATATCATCTCTATTTCCTTATGACCTGTTCTGCTTTCCCTTTGTTACTTACACATCTCATTAAAGTCAGTAGAATCTACATATTAATAATGCCTGTGCCTCCCCTAGAATTTTTACACAGGGTCTTAATCTATAAATATGTTTGCCGCATAGGGATAGCGTTCTATTGGTGTTAATGTGATTTTTCTGTTCCTGCCATTAGGTGACAGTGGTCAAACCTTATAGTAAAAAGAAATCCCAGGCTTTAAAGTTAAATAGGATTTTGGGTCTGTGGCTTATCATAAATTTGTTGAGCAAGTATTCAACAAGAAGTCCATTTTCTTCTCTGCTGTGAAACAATCTTGTCTTAGCATGCTACGTGGTTCAATAATACAGACAACCAAAGGAATTTATTTGTTCATTGCTTCTGTATAAAACTTCTCGTAAGGGGTACCTGGGTGGTTCAGTCAGTTAAGCAGCTGCCTTCAGCTCAGGTCATGATCTCAGGGTCCTGGGATCAAGCCCTGCATCTCTCACCCAGCTCAGCAAGGAGTCTGCTTCTCCTTCTCCCTTCGCCACACCTCCCCCAACCCCCCACCCCTGCTCAGGCTCCCTCTCTCTCTCTCCTTTCAAATAAATAAAATCTCTTAAAAAAAAATTCTCTTTATTTGTAATCTTTCTGGTGTGTATTGTGATTGATATTGTAGGAGATTTTCATTAGGGGTATGAACTTTGCCTCATTCAGTCAGCTAACACAAATGATTGTGCAGTTTGTGATGATCTGAATGAATGGCATTACCTATTAGACATATAGATGTTACCAATGCTCCCCAAAGTAATATCTGATAGGTTAACTTTTTTTAAGCAAATGATAGTGATAGCTTTATTAGATTTTTATACTTCCTTGCTTCTTCCCTCCTTCCCTCCATTCCTGCAGTCCTTCCTTCCTTCGGATAACAGAATGAAATAGCTATAGGGCTCTCAAAGCAAGGTAAATGTTTGGATTCCAGTATGGAGCAAAGTTTACATATTTTATCTAAAATCTTTGCTGACATGATTCTTCCAACGTTTCCTGGAGATTTTCTGGAACTTGGACTAGAACTTGTGAATTATGCTAAGCGGAACACCTGATTGGCCCACAGCAAGGTTACAGCTACTTTTTGTTTTCCTATTAAATGTTGGGCTTATTTGTAGGGAGGATAGAGTGAGTCAAATGAAACTACTGTATATATAAATATATAATAAATATGAAAATAATGTGTCTAAAGGGAGATTGGTGGGAACTCTATAGAATACCAGTCTTTCTGTAGGAAATTATAGCTTCTATTTTAATATAGGGAAAGGATTCCTGTTTGACAGAACTCTCTAAACCTAATTTGGGCTATCGAATTACCTCCTTTGATTTTTAGCTTACAGAAGAAAATGTTGACAATAAATCAAGATTGGTGACGTTTTTGTTGTTTTGTTGCCTGAGGATTTTTCTAAACTTTCTCCCTGGGAGTCCTTGTATAACAAAAATTCTGTTAGATCCCTCTTCTTAGAAATCCTCAGATTATTGGGAATTTCCGATTTAGTAGGATGTTGGCAATAATAATTTGGCATACTATAATAACCACCTCTGTTTCCCTTACGTCTCTGATACGGGACTGTACTTAGACGAGGAAAGAGGATAGTCACTATCCTGTATCGTGCAGCAAAACTCATCTCCTTAGCATAAACCTGGGTTTGGAAAAACATTTCACAGGTGGGAGACAGAACTTTTTCTCTTCCGAAATAAACAACGATTACAAGCTTTTCGACAAAGTTCTTTCCGCAAGATCTGTTTTCATACCAAGTTACTCATACCCACCCTCTTCCTCTTTTGCGTCCTCTGCTGGCAACGCCCCTCCTACTCTTCTCTAAAACTGGGGAACTCTTACTTATCCTTCTCCCTGGTGAAGTGTTTCCTCAACATGGCAGGCAGGGCTCCCTCTCTGCTCCCGCAGCTCACTGCGAGAGACCCGGTTTTTATCACAGCATAGTCGGTTTACATCTTCCGGCTCCTCTCGCCCACGCGGTGCGAGCTCGGGGAGCGGAGACCGCCTCTCTTATTCCCCGCCTCTCCCCCCGCCCTGCCCCGCGCCCTACGGATCGTCCGCGTTTGACACACCGTAGGCTCAGTGAAGTTGTTTGACTGAAACTCCGTGAACGGGCGACCTTCTGCCCCACAGGAGCAAAATATGCGACCCACATTCCTCTCGACGTGGGCTGGGCGGTCCAGCTGCTGGAGTTTCAGCTGGCAACCCGGTTCCCGCCAAGCCAGCTTTTAAAAACAAACAGCCGCGGACACCGGGCCTCCGCACGACCGCCTTTCACGGACCCAGGTGGGTTAATACCCGCCAGCTGAGCCCGCTGTGGCGACGTCGGAGTTTGCTCAATTGAGGGAAACGATTTCCCTGGGCACACCGGGTCCCAGAGCTATTTCTCTAACTCTGGGTTGGAAACGCTGTCCGTTTTTTTCTAACGGTGACAGGAAGTCGAAGGAAAAACGTGGCACTCAAAGGTTTGGGGGTAACTCTGTTCGCAGCCACTCAGATTTGAGGATCTCCTTCCAACCCCAGACTAACATCCGTGAGGATCGGCGCCCACCACTCTGCGACCCCAGCCCTCAGGCACAAAGCCCAACCCAAGCTGCCGCTCCCTCAATTGCCTACACCCTCGGCGCCCCGCCCACCCCCGGGCGTAGAGCTGCCATTCTCGCGAGAACACGACTAGCCTCGCCTCCTCGGACTCAGGGCTCTCGCGAGAAGAGGCTTAAGAGCCGGCCTGTAACCTGCCCGGGCGGCTCTGTTAGGCGCAGCCGCCTGAGTGGCAGCCGCCACAGACACCACCGGAGGTATCCAGTTGAGGAGGAAGCGGAGGTGTCCCTGACCCCCGCCTTTGCCTGGGCCCTCCGTGGACACACAAGAGGGACTGCAGGTTCGAGGGTGACTGGGCTCAGCTGGGGAACTCGGTGGGGGCGGTGCCGGAGGCTGGGCTTGGCTAGGCAAAGGAGGAAGGGGGCGGAGGGCGAATCTGGGCTTGAGCGCCTGACTGCTGTGGCGGTGGTCTGGGCGTCCCAGACCCTGCTAGGAGGGGTTCTGGTGGGGTTCTGGGCTACGGCAGCTGGCAACCGGTTCGGAGAGGCAAGGATGGGACTTGGGTTTTCGGGGTGCTGTTTTTGGGTTGGGAGTCCCGAGGCCTTTCTCCGGGGATGAAGGCGATACCCTCCTCATCCCTCCTTCCCAGGGCTGAGCTGCCCCGTGCCCCGCCCCTTTTCCTGTCACCGATGGGCTAACGTAGCGACATCCTCAGGAGGGCGCATCACAATAGGGGATAGAGTAGCAGGTATTCTCCCTTTGGGTGAAGAGGAGTGAGACTCCTGTAATGCGCTGCGTGGTTTTATGCTTTAACAGTATCGCGTATGGTAAAGCTTTGTTTTCCCAAACACTGCACAGAAAAGCTGCCCATTTTTTTCTTCTTCAGATGCAAGTCCCCTAACACGCTTTTTCCTCGTTAACGGGGTGCAGGGAGAGGAGACATCATTTGGTAATTTGTTAGTGTGGGGTCAAGGAGACCATCCCTGGGTCTCCTAGGTCTCGTACAGTAGTTGTCAGTATTTAGAGTCCGTGATGAAAAGTTCACACTTGCCAAAGCTAAATCCTCACTTGTCTCTTTGGGCACTTAGCATATAAAAATTATTTTAAAATTTCTTAATCTTCAAGCGTTTTCTTGCTTTGTATTTAAATCCCAGTGAAGCAGCCCAGTATATTGATTTTTGGAGGCAATTAAGCATCCCCCTTTTCTCCCCACACAAATATGACCAAGAATTTTTAGAGAGGGGGTTAAGGGTAAATTTTGAATGAAATAGACTGTAGAGATTGGAGTAAGAGGTCTAATGAGTAATGTAACCGTAAGGGCCAAAAAAAGTTTCTGTGCTGGAGAGACCGTCTAGGACTGAAGTCCAAGCCTTGAAAATGAGGACTGTAGTTGTCACGAATGTAAAGTGGAAAGCCGTAGAATATACTTGGGAAAGGATTTGATGGTGATGAAGACTTTAAAAGTGCATGAGAATTATTTCCAAAGGTGTAAATGTGTTTTATAAATACCCCCAAATTTCTCAGATTTTATGACCTATCTGCTATTATATATAAAGAGAAAGTTAAGGGGAGGATCTGAAGCATGGAGCGTGGTAAGGAATCATGGAGTTAACATAGTGCTCCATCAGGAAGGTTTTTATTGTCTCTGTGTTTTTTAGTTCTTTCACCTTTTTTTTTTTTCCTCCCAGAAAAGCTTTCAGATGGGTTTTTTACCTTTATGTCACCCTTTACCAGTCTGAATTTTTATCTTTCTTACCTTTCTTCTAAGCCTTGTGAAAAATTTTTATTAAGTTGCAAACCAGCAAGATCTGCTTTGTGGTTTTTTATGTTTAGGTGACTTGGTGAAATGTGAGAGCGAGCTGGGAAATGTGCACCTTCCATAGGAGTATGTTAAGAATAGCAAATTCACATGCCTGTAGGTACTAGGCAGATGAGAATGAGTGAACTGAAGTAGGGAGCTTATGCCTCATCTTAGAGGGACATTCAGTTATCAGGTCCACCTGATTACTGCCATATGTGAATGTGGGCCCAATTTTCAGCCTTTTTAATAGAACACAGGAAATCTAGATTTTTACTTGCAGTCTGGTTGTTAAAAATATTGACAACTACTTAAAACAATTAAAAATAACCTAATGTGGCCCAACCAAACCCAAGCTTGTCAGTAGTTGTATCCTGCTTTCCAGTTTTGGACCTCTGTTATAGGTCAGAATGAATAAGTTTTACAACTTGGAGAAAAAAGATTTAAAGCAAATATATCAATTAGTTTGGAATTTCAAACCTAGGAGGATTTGAGAAAAATGTCAAATTCAAAACAGAAATCGGAGGAGGAGACAAACCATGAGAGACTGTGGACTCCGAGAAACAGAGGGTTTTAGAGGGGAGGAGAGTGGGGGATTAGGCGAGCCTGGGTGGGTATTATGGAGGGCACGTATTGCATGGAGCACTGGGTGTGGTGCATAAACAATGAATTTTGGAACACTGAAAAAAAATAAAATAAAACAAAATTAAAAAAAATTTTAATAGCCGAATTTAATAGCTTTGAAGTCCAGTATAGCAAATGGAATTGGTACTTTTTTAATGTTTTAACTATGGAAACAACTGAAGAAGAAATTTCTCAATATTTATGGTTTAATAATTAAAGGTTCTGAACAAAGCTGATTTACAGGTATCTTGTAAGGAAATTGATTCACCGAAAGGCCTATTACTGTACTTGCAATTAATACATGAAATTAAATTCAGGAGACCCTCTGTAACTCATCTGTAGTTTTGAATGTTTATTGGTTGCTCTGCCATCGCACATTGTCTTCCCGGTCATTGACTCTTACTGGAAGCAATATTAATTTCTTGGGTTCTGTTCCTGGCAAATGGGGTGAGGGGAGGAAATATAGGGATAGAAAGAAATGGGTTGGGGGCGTGTAATGTGAAGCAGGCACCCATGATCCTCCTCTTTACATTGTATGTTAAAAACTTGAGTTAACTAGTTGTGCATTACACATAGTAGAGCTTAGTAATATTTGTAAAATTGAACCCAGTGGTTAGTTTTTCTTTTAAGAATATTACTTTTAAGAATAGTTACTTTGACTAAACACAGTACATTACACATAGTAGAGCTTAGTGATATTTGTAGAGTTGAACCCCGTGGATTAAGGCACATTTACCCATTAGTGGGAAATACTTTAATCACATAATCTGATTCGTATTTAGTTGGACTGAGGGGAATGAAAGTTTACAGGTCAGACCCAGAAAGAAGTGGACCTTAGGCATATTGAAGGCAAGGTGGGGAGTCTTTGGAGGGGACGAGGGTGAGAGAGGAGTCTAGGGGAGGGAGAGAGTTTTGAAAAGGAAGATGAAATGGTGAAGTACCCTTTCATCTACTGGGCAGTTTTACAAAGAGCTCTGCCTTTTACAGCTAAATTTACCATAACTCCTACAAGGACTACAGAGAATATTGGTTTTTCATGAGGACCTCTTCGGTAGTTTGCAAACTTGATTTTCTTCCTTTTAACCTGGTCTTCTCAGGTTAAACGAGTCTATTAATCTCTTCATCCAGTCTCTCCACCTCTCTCTAGTATAAGAAGTGAAACAGGAGATATGTATTATGTTTGTGAGGTGTTGCTGTTTGAAAGTTTTAAAAACATTTTGAAGAATCTGTTGTGTACTTGTGGCGATTGTTTGTTGAAGGGGAAAACATTCTCCCCCACCACCCCATTTCTACCATGACTTGTAAGTAACTCTTTGAAGTAGCCCACCCACCTTTTTTTTTTAACCCCCTGAAATGCCTTCCCAAGAAAGCATTAGGTGAAATGAGGAGAAGGGATTCAGTGTGTTTTTGCTCAGTGCCTTCTGGTTCTGTTTTTGGAACTCCCAGGTCTTAGGATATGCATTCTCTTTATGTCTGTATGGTAGACTTATCTGAGCAGGCTGGGCCCTATGAGGGAAAAGGAAATGGTATATCTACAAATCTAAGTAAGTTTAATTTACATTTGAAATAATAGGAAGCTTTCTTGGCCACTGGTTTTAGCTGTATTTTTAATCTTTATTTAATCTGACTCCTCAATTTTGTTTCTTTTTGGTTATGAACCCACAGTGAGGGAGGAAGAGGTAGTTTATAGGTGTTCACTAATGGAGGAAGAACTATTTAAGATTTTTTTTTTCCTCCTTTTGGATAGAATGTTTGTTAGGGTTCAAGCTAATGTTGCATTTCTCCCATGGCTTGCTCTGGTTTACTTTGACATACTTGAAACATATTTCCTTGCTAAGCAGGTAGTAGTCTAGAGCACAGAGATAGAAGGCAATCAGAATTCAGAGAACCTGGGAGAGAATTAAGAGGTTAGTAAATGTTAGTTGTAGGTGATGGCAGTACAGTGAGCTGAGTACTTGAAACAGTATGAACTTGATCATAAAAGAAGAAAGATTTTATGTGGAATACATGACCTTATGTCACAGTAGATTGCTAAAGATCACTAAGATGCTGAAAGATATCTTTGCTAATGAAAGCATCTTTCTTTGCCCTTAATTCCTAGTTTATATTTTTCTGTTTGAAAATGTAAAATATCTGGCACTTGGTACTTATTTTTGTCTTTATAGTTGAAATGAATTATCTATTAATATTTTTGGTCGCAAATTGAGATTAACATTTAGTATTTGGCTGGGAATGAGAGTCTCATAGTGAATCACTGATTGAAGTACTTGATTAGAAAGTATGAATAACACTTTTCTGAGGTCATTTTAAATTGTAAACACACTTCTTGGCTTGTAATACCTTATTTGGAATCATTTAGATCTGGATTTAAAGCCAAATGTTAGTAAACTCTGTGAGGTTACTTCACCTCTATGAGCCTTTGTTTCCTTACATGAAAAATGGAGAGAGAATGAAAAATGAATTTGAGAATAAAATAACATAAAACATGTAAAAATGCTATGTAAATAGTAAAGTGAGTATCACTTCTTAGCACTTTGTTCTGTGTTTAAGCTCAGAAAATAGCCTATGATTTTGAAACACATCCATTAGGTAAATTTACATCCAGCTCTTTTGGAGGGAAACAAGTTCAAATGGCTATTTATTTACAGCCTTGACATATGACTTCCACTAGGAATTAAAATGTTTTTGTTTTTTCTTTATTCTTGTCAACATTGAACAATAGAAAGCTCTTTTTCTTGCTTTTCATGTTGGTATCCATTGACTGATAGCTGGTATTCTATGTAATTTGAATGCCAGGTAGAATAGCAGCAAAAAGGGAAGAGAAAATACATTGGAGAGATGGTTTTCCATTTAAAAAATCATCTATTGGGATGCTGTTATTTGCTTCTAAATATAAAATTATTTTTATTAATTTGGATTGTTTCCCTTTTATTTCTTTGACTGGTTCTGCTATAGCAGGTGAGAAAATTACCCTATATTTAATGTTTATAGACTACGTTAAATATCTCCTTACAAGTAAGCTTTAAAGTTCAGATACCTCAGAATGTGAATCTGAGATCTCAGGTGCAAAATTGTGCAACAAAGTATTTTTATAATTTTCTTGAATGGTCTTGCAAATAGTGCTGTGTTATTTTAAAGGTAATTATTTCATTCAGGACAGTGTGCTTTATGGAATGCAAGATTAAATTTGATTTTTCTCACATCTAGAGAGCAAACAACACAATCTGCTGTGTCCTTTTGGTTCCTCATTTGTTAATTTAGAGTTTTCTTAAAGAAGTTCTGTAAAGATGGTAGCTGTGGGGCACTATTGTTTTCTTCTTACTGAGTATTCCACAATGCCTGAGTTTCTCTTTTGAGAAAGAATGTTGAGTTATTAGAAGGTAGTGGAATTATAAAACCATAATACTGAAAGTACTTTAAATCATTAATACTCTAATTTTTGGAAGGGCAGATTAAACCCTCTTACCTGATTTTTATAGAAGTTACTGGCTGATAGTGGGAAAGCTGAGACTAGTATCCAGATCTGCAAGTCTCCTGATTCTGGGTGGTTTTTTCAGTTATATACTTCTAGAAATGTATGGAGAACTTATTTTGTTGTGCCATTTGAAGGACCAAGTAGAACTTTCATTTACATATATTATAATTTATACATATTTAAAATAATCCCTTTTTCATTTCCATTTTTTGTCTATTTACATAGTATATATCTAGTACTGGTAATGACAGTATATATACATTATTTATATACACGTGTATATATATATACACAGCTGTTAAGTTAGTTGAACTCAAACATTAAGGGAGAAAGTGTCATATTTTAGAAGAAAAGTGGTGTGACATCTTTCATCATTACTTTCATTTATCATTCATCAGTGAATGATACTGTTTAACAACAGTCTTAAATAGTTGTTGGTTTTGAAATTGTAAGAGTACTTTGAAAATTACTTCTAAAGGTATATTTTTGGAGTAATTTCTTTTTGACTATTAAAGTATAATGCATTGCATGCAATTTGGGACATTTAGCAAAGAGCAAGGAAGAAAATGGCACTACAATCCCATGGCACAGTGATAATTGCTTCCACCTCCTCCCTCCCCTGTCCCTGCAATTGGGATCATTCTGTATGTAGTGACTTCAAATTTTTCTTTTGAGAAATTAAAATAAAATTTGAATGATGTAACAGATACATAGACTTAAAAACTAACATTTCTTTCCTCCTCTTTCCCCTCCCCTTCTATCATCATAAATGCTTTGATGAACGTATTTGTTAGGATAAAGTTAAAAGTAGGGGTTCTTGTGCCAAAGTGTATAATACCCTGCAAGTTTTATAATTTATGTTCCCACAAACTTGAATAGCCATTTTCTCTGTACTTTAGCCATCACTGCTTGTTACTAAAACCAACCAACAAATCGTTGACCATTTGATAGGCTAAACATCTCAGATTTAACTTGGGTTTCTTATATTACTACTGAGGTTGACTATTTCTGCTGTTCCCATTTTTTGACTCATTATTTTGTTTTTGTAAATTGCTGGTTTATGAACTTTGTCCATAGTGTTGTGGTATTTTAATATGGATATATAAATATTTTATATATTTAAGATTTTAATTCTTTATTTTGTATTATAAAACTTCTTATGGGTTTTTTTGGTGTATTTTATTTGTTTGGTATAATAAAATATGGTATATTTTATTTGTTTGAATTTTTATGTAGTCTAACTTAATGCTTCTTGAAACCTGTGTACAGTTCTAATTCTGATCTCTAATGAAGTTTTCACCAGTTTTTGCTGAGAATGTTAGCATAAGTTGGCTGGCAACACATTCCGGTTTCTCAGACTAGCAGTCTTTGTCTTGATAGTGTTTTTCTTTGATTCGAGGCTTAGAAATTCCTTCCTTATTCTGAGAGTCAGATAATCATTCACTTATTTTCTCCTTGATTTTTTTTTTTAAGGTTTTATGTTGTACTGTGAAATTTTTAGTGTGGAATTTGGGAGAGATTAACATGAAGAAGGAAAGGATCTTATCAAATAGTTATAAGCAGTTATTTTTTTTTTTAGAATCTATCTAACCTTGAATCTGTATATATAGCTATCTTTCTCATAGTGATTTGAAATGCTACCACTAACACTTTTATTTTCTGGGTATAGCATTTTGATGGGTTGCATATTAAATTTGAGAGACTGTATAGTTTGGTGGAAAAAACACTGATTTTGACTACAGAGATGTGTATCTGGGTCTTGATTTATTTATTTGCTATGACATTAGGCAAATAACATAATCCCTTTAAGCCTAAACCAATTTCTCAATTTTTTATAAAAGACACCTCTGTGTCTTATAGGATTGATATGTGGATTAGCATATATCAATCATAATATATATGAAAATTAGCATATATCAATCATGATATATATGAAATATATATGAAAATCCAACTTATTTTCCAAGGTTCCCTGAATTAGGTGCATTTAGAACACCCTGTGCCTCAGTCCTACTTGAAAAATCTCACTACATATTTTGCTGGAGTTCTCTTAATGCTGAAACATATTTAATCTACCACTGGTCTGGTAAACTTCCCCAGGAGGATGGTTTCATCTTTTTCTTTCAAGAACCCATTTAGATATGTCTTGGTCATTACTATTCTAGGTGGAGGTAGTTAATAAGACGTGAATGAATTTGAGTGACATGGCAATCCTTTTTATTGCTTTTTATTGCTTTAATCCTTTTTATTGCTACTAAATCTGCAGTTATATTTATAAGGACATCTGTTTATTTAAAAAAACAAACATTAAATGGTACATTTTAGGACATGGTAGTAGTAGGCTTTTTAGTTATTTATTTAGAATATATAAATATATGGTTCAAATATCAAAACTATATAAAAAGAATACCCAGAAGTCTTGCTTATATCTGTATTCCTTTCACCCCATTCCCATCCTGCCCCTGTAGGTAACCATTTCTATTACAGTCTTGGTTATTCTTCTAGAATTCTTTTTGCAAAAATAAACAAATATATGTATATTTGTATTCATGTGTTATATGTATTTATATTTAATTTATTCACAAAAGTTAACAAACTGTACTACTTGTTTTTCACTCGTTTTTTTCCCCCCACCTAACATATCTTGGATATTAATCCACAATTGTACTTGGGGATCTCCTTTATTTATTTATTTATTTATTTAGTTTTTAAGAGATAGCATGCACCAGTGAGGTGGTAGGGCTGTGGCAGTGGAAGAGAGAGATAGAAAGAATCTTAGGCGGCCTCCATGCCCAGCTTGGAGCCTGAGATGGGGCTTGCTTTCTTGACTCTGAGACCATGACCTGACCCGAAATCAAGAGCCAGATGCTTAATGGACTGAGAGCCACCTAGGCACCCCTCCCTTATTCTTTTTTATATATGCATAGTATTTCATTGTGTAGATGTACCACATTTTATTCATTTAGTCTTTGCTGATTTACATTCAGATGTTTTTAGTCTTTTGCCATTAGAAATAAGGCCACAGTGAATATATTTTGAATATTTTGATTAGTATTTGTGGAGTGACATCTTCAGGATAGATTCTTACAAGTGGGGCTGGTAAACATTTGTATAATTTAGATATCACATAATTACTCTCTATGGGGATTATATCATTGTTTTTCATTAGCAGTTATGAGAATGCAGAGAATATCTATTTCTTCAGTTTGACCAACAGAATATATGGTCAAAATTTGAAGTGTTATCTTGCATTTCTTTTAAGAGGTGAGTTGAACATACTTTCATAGGTTTAAGTCCACTTATTTGCCTTTATTTTTCTGAGAATTTCCCATGTCTTCTGTGCATCCTCCTCTATTTTGGAGGGGGGAGCTATCTTTTTTTTTTTTTCCCTCTCTTTTTAAAGAGTTCTTTATATAGTAAAAAGTCTTTAAGTTGTGTTTGTTATTTCTGCTGTTTTTTGCAATATTGTATGATTTCAATTTTTACATTTAGATAGCTGATTTTTTTGGAGTTTATCCTAGTATTTGTGAGGTATGGATTCAGTTTTATGTTCTCACAGATGTTTATTTATCCATTTGTCCCAATACCACTTACTAGTGTCTGTCCTTTCCTCAAATGATTCGAGAAACTACTTCTTTATCGTATATCAAATTTTCTTACGTTTTAGGGATCTATTTCTAGACCTTCTCTTCTCTTCTGTTGGTTTGTCTGTCTCTTCATATACCAGTACAACCGACTTTTAGTTTTTGAAATAAGCCTTAATGATCTTTGAATATAAGAAAATAAAATTTATTAAAGTTGAACACTACCTGTAATATTAGACACAAAGATAAGTAGTTTGTGTATATGTGTGTGTGCAAGTATTTTGTCTCAAGGCAACTTTTTGAGTCCTTAAAATGAAGGATTTAGAGGAAGATAACTTCCTGGTGGTGGTGCCAGGCACTGATATTCTACCTCTAACTTGCTGGCATATATGGTAGTTAACTAGCTACATAATGCTCCTTAAATTTAGATTAATTAAAATGGAAAATTAAAAATTTCCTCAGTTGTAGTACATCCTAAGTGCTTAGTAGCCACATACGGCTAATGGCTACTTTTTGGACAGTGCAAAAATAAAACATTTTCATTATAACACAAAGTTCTATTGGATAACAATGTAGTCTAGAACTTGAATCATACTTAACGGCCTTTTCTAGCCTATTGAATTGATGGCAGATAAGCAAAAAAATCTCAAAGGACTAGAAGGTTCTGGAAATAATGAACAGGGCAAAATGTAAAGTTATATGAAGAAAATATGTAACTTATTTTAAAGACTCCCAGAATGGGAAAAAAAATTGTTTAAAATTCTGTTTAAGGGACACCTGGGTGGCTCAGTTGGTTAAGCGGCTGCCTTCGGCTCAGGTCATGATCCTGGAGTCCTGGGATCGAGTCCCACATCGGGCTCCTTGCTCGGCGGGGAGCCTGCTTCTCCGTCTGCCTCTGCCTACCACTGTCTGCCTGTGCTCGCTCGCTCGCTCGCTCTAACAAATAAATAAATTTAAAAAAAATTAAAAAAAAATAAAAAAAAATAAAATTCTGTTTAAGGGGTCATGGAGGAAAAACGAAAACATTATTTAAGAGTCTGACTTTGTTTAAAGGATGCTGGTTCTTAGGAGTTGAATGTAATCTCCTTTGATTTAGACACTTCATCAGCTTATTGGAGATTTGCCTATATTAAATTTTATGTCGAGGTGATTTATTTCAGTTTAAGATGCTTCTAGTTTTGAAGGCAAAATTTGGTTATAGAAAAAAAGGAAAAGGGGATGTATGCACAGGAAACAAAACTTCAGATTTTTTTGGAATATAAAAAAATCATGTCTTTTAGTGAGTTTTAAGAATTTAGTACTACAAACAGCATCCAATTCTTTACAATGCTATGTAGGTAATTAGAAAATGGGTAAGATATGCAAAGATTATCAACGTTTATTGATCTGTTTAAGGTGGGATGAAACAAATAAATGAAACATTTCTTGAAGTATTAATGCCTTGAATAAGAAGTCAGCAAAATTTGAATAGAAATTGCATAAGGTTAGTTACCTCAGAGATTTGTCTCTGGGTCTCCTCTGGGAGGTGAAGGGCTGAATGTGAATTGACTTTGGAAGTCTTAGAGTTTGGTGGGATTAGATAGGAAGCCCTGTAAATAGAAAACGTTCCCTACTTTTAAGGGGAATTTCATGCCGTTTTATTAAATCTGTGAGTATCTTCAGCAGTTAGCAAAATGCCTGAAAAGGTGCTAAGTACTTAATGAATAGATTTTGAATGAAAACATAAATCATTTAAATTTGATATCATGGAACTAGTTACACAAAATTTAGTCACGTATGACACATACTGTTTGCATAATGATCATAATGATCATATCTACAATATCTACAATAATATTAATTTTTTTTAGATTTGTTTTTAAATTTACATCCAGTAAAATTCTCTGGTGTATAGGTCTTAGGAATTTTTTGTTGGTTTTTTTTTTAAACTCACAGCCTTGAGATCAAGACCTGAGTTGGTATCAAGAGTCAGATGATTAACTGACTGAGGCAGGGGCCCTCAGGTCTTACAAATTTTGACAAAGGCATACAGTGGCATAACTACCACCGCCACCACTGTAATCCAGATATAGAACAGTTCCATCAAACTGCTCTCCTCCCCCATCCCAAAATTAAACTGTGCTCTCCTTGGCTGTGTTCTGTTTTATATTCCTTTCTTTCTGAGAATGTTATAGAAATGGAATCATCTGTATGCAAACTTTGAGTCTGGCTTCTTTAACTTACCGTAACACTTTTGAAATTACGCTTTGTTGAGTGTATCAGTAGTAAGTCCAGTTACTTAAATGTTGTATCATTAGATGCTGTCCTACCCGTGTGTACAGATAGGTTCATTTTTTCCCCTATCTTTCTCTGTATTCTATGGATTGGATAATTTCTACTCATCTATTTTCAAGTTCCCTTATTTTTTTTTTTCTCACCTTGTCTGCTGTTGTGCCCATCTAATTGAAATTTTCATTTTAGTTATTGCTCTTTTCAGCTAGAGCTGAATTTTTCATTTTTTGATAGTTTTCACTTGTCTGTTGAGATTCCCTGTCTGCCACTCATTAAAACCACCTTCTTATTTTAGTTTTTCGAATATATTCCCTTAATTGTTTACATATAAGGTTTGAAGTCATCATTTGCTAAATTCTAAGTCTTGACCTACTAGGAGTCACTTTCTGTTGATTGCCTTTTTACTTTATTATTTCTTTGCATCTCATAATTTTTAGCTAAAATCAGAGCATTGTAATGTTCTCATGAGCATTATTTTTTTTATGTTCTAGTGGTACATTAACTTGCCTGGATTCAATCTGCAAACATTTTTTCCCAAGTAGTGTATTCTAGCAGATACCTGTGCTTGGTTCTTCTTCCAGCTACTTGTTTTTCAGTTGGGTCTCTTGTGGAGTGAGTGGAGGAAAGTTCTCTCCCACCTGTGTGATTTGGTGGTTAGCCAAAAATTTGGACTGAGATTACATTCAGATTTTGGAGCTCATCCTGTCTTTGGTTTCTCTACTTCTGTGTATTCCCTCTTAATTTCTAGCTCCTCTGCCTGCCTCTGACACCCTAAGACAGTAAGGGCTTCAGCTTTCTGCTCTTTGGGCTGTGTATGGTTGGGGAATGCACTCAGTTTAAAAAGCATCAAACTCCTAGATCTTATGCCGTGCAGCTTTCAAGGGTAAATTCCTCTATAGTCTACTGCAGAGGCTATTTGGGCTCTCCCTTTGGTACATGATTAATTTAGCTGAGCACACCTTATGCTCAGATTTTTGGGTCAGTACCTCTTTGTGGTTCTTTCATTCCAAGTATGTCTGACTTGAATTTCCAGCTGCACTTCTAGCTTTGGTGTTTTCTCTACTACTTTGAGCTGTATGGCTGTCTGGTTTCCGTCACCATATTTATAGGGGTGGGGAAGGGCACTCAGCATAAAAACTTCCCTCTGAACTTACAGTTCTGTTCCCTTTCAGAATATGCTTTTTTTCCCCCATTACTTTGTGCTTTGGGACATTTGCCAATGCTTTTAAACTGTAGTTTTTAAAAATATTTTATCCAGATAATAAGTCATTGTTATCTACAAGGGGCTCACATGATGACTTCACTTGGCTGCCTTTGTGGGAAGTTTCTTTTCACCCCTCTGGTTTACTTTTCTTTTAAAAGTTGTTTCCACCTCTGTTTCTTTCACAATTATCTGTAGCAGTATTCACTTTCTTTAGTCTCTCCACTTTTTGATGTAGATGAAATATCTTCTGTATATTTGCCTTTTTGTGCAGCTGAAGGCAGTCCTAGGCTCATAGCCCTGGCATCACTATGTGATTTTGTTCTTTTCATTGTTTTCCCTTTTACCTATCAGGTCTTTCTCTCCAGTAACCACCATACTTGAATTACTTTGTTTGCAAAGTTTGAGAGCAAAAAACAATTTTATGTTAATAAGGAAGTTTTTATATAATAACACTATTTAGAGTGAGATCTCAACAGGATGGACAAAGTGAAAGTTGGCTGAAGTTTAAGAAAAAAAAAAATCTGCTGGCGATAGGAGCAAACATGTGAATTTCTGTGTACCTAGCTTGGTACCTTGGAAAGAACATGAGCTTTTTGTTAGACTGGGATTCTAATCTTAGCTCGAAAATCTCCTCGTCTATGAAACAGGATTATAATATTAGGTTGCTGCAAGCTTTAAATAGGAGAAAATTAAACTTCTTAGCTCATTGATACATAGTAAAGACAATAAATAGTTTCTATATACTATCTTTTAAAAAAATCCTTCTGTGGATCATTGCCATTAATTAATACTATCTGGAAATAATATCTCAAAGGCCACTTATTTATTTATTGTAGTCCTGAAGATTCTATTCCTCCATCCACCCTTTTTTAGATGGCAATATTCAAGAGAAGAAAAGTAATCAATCGCCTTTTTCTGAGCTGATTTTTGGCAGTCTCCTGAATGTATGTCCCTAGCCAATATACCCAGTTATTTCAGCCTCTGTACAGATTATTTCTAAATTATTTAGAATTTTGATTATTTCTGTCATGCCTAAAAATAGCAATGAACTGTGACATGTTTTCTAAGAACTTTGTTTCCAGTAGTACAGTAATTATTTTTTTGATTACAAGATCCATACAATAAGAAACTTTAGTTTGCCTTATGTGAAGTAGACATTGGGGAGCCAAGAGTCCTATTTTATCTTATTTTTTTAAAAGATAGATTATTTATTTAATTATTTGAGAGAGTGAGAGAGAGAGCGTGTGTGTGGGTACACACACAGTGGGGGAAGGGGCTGAGGGAGGAGAAGCAGACTTCCCACTGAGCAGGGAGCCTGACACGGGACTTGATCCTAGGACCCCGGGATCGTGACCTGAGCTCCAAGGTAGATGCCTAACCAACTGAGCCACCCAGGCACCCGAAGAGTCATATTTTAAAGGAACTTTTTATAGTAAGGAGTTTAGGTCAGGAAACAGAAGGATTAAATGTTTTTAGAACGAGAATTTTGATTACAGTGGAGAAAGTATGGACTGAATGGTGATAAAGAGGCCAACCAGGAGCCTTATTGATAAATGTTAAGGTTTTAATGAAGGCAGCAGCCTTAGAATGAAAAGGGAGAGGGGTGCCTGGGTGGCTCAGTCAGTTAAGTGTGTGTGGGGTCCTGGGATCGAGCCCCGCATCCCGCTCCCTGTTGGGCTGGGAGCCTACTTCTTCTTCTCCCCCTGCTTTTGCCCTGTCAAATGGGTAAATAAAATCTTAAAAGAAAAAAAGGGGGGGAGAGAAGGACCCAAAAGAATGTTTTGAAGTAGACTTGATGTTGGGAAATAAGAAGTCAAGAATGACTTTAGGGTTCTTGACTTAGTGAATAAAGATGACACTAGCTCATGTGGGAGGCCAAGAGAGAGCCTGGTGTTGTTGAATTTGGGGTGCTTATTGAAGAATTCAGGTAGCGATAATGAAAACAGAGTGTAGGTAGTATATAAAACAGTTGATGTTGTCAAGGGTTTGGTCTCATGGTTTTGTCTGGTGTCTCCCTGGGCCCAGCAAATGATGATGGAATCCTAAAGAACACCCAAACTTTAATGGACATGAAGAATTGGGGTAAGAGTGTAGCAACTATGCAGGTAGGAAACACAGGACTAAGTGGTATATGGAACCTTTAGCTGATGCTTTTTTGGCTTGCTAGGGTGAGTTTTGGAGCACAGGAACAACGTACAACTTGCTCTAGCATCTTTTTTTTTTTTTTCTTAAGATTTTATTCATTTATTTGACAGACAGAATTCACAAGTAGGCAGAGAGGCTGGCGGGGTGGGGTGGGAAGCAGGCTCCCTGCTGAGCAGAGAGCCCGATGTGGGGCTCCGTCTCAGGGCGCTGGGATCATGACCTGAGCCAAAGGAAGAGGATTTAACCTACTGAGCCACCCAGGCGCCCCTACTTTAGCATCTTAAAATAGTTTATATTGTATTTGATGTTCCATAAGTTCTTGAATGAATGAAATAAAATATGTCACCAGGCGCCTGGGTGGCTTAATTGGCTAAGCATCTGTCTTCAGCTCAGGTCATGATCCCAGAGTCCTGGAATCGAGTCCCGCATCCAGCTTCCTGGTCAGCGGAGAGTCTGCTTCCCCCTCTCCCTCTACACCTCACCCCTGCTTGTGCTCTCTCTCTCAAATAAATAAAGTATTTAAAAAAATAAAATATTATGTCACCAGCTGTGATGCAGACATTGGTTAAGATAGATTATTAGACATTTCAGCAGCAGCTCTTTCTGTCCACAGGTCCTGTCCCTGTGCTTTAATAAAACCACCAAAAAAAAAAGGTATTAGACATTTCAAGATAGTATATAATGTGTGTCATTTGCCTTTTATCTATTTGCAGTTTTATCTGTAGCTTATCCATAAAATTTGAAAACACAGGAGCACATCTAGGCAAACACAGGCGTATTTTTTCCAGATATCTCAACTTGAATTTCACTTGTTTTCAGCATGTTTGTAGCCATGACTGTTGGGAGTAAGGATTGGGGAGAAATCTTTCACATGGTGATACCCAAGTTTTAATGACAAATGAAATGTAAATATGATTTTCCAGTTGACCTTTTTGGTAGTTTTCATCAGAAATTCTTTACTTTCTTGTGTCTAGCTGTAAAGTACATGCTTATTAATAGGATTGATTAGTAACATACTGTTATTTCCTTTCTGCTAGTTACATGCTACCCTCTGGAAAATGTGGATCTGAATTTACCTTATGCGGTCTTTGTGGTTGTATTTTTTAGTCACTTCCTCTTATGGTTTAGGGTCATTCTTCTCTCAGTGGACAGCTTTGGGTGTCCATAGAGGGTGTGTCTTATAGTTAAGGGTTAGGAGGAGATAAAATGCTCTTGTAAAGAAATGTTAATTCCTGAAATAGCTTACTGGAAGACCTCTATAAAGTAAGGCAAAAAATGTTCTAAATCTCATTCTGCACATAAGCTAAGGCTTTCTACATTTTTCTTTTTCCTTTTTATCAATTTTTCTTAAAATTTTTTACCTTTTGTGTCCCACTTGCTCTGTGACCACTTTTTTCTGATTTTTTTCCTTGTCTCTGATTTGTTCATTCTCACCCTTCTCTTCTGCTTCATCTCTTCAGTATGCATAACTAGATATAATCTCAAATTGAAGTTTTAAGGAGTTTTTATATTTAATTTTATTTATGAAAGAGAGAGCACGAGGTGGGGAGGGGCGGAGGGAGAGGAAAAAGCAGACTAGTTGCTAAGCAGGGAGCCTGATGTGAGACTCCATCTCAGAACTGAAATTATGACCTGAGCCAAAGGCAGATGCTTAACCAACTGAGCCAACCAGGTGCCCCCACTTGGATGTCTAAAGAGCTTCTTTTTTAGTAAATACATTTTAATTTTTATAATTAAAAACTGAAGTGAGATTGAGATTTTTTTGTTTTCAAAATAATTTTATAGTTTTTATGTTCATCTGCTATCTGATTTTTTAATCATAGTGATCCTTAAAGAAACAGGTTTCCTTTTCCAGGAGCATTCAGCAAATAAACTGTGTGGGGTTTGCTGAGCGATTTGAATTAGTCATTGTACAATTCTCCCCCTTCTCCTTTTCTGTTATTTTTTTAAAAAGTTTATTTAAGTAATCTCTACACCCATTGTGGGGCTTGAACTCCTGGCCCCAAGATCAAGAGTCTCATGCTCTTCCAATTGAGCCAGCCAGGCACCCCCTTTTCTATTATTTTGATAGATCATTGATTTACTTACATATTTACATGTTTATTATATTAAAGTGTTCATTTATTGTAAGATTTTCAATTGTTTTTGGAAAGAAATTACTAACTAGCTATGAAGAAAAAAATTATAAAATAGCAAAAGTTTCTATAAAGTGGAAATATTTCCTTTTTTATTTTTTATGGAAATACTTTTTTCTGAGCTCTGAGATGTACTCACAATTTTAGTAAGTTTACCTTTGGCATTTTTTGTGAGATTGTACGGGAATTTTTTTATGAAACTCAGTTCTGGATTCCTTTTTACTTTTATGCATAACTCCCCCTCCCTTCCCTTTGTCAAATCCATCTTGGAAAAGTGTATAGAAAGCATACAGGAGTGGGTGTCAGGAAACCCGGGCTCTGGTCCAAATTATAGAACTTTGTTCTAATTGTTTGACCTCATTTGGTTTTTCTTTTGGTGTTTGTGGTCTCTAAACGTCAAATTTGATCTACTGTTTACAAACAAAATATTCCAGCCTGAGCATATTTCAAGATCAAGACATCATTCTATATTCTAAATGTTCATTGTTCTTTATAATCCTGCCATTTACCAACATTGTGACCTTTGGCAAAGTTACTACATTACGGAGACTGTTTTCTGTTTGTGGGCATTATAAAGTGATTGCAAAGATTAAATTGGATAGTGAAATATACTTCACAATACTTAGTTCAGATATTCTGTAAAGCTGTTAACTTTCTCATAATTTTATGACTATAATAGAAATAACTGTCACCAAGTCTCACATATGAAAAGGCATAAAGTATATGAATCATCAATACCATATTTTTGTGGTAATTACATGTAAGGAAGCATTATGTAAGGATATAAGGAAACATTATGATGGTATATTCTTTTTGAGTTTCTATTCAGGGTCTTTTAACTTGATTAAAGAAATCACTTTGTTATTTGGTTTTACTAGATGCTTTGTTAAGCATCTTAAAAGTTTTAGTAATTAAATGTATTCTAGGTGAAATTTTGTCTGAAAGAATCATTCTGTGGAATTGTTTTGCCTTTTTTGGTTCGATATTAATGTTTGGAACCATGAGATACCCAGATGGCAGTTAAGGATATTTACTAAATATAAATAGCACTCTATTAAACTGTTGGGGGTAGGGGGTTGTGGATTCAATAGAAGAATCAAATGAAAAGTACCTAAAAAGCCTTCTGATGTTGATTTTAATCTCATTGGTGGCATTTTGTATGTCTAGTATTTTATAATCCTGCTCATCACTTTAAAAATATGTCACAGTAATATCAGAAACTATGTAAAATTCTTGACTATTTTATTCTGCATGGAATAGATTTAAAGGTCAACACTACTCTTTTATGTAGGTTATGGGTGCTACATATGTGCTTTCAGAGCAGTAGTGTGAGGAAGCTTGAAGTGGGATGGCAGGACGGCCTCATCCTTATGACAGTAACTCCAGTGATCCAGAGAATTGGGATCGGAAATTGCATAGTAGACCTCGTAAACTTTATAAACATTCAAGGTAGGTAGAAGATACGCGTTTCACATATCAAAGCTCTGATAAAATTGACTTCTATAAAGAATCAAACTGCATTTGGTTGTGGCAAGTCCTGTCAGAGGATGGGGGCTGGTTTACAGAAAATAATAATGTTTGCATTTCTCCTTAAAAAACTTTCACAGAAACATTTCTTTCTTTTTAATCTTCTTATATTTGTATTTATTTGAATTTTTGTTTCTCTTTCTGAATAATGTTAAAATCTCCTTAGTTGACCCCATGAATAAATGCTGTAATTAATTTGACTATGAGCTCTGGCAAGACAGGTTAGTTCTTTGTATTTAAAACTCTCTAATTGGAATTTATTTTGTGTTCTAAATACACTGTGTGTATATAGTATACATAATAATTTATAGGCTATGTCATATTATGTTGTCATCCCGATACTAATGGGAAAATCAGTCTTTCTGCAATGACTCTTCTGGTTCATTTGAAGTTTGATGTGTTAAATGAAATTCATCTCAAAAATTTCTGCCCATTTGTATATTATATGTAAAGCTTTCATTTTGTACTGTGTGACTTAATGAGGAATACCTCATTTAGAATACTTTATGATTTGATATTTTAAGGTGTTAATTGGCAGCTCATAAACCTCACACATTACAGGTATGTAAGCATGTTTTCATAGAATTTTGTGCTTTGTAAATATTTACTTACAGAATAATATCAAACATTCGACTTTCTTGAATGTAAACTTGTCATAATCACTGATAACTGTTACCAGTTTTCTTAAAAAAAATTAACATTCTGTGATACTGAAATCCTTTTTGTAAGTTTAAAGAAGTAACTCAAGTACTCTTTGACTATATACTGTAACTAGAAGGTATGAGTAACTGGTACTCTTTAAGTCTCCTGACAAGATGTCTATCTTTATTGTGGACTTTTAACGTGGAGAGGTCTAGAGTGGAAAAGTTAAGTTGACTCACTAATTTATAAGTGCACACCAATGATATGAGTGTTTTTTGGTTTATTTGTTCATTTTGGGGGGCATGTGTATATATGTGTGTGTGCTTCAACTGGTGCTCTAGTACTTTTCCTCCATCCTGCTTATTATATGGATAATTATTTTGTCTTTGAGATTAAAGAGATACTAGTTTTTTCTCATTAAGTGTGGGATATTTTTATCTGCTATGTTGTATACATTTTTCTGGGTGAATTCTATGTTATCCTTCCTAGTTCTTAATATTTTTCTGCTAATGTACAGTACTGCATTATCTATGAAGAGATGAAAGGTAAAAATAAGCTGTTGTTTGCTTTATAAAAGCTAAATGCATCAGTGAGGAAAACTACTAGTACTTTTTCATTCCTGTTGTTTCATTTCAAAAATAGCAAACATCATAGCTCTTCTTGATACCTATAATATCAGTAACTTTTTGGTGTTCTTCTTAGGTAGACTGCAGCAATATTGGTTGTTTAAATGAAAAATATTAAAGAGAAATAGAAAATAAATACCAATACATTATTTGTTTTAATGGAAAGATGGAAAGACCATGAAATCTTTTGAACTGATTATTCTTTTAAGATTTTATTTATTTGACACAGAGAGAGAGAGAGCACAAACAGGGGGAGTGGGAGGAGGAGGAGGAGGAGGGAGAGGGAGAAGCAGGCTCCTTGCTGAGCAGTGACCCCCCGCTTCACCACCCCAACACCCCCCACTCCCGTGGGTATCGATCCCAGAATCCTGGGATCATGACCTGAGCTGAAGGCAGACGTTTAACTGAGCCACCCAGTGCCCCCTTTGAGCTTATTTTTTTCATTCATGGAAATTCTGCCCAAGGGAAAACAGCTTATTTTTAGAGACCTCTAGTTCATAAGAATACTTTTGAGGATACTTTAAAAATATAAGCAATTTGACTTTTTAAAAATGGCATTCTTTGAGTTGATATTAAAATAATTGGGAAGTTTTAAAAACTATCAACCAGCAAGTATGGTTGCGATACTTGAGATACTGCACTCCACCAGTTCAGTAGAGATTCAGAAGTTTGTCAGAGTACCATCATGGAATGCTTAAAATCCACATATGGAACAATTAGAGGACAATAGAGCAAAAAACTGTGGTAGTGAGTTGTAGTAAAATTAGAAGGAAGTTCAAAGAAGGAATCAGTATCAACTGAGTGATAATGAGACTTGAAATAATCCTTGAATGATTAGGTAGATTGGTGGACATTCCTGCCGGGGACTTTCTGGAGATAACCTTGATTAGATTTGAATGTAGAACTCTATGAATAGTATTAGTTTCCCCAATTGACAAATGAAAAAAAAAAAAAACAAAACGAGGTTAATAAACTTGCCCAAGACCATCCAGTTTCTCAATGGCAAACCTAAAATTTATTTATTTAATCTCTTTTTCAAAAATTTTATTTATTTATTTGAGAGAGAGTGAGAGAGAGCATGAGAGGGGAGAAGGTAAGAGGGAGAAGCAGACTCCCCATGGAGCTGGGAGCCCAGTGTGGGACGTGATCCCAGGACTCCAGGATCATGACCTGAGCTGAAGGCAGTCGTTTAACCAACTGAGCCACCAGGCACCCTGGCAAACTTAAAATTTATAAACAAGTTTCTCATTCTTTTTATTTTTAACATTTTCAGTAACTTATTATGGTATGTTTTAAATACATACGGAGAAAACAGGTATAATAAACCCCTCTGTACTCCTCTCTTAGCTTCAAGCTTGTTTTCAACTCATGGCTAGTTGTGTTTCATCTGGACTTCTATCCACGCTCATCCTTTTTTTTTTTTTTTTATTTTTGATCTTGTATATTTTTAGGGATATTTGAGCAAAAGAAAGCTAGACAAAACACTAGCTTAAGTTAGAGATTTATTTTTCTTGTATATAAGTTCACAGATAGGCAATGCCTGATGTGGATTTAGTTGGCTTACGTTTGTTGGGATCAAAAATTCCTGTTTTTCTTCTTTTCTCATGGTCACAAGGTAGTTTACTGTAGCTCCAGACATCATGTCTACCTTCCAGATGAGAATGAGGTAAAGGGAGAAGGGGACAGTGGGAAAGGGGTTTCATTTATAGTAGGGAATTAAATTTCTCAGAAATTTCCAGCAGGCATCTGCTTATAAATCATTGGCTAGAATTATTTTATATGGTCCTCTTTGGGTCATAGAGGCTAAGAAATGTAGGTGGGCACATTGCCACCTCAAACAGTGTTGGGGATTTAAATTTATAAAAATCAAATGTCTCAGTCTGTTTAGGCTACTATAACAGAGTACCATAGATTGGGTGGTTTATAAACAAATTTATTTCTCATGGTTCTGGAGGCTCGAGAGTCCAAGCTCAAGATGCTGGCACATTTGATACCTGGTAAGGGCTTGCTGTGTCTTCACATGGTAAAAGGGGCTGTGAATCTCTCTGGGGTCTTTTTTATAAAGTACTAATCCAGTTCATGAGGACTTTGCCCTCAAGACCTAATTACCTCCTCACTTCTAAATACCATCACATTGGGGGAATGCATTTCAATCTATGAATTTTGGGAGGACACAGACATTTAGTCTTCAGCAGTAAAGAAATAAGCGTATTTTATTGGTTCAATTTTTGCGCATAATTTTAAAAAGTCTTGTATAAATTTATATTTTCTATTCACATTTTGGAATTGCCTGCATTTTCAGATTTTTTTTCCTTGATTTTTTTTTTCTTCTACTTTTCCTTACTAGCAAGGATAAAAATAAATTTCTTGAATTCTATAAGTGATAAGACTTACTATATATGTGTGCTTACCATTGAGGCTTTGCGTTATGGTTTCATTTCAATCTAATAAACTTTAAGGTACTTTTTTGAATTTTATTTTAAATGTAGATTTGATATGTATAGCACTGTGATATAAAAGACAAGGAATTTAACCTCAACATGGATGGACTTCAGGATGCCTATGTTTCCTGTGGCTTAAACGAGTGCATACAAATAAATTAGTTAAAAAATTACTGAACTTTGTTTCTTTCTGAGTAGTTGTACAGTTAATACTTGTATAGAGGAGTGTGTAGCTTGCTGAGAGGTTAAATATCATTTCAGTTGAATTGTGTTTGGCCTGAATTGCAACAACTTTAAATTACAAATTATAAGAGATTTTTGCTACTTAAAAAGGGAAAAAGAAAGCATCTTTTCTGTACAACTAACATTAAAATGGCTAAGTTGACAGTATGCTTAAAAGCTCCTGAATGTTTGAATTGGGTTGAATATAACTAAAACTCAGATCTGCAGTCTGCTCAGGTTACTAAAGATAAATGCATCATACATTCAATATCAGACTTTGCCGCAAGGTTTCATTCCCACATACAAGTACGCATGCTCCTTTCTTCTGAGACTGCGTGAAGATTGAGCTTTACAGTTTCCTTTTTAAGTCACTTCGTAGTCCCAGCAGTAGTTTAGAAATAGAAAAGTTTGGTTGCTTTAACGAATAGTTCTTGAGTGGATTCATAAAGTACAATATTTTTTCTTTGGTTTTAAAGAGAAGCTTTACTTCCCAGAATGGGTACACAGTAAAATATCAAAAGGAAAAAAGAAAGTTAGCTGCATCCTAGTTTTCTAAAACCTGGCAAGCTGGCACAGCTAGAATTAGCATTACAGATGGCATTTGGCAACATAGCTACATATCACCAAGCCCTCATCTCCTGAGTTTTCTTCAGCCTGTCTATCAATTACAATATCCAATCACTGCACAGAGATGGAGAAATGGGATGATCACAGCTCACACGATGCTGTTTGGTTAGAAACGTCAGTGCTGCACAACCCACGGCTGAGTCAGTGTCTGTGAGAAAATGAACTGAATTAATATATAGAGGGGGTTGTATCTCTGAACATTTGCAGCCTAAATAACCGCAATAGCATTATTCCACAGTAGAGGGAGGAAAGCTAGAGAAGTCTGTGGACAGGGGACGTAGTGGGGAGACTGGGAAATTTTCTGATTGTTCAGAGGAATCTTGAAGATGATGGAAATATCAGATGTGCTAAAGTTTCTTAGTAATGCCCAAGGATGCTGACCTGGCTTTCAGTGCTGCATTGTTTGAAAAAGCAGAGTCCCTTTATACTCTGATTTCAGAATTTTTTTCTTGTTTTTGTGTGTCTACCTTGGCATATACTAAAGTAAGGTGTGTATTCATTTATTACATGATATCACTGGGTTATAATTCTATACATCTTTGAATATGAGAGAGATTGAGAAAGATGTTTGGCCTTTGTTTCATTGTGATCATTTACTTTTCTGGATGAAAAAGATCATATGTCTTGATTGTCGGCTTAATGGCCAGTTATTTAAAATAAATGGAGTGTGTTTTTATTGTTTTCATGGGTTTGATGCTTTGTTTCTTATTTCATTTTAAGTCTTAGATTCTTCATGTAACTTGGGAGAATGCATTATGTTTGGTATTGTTTTTTGTGAATATTATAAACCAAGGAAAGACTAATATAAAATATTTTTAATATATTTGAAAATTAAATTCAAGATAGACAAATGGAATAGTTGAAAATTTTCTAAAGAAGGGGATAAATGTATTTTTATTTTTGAATGAATTAATGGTTAGCTGGACCACTTATATACAGTAGTATTTTACAGAATTGAATATATTTGAATGATAAATTTTAACTGGTTAACATGACTTTTTTTCTAGTCTCTTAGAACATAGACTCTGAATAGATGATCTAGATGTTGCCCTTGAACTAGAGAGTAAATCAGATAAGTTTTTGGGTTATTGCAAAATGGTTTGCAACCAGAGAGAATTTCTAAATAAATATAATTGTTCTTGCTATGAGATTTTTAATCTTAACAGGTGACATTTCTTACTTTATTTAGAAATTTTAGCTCAGTATTAAACACTTAGAGTAATTTTTTCTTTTGTCTTCATTATTCCTGTCCTACTGATGCTTCATTTTATAGGGATTTGGGGGGATATACATTTTAAAATTATTTTTAATGTTTTTAGATAGTTAATAAGAGCCTTTCCTTGAAATGACAGGAAGTTCTTGTGATTGCCCCCATTTAATTTCTAGAAGTTCTAATGGTCATCTTGATGGTTGTCACAACTTATTTATATGTTTAGGCTAGCTAGTGATATCTTGTATTGGCTTTTTTTTGTGGTTTGGTATCCAGAAATGTTTTCCTAAGCTTCTTTTAGTAATAGAGTTATAAAAGCAGAAATTTCAAGCTTAACCTTTTTGTCTTATACTTGATAGAATATTTTTCTCTGGTTTTGCTGGTTCTTTTAAAATAATAATGCCTGTGTTATTGTAAAAGTGATACATACTCATTATATGAATTTGATAAATACAGAAAGCACATAGAAAAAACCAAAAATATGTTAAAACATATAAAAATATGTTAAATATTTTTGGATATAACCTATTTTTTGTGTATGTATAAAAATATAAAATCACATATATATTTAAAGGTGGTTTTGAGATATTACCACTGTGTGTACTGTTATATAACCCATTTTTAACACTTAATCATGAACATCCTCTATGTCATGAAATAGTCTTATATAGCATAATTCTTATTAACTGTGTAGTGTTTTATGTATATATATTTTATAATTTGTCAGTTTGAGTTTTCCTAATTTTTGATTAGTGAAAAGATCAGCATGATTCCACAGGACAATTTCTCTAAGAAAAGGAAGAATGTTTTAGGGAGTTAAGTAAAAATGTAATTTTGATATTTTTCTGACAGAGATCCTTAGTGTGACTACACAATAAACTTTTGAAAGATATGCACTACTTTTAAAACAAAGCAAATAGCTAGGATTGCCATAATAATAAAGTATAGAAAATAAATCTTTATAACAATTAGGAAAACAATGAGCTGAGACTTTTAAAAAATGCTGAGACCAACCAAAAGTGTATCTTATATTACATTTAAAAAGATAATCAAGAAGAGTGTAATAATAATGCCTGACAATGAGGGAAGAAAAAAAAAATCCCTCAGCTCTTATTTAGAAGCTTCTTTGTTAAAGAGGAAGAGCAAACCACCACCACCACCACCAATAATAACAAAGCAAACATTGCTACGAAGGACATAAAAATCAACAGGGGTATAGTGATGAAGAATGCATCTAGTTAAATGAGTTATCCTCTGGGTCAGTTGAAATATCTTAAATTTATCAAAGGAACTGCCTATAAAATTTTAAGTTATTGGTATTATTTGTAATTTCTAAAGATTTTGGGAGAATACTAGAAGTACTAAAAGACGGAGGATTCTAGGTCTGATTTTGAGAAAAGTAGATTTTAGAACAAAAAATGAAAAGGGTAGTTTATGACTAACTTGAAGAAAAATAGGTTAAAAATGACCCAGAATGGGTTTGCTAAAAATAGATTGTCAGAGCAATTTTCTGATGCAGTTGGTAGACTAGTAGCAATATAATGTATTTGAACTTAAGCTTAGTTTTTTGTAAAGTCTATTTTTATATTCTTGGGTGTATAGTGAAGGGAAAAATGAGTTAACTGTAAGTCGTTTGTGTTAATCAACACAATTTTGATTTTGAATGACCCTACCCAAAGATTATTGATCTTGGAAGGTGACTTTGTTCTTTGCTTTGTCTCATTGTATATCTGAAGAAGGCAAATTATCAAATTTATAGGGGACAATGAAGAAAGAAGGATGGGAAATGATAAATGATCCAAAATGACCTGAGTTTGTATTGTTAGACTAAATTTAAATGAATTTTTTGGGGGCGGGTATGCATAAGGCCTGAAAAACACTAATATGCGTTAAGTTAGCATGGCTTTATAATATCACACATGGGAGAGATCTGGGCATGTTTTTTGGCAGTAAATTTGATACAAAACAAAAGTATAATATGGCTGCCATCATTCCATTTTCTCACCCACCCTCCCTGCTTTAAAAAAAAAAAAATCACAATTAATGGAAAAGAAAGCTAGAGCCACCCTACTGTACACCAGAGTATTATTGTCCTTAGTTCTGTGTATATTCAAAGGAAGAATATGAAAAAGTTGGAAACCTTAAGGAACCGAAGAGAGGTCTTGAGGGCAGCTCTGATTGATACTAAGGAATCTCATAAGACGCATCTTCAAACATATGAAGAGTCACCCTTTTGGAAATGACACTATAGTTTGAGTCAGACTTGTTTGAGGTTGAAAGCATGAGCTTTGAAATTGAACTGCTTAGTTCACATCTCAAAGCTGCCGTTTAATTTGTTACCTGATTTTAGGAGAGTTCCTTAGGCTCTAAGCTTCCATTTTTCTCAGATGGGGATAGTTTTGAGGATTAAATGAAAATATATGTAAAGTTCTCAGAGCTGTACCTGGCATGTATTAAATGCTCAGATCTTAGTGTTGTTTTTATTATTGTCATTTGACCCTAGCAGGTAGAACTAGGGCAGCAGTTCTCAACTAGAGGCGTGATTTTTGCCCCTCAATGGGCTTTGGCAATGTCTCAGGACATTTTTGGTAATGACTGGGAGGAAGGAATACTACTAGTATCTAGTAGTGCTGCTGGAGTAAGGAGTACTACTAGTATCTAGTAGTGTTGTGGGAAGCTGGAGGTGCTTCCCTCCACAAAACTTGGATTTTGTGTTTGTATAGTATTTCTTGGGATATTTAGGTATATTGAATGATCAGTAAAGGGCTTCTGATACTAATTTTATCAATCTAATTTAGTTTAGCAGAGTAGTTTAGATTTTTAATTTTGTTTTATTGCTTAACATTTTAGTATGAGGATGGAGGAGGGAATTTAATGAAGTAAGTCAGTTTGTATTTTCAAAAGGCCATTTGGAAATACAAGTGACTGTCAGATTGCAATTTCTCTGGAAACATGTTTTGTGAAACCAATTCGTTAAAATATTGATAATTTGGGACGCCTGGGTGGCTAATTTGGTTAAGCCGCTGCCTTTGGCTCAGGTCATGATCCCGGGGTCCTGGGATCGAGTCCCACATTGGGCTCCTTGCTCAGCAGGGATCCTGCTTCTCCCTCTGCCTCTGCCTGCCTCTCTGTCTGCCTGTGCTCACTCTCTCTGACAAAAATAAATAAATAAATAAATAAATTAATTAATTAAAATAAAATAAAATATTGATAATTTGATATAAACATTTCTAAAACTAAATCTTGTATTTGTACCTCATATTTTCCCCCCACTGGTTTATTTCCCCCCATTAGTAATGAGTAGGATAGATGCTCCAAAAGGTTTTTAAAAGTAATTAAAATTTTTTGAAGCCTCTTTAAATGTACATGATTATGTATGCATTATAATATTATTCTCAATCATGAACAGCAACTTGCACAAATTACTCAGTAAATATTTGTTGAATAAATGACTAATCAGTAGATACAAAATACATCTGACCATTAATTTAGATCTGTGCAGTTAATATTATAATATTATACATATTTATTATATATAATAGTTGATATAATGTTTATTTGCATATTATGTGTGTGTATATATATATTTTTTTAAGATTTGTTCATTATTTTGGAGAGAGCGTGTGTCGGGGCTAGAGTGTGAGGGAGAGAGAGAATCGCAAGCAGACTCTGTGCTGAGTGCAGAGCCTGATATGGGGCTTGATCCCACAACCATGAGATCATGACCTGAGCCTAAATCAAGAGTCCTGTCGCTCAACTGACTGAGCTACTCAGGCATCCCTGGTGGTTAGCTATATTTTAAAACTACCTTATAATTTTCTATGGTAGGGATTTGCTTAAGACTGTTAAGTGTATAGTGATTTCCAGTTCCCAAATTTTTATCTCTAACCTGGACCTTTCCCTGAACTTTAAATTTTTGTGTCTGACTCCTTATTTGATATCTGCATTTGGATGTTGAATAAACCTCTCACTGTTTACAATGTCTAAGATATACCTACACTTCCCAAACTTAATCTTCCCACTCTCATTCTCATGTAGTAAATGGAACTTCCATTCTTTTAGTTGCTCAGACCAAAATAATAGAGTCATCCTTGACTCTGCTCTCTCACCTCCTACATTAATTTAATCTCTGAAATTTCGAAAAGTCTTATTCTTCAAAAGGTATAGTCCCATCCACTCTTTGCCATGTGCACTGCTACAACTCTGGGCCAAGTCACTTTTAGCTCTCACCTGAATTATTTGCAGTAGCCTCTGAATTGGTCATTTTATTCTACATTTGTATCCTTATCTTCCACTTGATCTAATAAAGTTAGATTATGTAACTTATACTTCACTGGTACCCGTATCACTCAGATCAAAAGCAAAAACCCTTTATCTGTCTATCTGTCTATCTATTTAGTCTTTTTTTAATATTTTGCCTTTTAAAAAAGATTTTATTTATTTATTTGAGAGAGCGTGAGTGCACACGAGTGAGGCAGAGGGTAAAAGGGAGAGAGAATAGCAGACTCCCCACTGAGCAGGAAGCCCAACGTGGGTCTCCATCTGGGGACCCCAAGATCGTGATGTGAGCTGAAGGCAGATGCTTAACTGACAGCCAGCCAGGAGCCCTGCAAAAACCCTTGAACGTTCTTTTAAGGCCCTTCATAATCTGGTCCTAGTCTTGTTTCTCTGAGTGCATCTTTTTTTTTTTCTTTTTTTTTTTTTTTTTTTAAGATTTGTTTGTTTATTTTAGAGAGAGAGAGTGTGCGAGCAGGGGCCAGGGGACAAAGGGAGAGGAATAGTACACTCCACACTGAGCACAGAGCCTGATGGGGGCTCGATCCCACGAACTGAGATCACAACCTGAGCCTAAACTAAGGTGGATGCTTAAACTGATTGCACCACCTAGGTGTCCCTGAGCTCATCTTTTAACATTGTCTTGCTTTCTGTGCTTCAGCTATCCTGCCCTTCTTGAATGCCATGAAAAAGCCAAAGATTACTCTTGCCACAGGGTCTTTGCACCCTCATATATTCTCATATTTCTGTTTTTCTTTTCCTTAGATCTTTGGTCAGATATCTTAGACAGTCCCACCTTGACCACCCTCTGAAAGATAGAAACACATACCCCCAAATGAGTCTCTGTCCTTTTTACCCTACTTCATTTTTCCTCGTAGAACTTATCACCATATAATATTTAATGTATTTATTTGTATATATTCTGTGATTTTCTTCCCTAGATTGTATTAATTTTGAGGGCACAGCAGGACTAGAATAGTAAATAGCCTATGATTTGTGTTCAGTGAATATTTGGTAGACTGAATGCATGTTAAAACAAATTTTTAGGATAATGGATAGTAGGGTAAGAGTACTTTTAGTTATTATAGGGCTTAATTGTCATTGTATGTTTGTTGTAAGCACCTGATACCTGTTGGTGAATTATAACTAGCTATTTTTTAGTATTTAGTATTTTAGTATTTAGGTATTCTAACGTCAATTCAGAGACTCCTCAGTTTGGAGAGGTCCTTGCCTAGCAACATTTTCATTTTGTTAAAAAAGTTCAAAAGCTAGAAGCAAAGTAATAGACATTTGAAAGTTAAAGAAACCTTCAGCTCCTTTGCTGTTTGCATGAAATTAGTTTTTATCATTCAGGAAAACTTGACCCTGGTAGTAAAATATTAAATCTTTGCCCTTAAGGGGTACTTTTCTCTCAGAATTTTTAGTATCTCGGTTTTCATTTGACTTCACAGAAAAGATGCTCTTAGGGTGGTCACTGCAACAGTATATGAAACTTTTTTAAAAAATTTAAGTATAATTAACATACAATGTTATATTAGTTTCAGGTTTACGAGCTAATGATTGAACAATTCTATATATAAATCATTGCTCATCAACATACTCTACTTTATTTATTTCTCCTATTCCCCCTACCCATCTCCCCTCTGGGAACCAGCAGTTTGTTCTCTGTATTTAAGAGTGGGATTTTTTTTTTTGTCTCTCTTTAATTTTTGTTTGTTTTATTTCTTAAATTCTGCACATGAGTGAAATCATATGGTATTTGTCTTTCTCTGAATAACTTATTTCACTTAGCATTATACCCTCTAGGTCCATCCATGTTGTTGCAAATAGCAAGATTTCATTCTTTTTTATGGCTGAGTAATATTCCATTGTATGTATGTACGTATGTGTACACCATATATATGTGTACACCATACACACACACACACACACACATCTTTATCCATTCTATCAGTGGACACTTGTGTTGCTTCCTTGTGGCTATTGTAAATAATACTGCAGTAAACATAGTGGTGCATATATCTTTTTGAATTATTGTTTTCATTTTCTTTGGGTAAATACCCAGTAGTGGAATTACTGGATCATAGGGTAATTCTATTTTTAATTTTTTGAGGAACCTCACTGTGTTTTCCACAGTGGCGGCACCAATTTATATTCCCACCAACAGTGTACAAGGGTTCTTTTTTCTTTTGAACTTTCTTGCTGCGCTACTGCCTCTACCTTACTTCAGTTGCTGACATATCTGACAATGGATTTTTGAGGAGAAGAAAAAGATAGTAGGATTTAGGACTAGTATTAAGACTATATGTCTTGCTCCAGTTGTCTTTAGTGGGGGAAATCTGGGATTTAAGTATCATTTAAAATATTTCTAAAGAAAAAATGGATCAAACCACATACTTTTGAGAGCATAGTTCAGTCCTCAGTTGAGAACTGCCCTTTTCAGTAATTAGGCCTTGTTCCTTGGGGGAACCGATCATGTATAAAGCAGAACAAAAAGCTTATGGAAAGGTTGGTTGACAAAAAGAGAAAAGATGAAATTTGTATTTTATCTTTTGAAAATAGATTTAGAATTTGATAATATTTTTTATATCATGAGAGTTATTTACACTTAACATAGGAATGGGAAACATTTTCTGTAAAGGGTTGAATAGTAAATATTTTTGGCTCTGTGGACTATACAGTCTCTGTTCCAACAACTCAGTTTTGCTATTATAGAGCGAAAACAGCCATAAACAATGTATAAGTGAATGGGCATAGTTGTGTTTTAACAAAGCTTTATTTGCAAAATCAAATAATGTGTTACATTTGGTCCATGAGCCATGGTTTTGCATCTCTTAACACCTTAAATATGCTTGTAAAAAACATATGCAAATTAAATGCTTAACAGTATATTAATATGAAATCATTTATAAGTCTTAAAAAACTAAAACACAAGATATACTTGTTATACTAATAAAAATGGCTTAATTTTCCATAAAATAAAAATAGGAATTTAAAATACTGCCTTTTTAAGGACAGACTAATGGATAGGAACATCTAATGCAAAATTTACAAGGATGCTCACCTCATTTTTAAGAAAATGTAGGTCTTGCGGCGCCTGGGTGGCTCAGTTGGTTAAGCTTCTGCCTTCAGCTCAGGTCATTATCCCAGGGTCCTGGGATCAAGCCCCACATCGGGCTCCCTGCTCAGTGCGTCTGCTTCTCCCTCTCCCTCTGTGATCTCTTTTGCTTTTGTTCTCTCTCAAATAAATAATAAAACCTTAAAAAAAAGGGAAAAAGAAGAAGTAGGTCTTAAAACCTCAATTAAATGTTTAAAATAACTTGTAAATTTGTAAAGCTCCGTATCTCTCTGTATACACACACACACACACAGTAGTGTTTAACGAGGAATATACAACTGATGAAGGGGAAAATGCTCAGATATTATATATACCCTGAAACTCAGCTAAATTCAACAAATATTAATAAGGTACGCCAGGTTATGATGTTAGTTGCTAGAAGTGTTTAAAGATAAGTAATATAATTCCTCAAACTGGGAAAGTGCTACTACATAAGGTTGTACCATGTGTATTCTACGTAAGGTTACTGTATATAAGTGAATATGATTCATTTTGTAGATATTTTACTTTTGTGTTTTTGTTACAACTAGTGTCTGATAGCAGCAGTGCTTACTAGTATCAGTTACCTCTGGAAATTTTTCATGTATAATTTCTCTTTATTTTCTCTGTTCTCTATGAACATACATTATTTGAATGTTGACCTTGTTCATTATTTTTCTAATTTTCTCATTCTTTCTTTCTTATTTTCTTTTCTTCGTCTGTTTTTTTTTTTTTTTTTAGATTTTATTTATTTATTTGACAGAGATCGCAAGTAGACAGAGAGGCAGGCAGAGAGAGAGAGAGAGAGAAGGAAGCAGGCTCCCCGCGGAGCAGAGAGCCCGATGCGGGACTCCATCCCAGGACCCTGGGATCATGACCCAAGCCAAAGGCAGAGGCCTTAACCCACCAAGCCACCCAGGCGCCCTCTTTGTCTGTCTTTTATTCCCAATTTTATCTTTCAGTCCTTCAGTAACCTTTAAAAGCTTCTGTGATTGTGTTTTGAATTTCTAAGAACTCTCATTCTTTTTATTTTTTTTAAAAGATTTTACTTATTTATTTGACAGAGAGATAACAAGTAGGCAGAAAGGCAGGCAGAGAGAGAAGGGGAAGCAGGCTCCCTGCTCCTGTGGGGCTCTATCTCCGGACCTGAGACTATGACCCAAGCCGAAGTCAGAGGCTTAAACCACTGAGCCACCCAGGCGCCCCTCATTCTCTTTTTTAAAACAATATCCCTCTCCTAGTGTTATGGAAAAAATCTTTTCAGATCACTGAGTTTATTAATTATAGTTTTGCTTTTTTTGGTCTAATTGCCTATTGCTATTTTTATGTTTATTAAACTTCTTATTGTGAAATAGTTTTAGATTTACAAGAAATTGTGAAAATTGTGCAATGAGTTCCTGGATACTCTTCATCCAGCTTCCCTCAGTAATAACATCTCACATAAGTGTAGTACATTAGCAAACAAGGAGATTGACATTGGTACAATATAAAATACTGTAACTAAACTATAAACATCAGTTTTTATATGAACTTTTTTTCCTGGCATATATTCTGTGATATTTTATCAAATATATAGATTTGTATAACTACCTCCATTGTCAGGATACAGAACTGCTGCCATCACCACAGGCAGACGCCCTCATGCTGTCTCTTTAGAATCACACCGTTTTCCCCCACTTTTAACCTCTGGCAACCCCTGATTTGTTCTCCATCGCTATAATTTTGTCATTTTGAGAATATTATATAAATGTAGTCAGTATGTAAACTTTGGGTTTTGGGTTTTTCATTTCCTTTAATGCCCTTGTATCCGTTCACATTGTTGTACATATCAGTAGTTCTTATTTCTGAGTACTACTCTATTTTGTGGATGTACCACAGTTTATTTATCCTTTCAGAGAATAGCATGGTTTTTGTTACATACTTTGCAATACTGTTGGACTTTTAAAATTCTATACATATTGCTTTACTATTTTTTCCCCTTGTAGGAGTTTTTTAGTTTCACAGAACAAAATGAAGGAGACCCTTATATTTCTCTTCAGTCCTTAGGAACCTCACTGCCATTGGAATCTGTTGCCGTAATTGGAAATTTGAAAAAAATTTGGTGGCAAGGTCATAAGCGAAAATTCACACAAAATGAATATTCTCAAGTTTGATGTAAACAGATACTTGCTTCTGAGAGTGAACATTTTAGTAAGATTTAAGTATTTTTGGTCAGTCAACTGTTTGCTGATTGCCCTCATGCTTTAAAGCATGATTTTGAAATTAAGTGAAAAGTTGGTGTAGGATAAATCAGAGGCATAACTTATTAAGTTCCAAGATTTAAAAATGGAAATGTTTTCTTTTGGCAGGATTTGTGTTTAAGGTTGATTTATTTACATAACTAGAGGTGCTGTGAGTGATATTTCTTAATGATGAAAATTGTGATTTTAGAGGAGTCATGGTTAAGGATTCTGATTTGGGTTTCTGTAGTAACTATTGGGTAATATTATCTGTGAGGTTGTCAAGTGGTGATCAGTTGGAAATGGTAGTTGTTTCTAATCATATTGTAGAAAGTCTTTGGCTTCATGAGAACATGAACCATGTTATAAGAGGGAATGCAAAAATCTATGTTAGTGAAAGAGAATTTAGGATTTATTAGGAGAAGAAAGGCATGGCTTTTATTAAGTGTAATTAAAATGACGGACTAGAAACTTCCTGGAAGGATATCCTTAAGCAGGCCATGTTCTAGTCAAGAGGCCAGTTCTGGTGTAGAGTGAGGTAAGTTTTGATAAAGGTACGCACTCATGAAACTGCACTGCGGTCAGGAGATGAACATATCCATCACACCTAAAGGTTTCCTTGAAGTGCTTAAAAAAAAAAAAATTGAAGTATAATTAACATATAATGTTATGTTAGTTTCAGGTGTAAACATATTGATTCAACAATTCTATACTCAGTCCTCACCAGGAAAGTGTAGTCACCAAACATTATTACTACAATATTATTGACTATATTCCTTATGATGTATTTTCCATCTCTGTGACTTATTTTATAATTGGAAGTTTGTATCTCTTAATCCCCATTATCTATTTCACTCACCCCTCTACCCACATCCCCTCTTGGCAACCACCAGTTCCTCTCTATTTCAGAATGTGTTTTGTTTTTTTTTCCTGGTTCATTTTTGTTTTTTAGATTCTGCATATAAGTGGAATCATATGATATTTGTCTTTTTCTTTCTGACTTATTTCACTAGCATTATACTGCCTAGATTCATTCATCTGTTGCAGATGGCAAAATCTCATTCTTTTCTGTAGCTATGTTCTATTATAATATGTGTACATTTTCTTTATCCAGTCATGTATCAGTGGATACTTGGGGCGCTTCCATATTTTGGCTATTGTAAATAATGCTGTGATAAAAATAGGCGTGATTCTTTTTGAATTAGTGTTTTTGTTTTTGTTGGGTTAATATGAGTAGTGAGATTACTGGATCATGTGGTATTTATATTTTTAATTTTTTGAGGAACTTCCATCACTGTTTTCCACAGTGGTTGCACAGTGGTTGCACCTGTGCAGGAGGGTTCCTTTTTCTCCACATTGTCACCAATGCTTGTTATTTCTTTGTGATTTTAGCCATTCTCACTGGTGTAAGGTGATATCTCATCATGGTTTCAATTTGCATTTCCCTGATGATTAGTGATTTGAGCATCTTTTCATGTGTCTGTTGACCATCTGTAGTTTCCTCTGGAAAAATGTTCAGGTCCTCTGCCTATTTTTTAAAAAAATATTTTATTTATTTGATAGAGATCACAAGTAGGCAGAGAGGCAGGCAGAGAGCGGGGGAAGCAGGCTCCCCGCTGAGCAGAGAGATTCCCGATGCGGGACTCAATCCCAGGACCCTGAGATCATGACCAGAGCCGAAGGCGGAGAGGCTTAACCGAGCCACCCAGGCGCCCTCTCTGCCTGTTTTTTAATCAGATTATTTGGGGCTTTTTGGTATTAAGTTGTCTTCACATATTTTGCATTTTAACACCTTCTCAGATATATCATTTGCAAATATCTTCTCCCATTCAGTAGATTGCCTATTGTTTTATTGATGGTTTCCTTTAATGTACAAAAGCTTTTTATTTTGGTATAGTTTCAATAGTTTAATTCTGCTTTTGTTTCCCTTTGCCTGAGGACACATATCCATAAATCTGTTGCTAAGGTCAATGTCCAAGAGATTACGGCCTATGCTTTCTTTTAGGAGTTCTAATCCGTCTCACATTTAGGTCCATTTTGAGTTTATTTTTGTGTATGCTGTAAGAAAATGGTTCAGTTTTATTCTCCTGCGTGTAGCTATCCAGTTTTCCCAGCACCATTTATTGAAGAGACTGTCTTTGCCCCATTGTATATTCTTTGTTACAGATTAATTGACCACAGAGGCGTGAATTTATTTCTGGACTCTCAATTCTGTTCCTTTGGTCTGTGTGTCTGTCTTTGTGCCAGTAACATATGGTTTTGATTACTATAGCTTTGTAGTATATCTTGAAATCTGGGATTGTGATACCTCTAGCTTTGTTACTCTTTTTCAAGATTACTTGCTATTCAGGGTCTTTTATGGTTCCATACAAACTTTAGTATTATTTGTTCCAGTTCTATGAAAAATGGTGTTGATATTTTGATAGGAATTAGATTGAATTCGTAGATTGTTTTAGGTAGTATGGACATTTTAATGATACTGATTCTTCCAATCCATGAAGATAGAATATCTTTCTATTTATTTGTGTTGCTTTAAATTTCTCTCATCAGTGTTTTATAGTTCTCAGAGTATAAATTTTTCACCTCCTTGATTAAGTTTATTCCTAGGCATTTTATTCTTTTTGGTGCAGTTGTAAATGGGATTGTTTTCTTAAATTCTTTTTGCTACTTTTTTGTTAGTGTATAGAAATGCAACAGATATCTGTATATTGATTTTGTGTCCTGCGACTTTACTGAATTCATTTATCAGTTCTAATAGTTTTTTGGTGGAATTTTTAGGGTTTTCTATATATAGTATCATATCATCTACAAATAATGAGTTCTACTTCTTTACCAATTTGGTAAAGAAGACAATTTTCTTGTCTGACTCTTGCAGCTAGGAATTCCAGTGCTATGTTTAATAAAAGTGGTGAGAGTGGATATCCTTGTTTCTGATTTTAGGGGACAGGCTCTCAGTTTTTAAATCACTGTGTTTTTCATGTATGGTTTTTATTATGTTAAAGTTTGTTCTCTCTAAACCTGGTTTGTTGAGACTTTGTATCCGGAATGGATGTTATATTTTGTCAAATTTTTTTTTGAGATGATCACATGGTTTTTATCCTTTTTTTTTTTTTTTTAAATGTATCACATTGATTGATTTGCGAATATTGAACCACCCTTCCATCCTTGGCATAAACTTTACTTGATTGTGGAGAATTACTTTTTTAATGTTTTGTTGAATTCAGTTTGTTAATATGTTGAAGATTTTTGCATCTGTGTTTATCAGAGATCTTGGTGTCTGTAGTTTTCTTTCTTTTTCTGCAGTGTTTTTCCCTGGTTTGGGTATCAGGGTAATGCTGGTCTTGTAGAATGAATGTGACAGTTTTTCTCTTCTGCTTTCTCTTGTACTTCTAACACAGAAGAATATGTGTTAGCTCTTTGTGTTTGGTAGAATTCACCATCTGGTCTTGGATTGTTTATTGGAGGTTTTTTGATTACTGATTCAGTTTCATTACTAGTAATTGATCTGCTTAAGTTTTCTGTTTTATCCTGGTCTTGGAAGATAATATGTTTCTAGGAATTTATCTATTTCTCTTAGGTTGTCCAATTTGTTGGCATACACATAATATTCTTTTATAATTCTTTGTATTTCTGTGGTATTGGTTGTCATTTTTCCTTCGTTGCTGATTTTATTTCAGTTTTTCTCTTTTTTCTTGATGAGTCTGGCTGAAGGCTTATTATCAGTGTTTTTCATCTTTTCAAGGAATCAACTCCTGATTTCACTGATCTTTCCTATTGTTTCTTAATCCTCCATTTTATTTATTTCTGTTCTAATCTTTATCATTTCCTTCCTCTGCTAGCTTAGGGCTTTGGTTGTTCTTTTTCTAGTTCTTTTAGATGTAAGGTTGAGTTGTTTATTTGAGAGTATTCTTGTTTCTTGAAGTAGGCCTTTGTTAGTATAAAATTCTCCCTCAGAACTGCTTTTCCTGTGTCCCAAAGATTGGGGGCCATTGTGTTTTCATTTCCGTTTGTCTTCATGTATTTTTTTATTTCTTCTTTGTTTTCTTGGTTGACCCATTCATTGTTTAGTAGCATGTTGTTTAGCCTCCATGTATTTGTGTTCTTTCCAGATTCTTATTATTGATTTCTAGTTTCATACCATTGTGGTCAGAAAAGATGCTTGGTATGATTTCAGTCTTCTTAAATTTATTGTGACTTGTTTTGTGGACCAACATGATCTGTCTTACAGAATGTTCCATGTGTACTTGAAAAGAATGTGTATGTTGCTGTTTTTGGATAGACTGTTCTGTATATATCTTATGTCCATCTGGTCTAATTATGTCATTAAGTCAGTGTTTCCTTGTTAATTTTCTGTCTAGATGATCTATTATTGATGTAAGTGCAGTGTTAAAGTCCCCTACTATTATTGTGTTACTTTCAATTTCTCCCTTTATATCTGTTAATAATTGCTTTATGCATTTAGGTGGTCCTTTGTTAGGTGTATAGGTATTTACAATTGTTATACCCTCCTATTGTATCGATCTCTTTATTATTTTGTAGTGCCCTTCTTTTTCTGTTGCTACAGTCTGTTTATTTTTTATTTTATTTTATTATTTTTTTGCTACAGTCTATTTTAAAGTCTCTTTTGTTTGGTGTAAGTATTGCCACCCTGGCTTTTTTTTTTTTTTTTTTCTACTTCCATTTGGATGGTATTATGTTTTTTCAGCCCTTCACTTTCAATCTGTACATGTGTTTAGTTTTGAAGTGAGTCTCTTGTAGGCAGCATATAATGGGTCTTGTTGTTTTTTTTTTAATCCTTTCAGTCACTGGATTGGAACGGCTAGTCCATTTATATTTAAAGTAATTATTGATACGTAATTATTGATACGTATGTACTTATTGCCATTTTGTTGATTGTTTTCTGGTTGTTTTTGTAGTTCTTCTCTGTTCCTTTTGTTCTCTTCCTTCATAATTTGATTGTTTTCTTTAGTGTTATGGTTAGATTCCTTTCTCTTTATTTTTTGTGCATCTATTATAGTTTTTTGGTTTGTTACCATTAGGTTTATAACATCTTATGTGTATATTAGGTTGATGGTCACTTTAAGTTTGAACACATTCTAAAAGCACTAAACTTTTACTCCTCCCTCCACATTTTAGGTATGTGATGTCATAGTTACATCTTTTTCTGAATTCCTTGATGGTATTTGTGGATATAACTGATTTTACTACTTTTGTGTTTCCACCTCCATACTGACTTTATAAGTGATTAGTCTACTACCTTTATTATATGTTTGTTTTTACCTATGAAATTTTTTCTTCTCATAATTTTCTTCTAGTTATCACCTTTTCAAAGAATTCTCCTTGGGGTCCTTTGTAACTTTTTCCTTCTACCTCTTTCAGCCCCCATACTCCATGCCCATATAAGCACCAGTATATTTTCTGACACTGTACATTAGTTTGTGTTTCCCAGAACTTGATATTACTGTGTCCTTTTTTGGGTGGTATAGGGATCTAGCTTCTTTCACTCAGCATAATTTTGAACTTGATCCATGTTGTAATTTGTATTAATAGTTCGTTTCTCTTTTTCTGTTGAGTAGTATTCCATTGTATGTACACATCACAAATTGTTTATCCAGTTACCTGTTCACAGACATTTAGGCTGTCTCTAGTTTGGAACTGTTACAAATGAAGCAACTAACAATGTTTGTATCTTTTTACAGACATAGCTTTTATTTCTTTTGGGTGAATAGGTGGAATGCCTGGGTCATATGCATAGTAAATATGTAAATTTCTAAGAAACTTTCAAACTGTTTTCTAATACAGTTTTTAAAGTGGTTGGACCATTTTACATTACCATCAGGGGTTTGTGACAGTTTCATTTCATACACATATTCATCAACCCTTGATATGACTATTCTTTTTATTTAGCCATTCATATAGATGTGAAATGGTGTTACATTGTGGTTTTGATTTGCATTTCCTTAATGAGTGATGATGTTCAGCAGCTTTTCATGTACTTATTTTTTTCATCCTTATATCTCAAATTTTTTGTGCTTTGAGAGTTCTTTATAGCCTAGATACACATTCTTTTTCAGATATGTGATTTCATTCTCCTGACAGTGTCTTTTGAAGAGCAAAAGTTTTTAATTTTTTTAAAGATTTTTAAAAATTAATTTATTTGACAGAGGGAGCACGCATGTGCGAACACAAGCAGGGAGAGCAGCAGGGAGAGGGAGAAGCACACACCATGTTGAGTAGGGAGCCCTATGTGGGACTTGATCCCAGGACCCTGGGATCATGACCTGAGCCGAAGGCAGGTGCTGGACCAACTGAGCCACCCAGGCACCCTGAAAAGTTTTTAATTTTGATGTAGCCCCAGTTCATCAGTTTATTTATTTACTCATTTACTTAGTTTTAGAGAGGAGAGGGAGGGAAGGAAGGAGGGTGGGTGAGAGTGAGAGAGAGAGAGAGAATCTTAAGCAGGCTCCACACCTGGCGTGGAGCCCAATGCGTGGCTCAATCTCACAACTCTGAGATCATGACCTGAGACAAAATCAAGTTGGATGCTTAACCGACTCAGCCACCCAGGTACCCTGTGTTAATTTTTTAAATGAATTCTGCTTTTTTTCTCCTTAAACTTTTTAAATTTTAAGTTTTAGATTTAGGGTTGTGATTCATTTTGACTTCACTTTTGTATATGACACAAACTCTCCTTCCGTCACCTGCAACTCTCCCCTCACCAAGGTGCTGGGGGCAGAGTATACATTCTATATTCATTTGTTTCAGCACTATTTGATAAAAAGACTCTTGAAATGACTTTGAATCCTTGTTGAAAATGAGTTGTCTGTATATGTGTGTGTGGGCCCTTTTCTGATTCATTAATCTATTTGTCTGTCATTATACCAGTAGCACACTGTGTTCATTCCCGTATCTTAAAATAAGCTTTGAAATTAGATTAGTGTTCCATATCTGTTCTTTTTAAGAAGTTATTTAGGCTCTTCTAGGTCCTTTGCACTTCTGTATGAATTTTGGAATCGGTTTGTTACTTTTGACTAAGAAACCTGTTAAAAATTTTGTAATTATATTGTGTGTTTTTTAAGATTTTATTTGTTTATGAGAGAGAGCCGGAGCACAAGCACAGGCAGGAGGAGGGACAGAAGGACAAGTAGACTCAGTACTGATCATGGAACCCCAGGCAGGGTGACCCCAGAAACCTGAGATCATGACCTGAGCTGAAATCAGACACTTAACTGAGCAACCCAAGCACCCCTGGAGTTATATTGTATCTATAGATCAACTTGGGGAGAATTGCTTTTTTAGTAATATTGAATCATTTGACTTGTGTGAACTTGGTGAATTTTTCCATTTATTTAGGTCTTTTTAAGTTACTCTCAGCAGTGTTTTATACTTTTAGCATATAGATCTATATCTTTTGTCAGATTTATCCTTACATATTTCAGTTCTTTGATGCTACTGTAAATGGTGTTTTAAAATTTTAATTTCTGATTTGCTGTTGTTATTGTTGTTGCTAGTATAGTTGACCCTTAAACAACAGGGATCTGAACTGCACAGACTACTTACATGCAGATTTTTTTCAATAAATATGCGTATAGTACTGTAAATGTATTTTCTGTTCTTTATGATTTTCTTAACATTTTCTTTTCTCTAGCTTACTTTATTGTCAGTGTATAGTATAATACATATAACATACAAAATATGTATTAACTGTTTATAGGTAAGGCTTCTGGTGAACAGGAGGCTATTAATAGTTAAGTTTTGGGGGAGTCAAAAGTTATGTGCAGATTTTCGACTGGAGGGGTTGGTTTCCCAACTCTTGCATTGTTCAAAGGATCAAGTGTATATGGAAATACAGCTGACTTTGAATATTGATCTTGCATCCTGTAACCTTGTTAAACTCATTAGTTTTAGTAACTTTGTACTAGAGTCTACAATCAATGATTGCATTGTCTGCAGATAAGGATGGTTTTACTTCTTTTCCAGTTTGAATGCCTTCTAGCTCTTTTTCTTGACATACTGTTCTGGATAGACTCTTTAGTACATTGATGAATAAAAGTGGTGAGAGTAGACATCCTTGTATTGTTCTTGATCTTAGGTGGAGAGCGTTTGGTCTTTAACCACTAAGTCTGACGCTGGCTGTAGGTTTTTCCGTAGATATCTTTTATCCAGTTGGTGAAATTCTATTGTATTCCTGCTTTGTTTTTTATTTTTTTAATTTTAATTTTAATTTTTTGAAGGTTTTATTTATTTGAGAGAGGGAGAGAGAGTATGAGAAGGGAGAAGCAGACTCCCCAAGGAGCTGGAAGCCTGATGTGGGACTCGATCCCAGAACTCCAGGATCATGACCTGAGCCGAAGGCAGTGGCTTAACCAGCTGCACCACCCAGATATCCCTCTGCTTTGTTTTTTAAATCAGGAATGGATTTCCTTTTTGCCAAAATATATACTGAGATACAGCTTTTTTCATTAGTTTGTTACTATGGTGAATTATATTGATTAAGACATTTTTATTGAAGTATAATTGACATATAGTAATTGATTTTTGAGTATTCAACCAATCTTGCATTTTTAGGATAAATCTCATTAGAACATAATGGATTGACATTTTTATCTGCTGCTCTGTTTGATTAAATTTTTGTTTAAATATGCATATTCTGAGGCATGTCTGTAGTTATTTTATAAAGTCTTTGGTTTTGGTACTTGAGTAATGCTGGCCTCATATAGTTAGGAAATATGTTGTCTTCAATTTTCTGAAGGAGTTTATGTAGAATTGATATTATATCCCTCTTAAGTGCTTGGTAGAGTTCATCAGTGAAGCCATCCAGGCCTGGAGTTTTCTTAAAGGAGAAATTCTGAACTGCAAATTCAATTTCTTTAATAAAAATAGAGCTATTCAGGGGCACCTGGGTAGCTCAGTCAGTTAAGCATCTGATTTCAGCTCAGGTCATGATCTCAGGGTCCTGAGATGGATCCTCAAGTCAGACTCTGATCTTAGCAAGGAGTCTGCTTGTCCCTTTCGCTCTCCCTCTGCTCCTCCCCCTGCATGTGTTCTCTTTCTCTCTCTCTCTCTCAAATAAATAAAATCTTTTTAAAAAATGGAGCTATTCACCTTATCTGTTTCTTATTGAGTGAGGTTTGGTACCTTAGAATTTGTCCAGTTTTTCTAAGTTGATGAACTTATTTGTGTAAAGTTGTTTATAGTACTCTTCTATTACTCTTTTACTATGGGTGACCTTTGTAGTGATGTCAGCTTTCTCATTTCTAATATTGGGATTTGTATCTTCTCAATTTTTTATCCCCAGTCTGGCTAGAGGTTTATAAATTTAATTGGTTGGTTGTTTTTTTTTTTTTTAAGATTCTATTTATTTATTTGACAGGTAGAGATCACAAGTAGGCAGGGAGGCAGGCAGAGAGAGAGGAGGAAGCAGGCTCCCTACTGAGCAGAGAGCCCAATGTGGGGCTCGAATCTAGGACCCTGGGATCATGATCCACTGAGTCACCCAGGCGCCCCTTAATTGGGTTTTTCAAAGGAACTGGTTTTGTTTCATTGATTTTTTTCCCCCTGTTTTTTTTCTGTTTTCTATTATTTTGATTTCCACTCTGATCTTTCTTATTACTTTTTCTACTTTTTAAAAAAATCTACATGGCAGGCAAACATTTAATTATTTTAATATATAGAGAACATACAAACTAATAAACAAAATGCCATAACCCAACATAAAAAAATAGGTAAGGGGCGCCTGGGTGGCTCAGGGGTTTAAGCCGCTGCCTTCGGCTCGGGTCATGGTCTCAGGGTCCTGGGATCGAGTCCCGCATCGGGCTCTCTGCTCGGCAGGGAGCCTGCTTCCCTCTCACTCTCTCTGCCTGCCTCTCTGCCTACTTGTGATCTCTCTCTGTCAAATAAATAAATAAAATCTTTAAAAAAAAAAAAAAAGGTAAGAATAACTATAAATGGCTTATAAACCTACAGGATGAGTCCGACCCTCATAATTACATAATTATGACTTTTAAAATATTTAACTTAACAACTAACAAGTATAAAAATATTTCAGCATAAATAGTTCTGAATGGGAGGAAAGAAGATGCACACCCTGTGTGCTGCTTATAGAAGTGTTAATTAATGTATGCTTACTTTTTCCACTTTGGGTTTAATTTAGTCTTTGCTTAGTTTTTTAAGGTGGAAACAAGTTATTTATTTTTTAGAACTTCCTTTTTTTTCTAATATAGGCATTTAATGCTATAATTTGCTCCCTAACTGCTGCTGTAATGTCATGCCAGTCTATAAATTTTGATTACATTTTTTTTAATTTTTTTTAAAGATTTTATTTATTTGACAGAGATCACAAGTAGCCAGAGAGGCAGGCAGAGAGAGAGAGAGAGAGGAAGGGAAGCAGGCTCCCTGCTGAGCAGAGAGCCCGATGCGGGGCTCGATCCCAGGACCCTGAGATCATGACCTGAGCCGAAGGCAGAGGTTTTAACCCACTGAGTCACCCAGGCGCCCCACATTTTTTTTTTAACTTGAAAATTTTGCATTCTACCTTTTGCTTTCTTCTTTGTTCCATGAATTATTTAAAAGGTGTTATTCAATTTCCAAATATTTGGGAAATTTACATGTATGTTTCTGTTACTGAATCTTAATCTAATTCCATTGTAATCAGAGGACAAATTTTATATGTTTGAATTCTTTTCAATTTATGGAGACTTGTTTTGTTGCTCAGAATATCATCTGTCTTGGTAAATGTTTTGTGTGGATGTGAAACAAATGAGTTGTTTGCTCTTACTGGCTTAAATGTTCTATAAATGTCAGTTAGGTCATTGATAGTGTTGTTCAAATTTTATTCATCTTTCCTGATTTTCTGTTTGCTCTATTAAGTATTACAAGGGAGTATTGAAATCTCTTAATATAATTATGGAGTTCTTACAATTTTATCAGATTTTGCTTCATGTATCTTTAAACTGTGTTATGAAGCAGAAGAACTTTTGGGACATGGTTTTAATGAATATATCCCTTTTTTCTTTTTGAAATGCCTTGGTAATATTCTTTGCTCTGTGGTCTACTTTGATATTAATATTGTTACTTTTTTTTCTCTTGACTAGTGTCAGCATAGTTGATCTTTCATTATCCTTTTATAGTGAATCTCTTTGTACTTTTATATTTGAAGTGTGTTTCAGGTAGGCAACATATGTAATTGGGTCTGACTTTTCTATCTAGTCTGATAATCTCTACCTTTTATGGGTTAGGCCACTTACATTTAATGTGATTATCGATATGGTTAAGTCTGTCATCTTGCTTTTTATTTTCTATTTGTCCCATTTGTTCTTGTTTCCCCATCCTCTCCCTTTTTCCTTTGCCCTCTTGGATTAATTGCATCTTTTTTTTTTAATGATTTCATTTTCTCTTCTGTGTTGGCTCATTACCTGTAATTCTTCGTTTCCTTACTTTAGTGGTTGTTTGAGGGCTTATAATACACATCTTTAATTTATCAGTCTACCTTCAAGCAATACTACTTGACACAAGAAATTGTTTAAGAGCCACAATAGTGTACTTTTATGTCTCTCATCCCAAACTTGCTATTATAGTTATATGTATATGTTATAAGCCCCAATACTCTAGTTATAATTATTATTTAAATCTTTTAAGGAGATTTGTTTGAATCTTTTAAAGAGATTTAAACAGTATAAAAAAAATCTTCCCGTGTAGTTATTATTTCCAATGTTCTTCATCCCTTTGTGTAGATTCATATTTTTGTCTGGCATTACTTTTTCTTCATACTAAAGGGCTTCCTATAACTCTTCTTATAATGCTGGTCTGCTCATGATTAATTCATTCATTCATCTTTTTGTGTGTGTGTCTGAAAATGCATTTCCCTCTTATTTTTTGAAGGATGTTTCAGCTAGATAAAACAAACATAGGTTCACAGGTTTGTTTGTTTTTTTTTTTTCTTAAAATGTGGGATTTGTTGTGTGTTTTACATGTAGTATTTATTACATCTCAAGACATGATTCAAATTTTTTTCTTTTCTTTACCTTTCTTCCTTTATGGACTCCATTATACTTATATTAGGGCATTTGAAATTGACCTACTGCTCACTCTTACTCCATTTATTTTTTTTATAATGAATTCTATATTTATTTTTGATATTTCCTCTTGCTGTGTCTTCAAATTCACAAATCTTTTTCTTCTATAATGTGTAATTTTCCTTTAATTCCATCCAGTCTATTTTTCATCTAAGATATCATTTTTATCTCTGGAAGTTTGATCTGCATCTTTTTTTTCTTCTGTATTTCTACATAACCTTTTGGAGGAATATGATTATAATGATTTCTAATGTCATTGTTTCTAATTCTGAGACATGTCAGTTCCAAGCTGATTTTGATTGAGTTTTTAAAATCTCTTACAGGTTATGTTTTCCTACTTATTTGCATGCCTGGTAATTTTTTATTGGATGCCATTCTTTGTGAATTTTACCTTGTTTGGATGCTGGATATTTTTTTTCTATAAATATTCTTGAGCTTTGTTTTATGATTCAGTTTAGTTCCTTGGAAACAGTTTGATTCCTTTCAGGTCTTCCTGTTAAGATTTGTTAGATGTGACTAGCATGGTGACCAGTCTAGGTCTAATTCCCATTTCAGATTTAGATTCTTTAGAATCTAAAGACTCTTTAGATTCTTTCTCCAGTGTCCTATGAATTACGAAGTTTTCCAGCCTGCCTGGGGGAAGTAGGTCCTATCTGAGTCCTGGTCACTGTGTCTTCTTGTCCTTTGAGTTGGTTCTTTCCCCAGCCTTATGTCGTTTCCTCAGATGTATTTGCTGCTTGGTACTCAGCTCAGTATTTCAAGAAGACTGCAGATCTCTGAAGATTTCTCTGTGCTGCTTGCTCCCCCCCTCTCTGGTACTCTTTCCTGAGAACTCTTGGCACCTACTATTCCCAAGTTCTCCAGCTCCGTATCCTTACTGCATCTACCTGGTTCCACCTGGGTTTCACCTCCCTATTTATTCTGGAAAATCTCTTAAGATAGTAATTTGGAAAGAGAGACTCTTCATCTCACAAAACAAACTGAGGGTTGCTGTGGGGAGGGGAAGTATGCAGAGGGTGGTTGGGTTATGGACATTGGGGAGGGTATATGATATAGTGAGTACTGTGAAGTGTGTAAGCCTGATGATTCACAGACCTGTACCCCTGGGGCAAATAATATATGTTAATAAAAATAATTAATAAAAAAAGATAGTAATTTTGGAAAAAAATAATTTGGAACAGTTGTTGGGCTTATCTCATTTGTTTTTCATCCTTCAGGGATCACTTTCTTTGCTGATGAACTGTGTCTTACAATAAAACCATTGTTTTATATATTTTGTCTATTTTTTCCCCCCAGATAGGAAAGTAAATTCAATCCTTGTTATTCTGTCTTGACTAGAAGTAGATGTTGGAGCTGATGTAATCTTCATCTCCTTACCTGTCCTGAGTTCACAGATCTCTGACTCTTTTAAATGCAACATGAAGCAAACTTATCCCCTCTGAACTTGCTTGTCCTCATTTTCTTTTACACATACGAATTATTTTTGCCCTTAGAGTGCTTTTCTGATCTAAAATTATTTAATTAAATCAAGTAGGACATAATTAGTCTTCCATGACATCTGATTTTGAAGGTCTGATTCAGAGTACATTCCCTTTGGGAATGAAAAGAAAGAATGGAAGTATGACACCTTTTGCATTTATTTAAAATCTAAACAGTTTAGAGGTAAAGCCAATATTTTAGCAGAATAAATGCTTAGTAGCAGTTAATGTTTCAGTTATAGAAGTGTCTGATAGAAACACTTTTTCAATTAATCAGTCTCCTTGGTCCTCAAACTGAACATTTGTCCTGCATTTGCCTTAGTTGTAGTTGTGTTTATACCTTGTCCATTATTAGATTAACAGTTAGATTCATATTTAAGCACATTTAAAACTTAACAGCTAAGATAATTTGAGGAGTTGTTTTTTTTTTTTTCAATATATAATTCTTTTTCTATTTGTGTGGATTGCTTTCTTTTTCCTACTTTTTTTTTTTTAAAGATTTTATTTATTTATTTGACAGACAGAGACCACAAGTAGGCAGAGGGGCAGGCAGAGGGAGGAGGAAGCAGGCTCCCTGCTGAGCAGAGAGCCCAATTTGGGGCTTGATCCCAGGACCCTGGGACCATGACTGGAACTGAATGCAGAGGCTTGAACCCACTGAGCCACCCAGGCACTCCTCTTTTTCCTACTTTAAGACAAACCAGAAATTCCATTGTTTCTACTCTAAGGTTTTTAACATAAATGCAATAGGAGCTTTTCTATAAGAAGAAAAATATTATGTTCCAAGGATGCAGTCCTGTTTTGATCTTTTTCACTAGAAAGAAGGTGGGAGTAGAATTTTTTTTGCTCTGTGGGTTTATGAAAGACAAATAACTGATAAAGGTTGATAGGTTGCCTTTATTTCCCTAGAAGTAACTCTTAGGATAAATACAAAGTTAGCCTTATCTTTTATCTTTGTAGTCTGTTATAATGAGGTGATGACTGAGTTTCTTAATAAAAGAAAATACTAAAATAACAAAGAATTGTAGATAATAAGCCAACAGAGGAGATGTTCTGGAAGCACTATGGGATTTAAAATTGAATCAAGAAGATTTAAATTTTAACAAGTGTGGTTTTAATGATGGAATGCAGGGTAATAATATGGAGGGGACACTGGAATGAATCAAAAGGCTTAGGGTACAGTATTATTAGCATATCCACTAAATACTGTGTGACTCTGAGCAGTCTTGTAATTGAATTTTAAGATCTCCATCTGTCATAACTAAATAAATTAGTATTTAATTGGGCAGTTCTGTTGTGCTAGGTACATTATTGGTTAGTGTACTTCTATTTCTTCGTTTAACCCTTATATTAACCTAATAAAGTAAATAGAACCTGTATTTTACAGATGAGGAAACTAAGGTTCCATAATGTTAAGTAATACTCAACATGTTGAGCAACTAAGTATTAAAGTACAATTTGTGTTATATTTCTGTATTTCTCTAAAACTGTGAAGTTTCTTCTGTTTCTACTTATAAAAAACACTAAATTTTTAAACCATGCACCATGGTATAATGATAAGATGGTAAATTTCCAGATGTATTAGTTTTGGCTCTCTCAGTTTTGTTCTTGTCAGTTTTCTTACCTGCAGTGTACTTTATGAAAATCTTACCTAGTTGCCAGCACCTGATTCACCAGTGATTAACTCAAGTCTACAGTGAAGTTTTCTTCCTCTGAGATATTAAAGCATTTATTATCTATTTCTCACTTACTAGTTACATATTTGAGATATACTTACCAGCTTTATATTTGAAATTTGGGATTACTATTGAATTGTTTAAATTTCTATGTGTTCATGTATTACTGATACACATCTATTACTGAGAAGGGTACACGTAAGTTCCTCAAGCGAACTTCTCTATAGCATTGTACATGTGGTACATATATCTTCATAAATAATTGTGACTTAATTCTGTCAACTAGTTAATCATCATTCTCAGGTATTCACTTCTCACAAGCAAATTTACCTAAGATACTTTAAAATTTTAAATTCTGTAGCTTTACAGAGCACAGTTAATTAAGCTTTTTAGAGAAATGCTTTTCAAAAAAACTTTTTTTTTGCCAAAAATTTTGAAAGGAGTTCAATCAAAATCAAGATGAGTTGATTAAAGTAAGCATGTAGGCTTATTGTATTTGGCAAGGAGACCAATTACTTTGCCCCATAGCTGATTTTTTTAGAGTTCTGAAAGCTGGTGTTCTCTCTGCCTGTGCCTCGCCACCCCCTGCCCCCATCAAAGAAAGCAAAATGTTTGAGCAATATTTAGAAGATTTGGGTGGTCTCTAGTACTACTACTATTACTACTACTACTTACTCAAAAGTTAATTAACATTTCTGGGCTTTAGTTTTCTCATTCTTAAAAAAAAAACTGAGTTGGATTATTTGATCTTTAAATATACTCTGTTCCAGCATTTATAAAACCTACACGTTTAAGATAATTATGTTTCAGAATTGTAAAGTAGCATTTGATTCTTAAACTTCAAATTTAATGTTAATCGCTTTTTTCTTTAAAAGCATTTGTGATCTCCTGTTCCACTTTTATGGTTAATTTTCATTTTTGACTTACCAGTACTCCCTCACGTGTTGCTAAAGGAGTTGTTGACCACACCAAAATGAGTCTACATGGTGCTAGCGGGGGACATGAACGATCAAGAGATAGACGAAGATCAAGTGACAGATCACGAGATTCATCTCACGAAAGAACAGAATCTCAACTCACTCCTTGTATTAGAAATGTTACTTCTCCAACACGACAACACCATGTTGGTACGTAAAATTAACTCATCTTCCTGACAGTTTTTAAAAGCATGCAGTTACCTTTTTAAAACAGTAATGACAGTGAATTCTGCCTAGTACTTGAGAGTAAAATTAACTTCTTAGTTCTATTCAGTTGCTATTTTAGCTTAGCTTCATTCTTGCTATAAGAAATCAGCTTATTAAATGAAACTTAAAAGTAAATTTTTTTTGAGTCTCGGACAGTTTCATAAAAAGAAATTTGAAAAGCCTTTAAAACTGTGATATGAGAGGGACGCCTGGGTGGCTCAGTTGGTTAAGCGGCTGCCTTCGGCTCAGGTCATGATCCCAGGGTCCTGGGATCGAGTCCCACATCGGGCTCCTTGCTCAGCGGGGAGCCTGCTTCTCCCTCTGCCTCTGTCTGCCTGTGCTCACTCTCTCTAACAAATAAATAAATAAAATCTTAAAAAAAAAAAAAAAAAAAAAAAAAAAAAAACTGTGATATGAGATAATTTGTTTAATTTAAAAAAATATTTATTTGAGAGAGAGAGAGAGAGCAAGTACATGCAGGAGTAGGGGGAGGAAGGGAGTGGCAGAGGAAGAGGGAGAAGCAGGCTCCCCACTGAGCAAATGCCCTGGGGCTAGATCCCAGGAGCCAGGGATCCTGACCTGAGCCTAAGGCAGACATTTAACGGACTGAGCCACCCAGGTGCCCCTAAGTCTTTCAAATTGATTTTTATCTTATGTGATACATAAAAAATGGTTTATTTTTAGAAATTTGTAGTAAACTGTTGATAGGAATTCTTGGTTAATCATGCTAGAAAAGGAAGTGAAAGCTAGAATAACCATGTAGTAATTTATTTTAAGTTTTGACAGTATTTTAAATTGAACTTAAAAAATAGATGGTGAAAGGGAAGGTGTGAAGTGTTTTGTTTTGTTTTTTTTTCTTGGCAAGTAGCTTATGTCTTTTTTTTCCTTCCTACTCATTACTGTAAATGAACATTATTATATTTCAGGTAAATAAATTGTGTGAGGAGAAGTACATTAGCAATGTGAACTTGTTGATTTTCATTTTCCCTTGGAGAAGGGGCAAATTTAATACCTTCACATTGTTTTTGATTGTTACAAATCAAAATCATTTATCTTAGGGCTTAATTATACAGAGAGGTTGTCAGTATCTAAGTAGGTCCTCAAAGTCAAACTAGTACTGATAAGCCAAAAATCCATGCAAGTATAAATAGGAGTTGACAGTTCATTAATATGCTAAGTTCAATCCCTGGGAAGAGAATAGGAAGATATAATAAACGATTTGTATTAATTCAGCAAATTTTGGTTTTGGGATGCTACCAGCATTCTGGAAACAGGCAATAAAATGGAGGTGTCAGAATATCTCTGGAGATAAAGCAAACCTAATTATATAATCAGTAAAGCTGTACAGAATGTTCTGAGTAGCCTGAGTCATGGAGGAATTTGGCAGAAGCTGATGAATCTGATGAGATGGAGGTACATTTTTAGGTCACCTTTAAAGTGTAGTTCTATCCTCTAAAGGGAACTTATCACAGAATCTTAGTTTTAATTTTCCCTTTATAGAATATTGGAACAGCTCAAGAAAATCTTCTGAATTTTAACAATATTTCCTACCTAATTAAAATTATGGATAGTAATTATATGATCCTCTAGAATTTGTAGCAGTGCTTTTATTCCAACAAAAAGTGAGACTGAAAAAAAAGCAATGTATCATAAGCTATTGAAGCCATTTTATTTGGTTGGTAGACATTAAAAGTCATTTAAAAGAATAAATACTTTTGTGTCCTTAGTGACCTTTTTTTCTTCCTTTGGGGCCTGGTTTTTGTGAGATAAATTACTAGTTTGGGGATGGCCTAATTAATGAGAGTCCAAAGCTTGTACTTAGTGTTCTCAGAGTAGTACTAATACTATTAGTATTTAGGACAGTTAAAGTTGGTATTTTCATTAATCTTTTACTTTCTGTCAGTGCTTATTTGACTTGTAAACTTGTAAGACTATTCTATTCCTTGGGTTTCATGTATTTTTAAATAGCATACTAGCATAAAATTTACCTTAATTTCGATCTTAGTCTGAGTGAGCATTAGTCAGCTATACATCTTTTTTTTTTTTTTTAAGATTTTATTTATTTATTTGACAGAGAGAGAGAGAGATCACAAGTAGGCAGAGAGGCAGGCAGAGGGGGAGGGGGAAGCAGGCTCACTGCTGAGCAGGGAGCCCAATGTGGGGCTGGATCCCAGGACCCTGAGATCATGACCTGAGCCGAAGGCAGAGGCCCAACCCACTGAGCCACCCAGGCGTCCAGCTATACATCTTTTTAAAAATCTACAAAAATTAATTTAGAAAACATTTTGATGTTTTAGGTTTTATTCCTGGGAAGTAATATTTATGGTGTTCTGTGAAAATGTTACTTGAAATCAAAAAGCAGAAATGCTTTGATTGATTGATTTGCTTTTATTTTATTTTTTGAGAGAGAGAGAGAGTGCATGCATGCACAAGTGGCGGTGAGGGGTGGAAGACAGAGGGAGAGGGAGAAGCAGACTCTCTGCTGAGCGGAGTGTCCAATGTGGCAGGACCCTGAGATCATGACCTGAGCCAAAGGTAGACACTTAACCAACTGAGCTGCCCAGGCCCCCAGAAATGTGATTTAAAACAACTTTTCTATATCAGGATTTTTTATTTTTTTTTAAAGATTTTATTTATTTATTTGTCAGAGAGAATGAGCACAGGCAGACAGAGTAGCAGGCAGAGGCAGAGGGAGAAGCAGGCTCCCTGCTGAGCAAGGAGCCCGATGTGGGACTCGATCCCAGTACGTTGGGATCATGACCTGAGCTGAAGGCCCCTGCTTAACCAACTAAGCCACCCAGGCGTCCCTCTACATCGAAGAATTTTTAAAAGATAAATGTGGATCTTGAATTTTTTTAAAGGAAAATTTGCATAACTTTAACATCTTTATTTCAGAACGAGAAAAAGATCATAGTTCCTCTCGTCCAAGTAGTCCTCGTCCTCAAAAGACATCTCCAAATGGTTCCAGTAGCAGTGCTGGGAACAGCAGCAGAAACAGTAGTCAGTCAAGTTCGGATGGTAGCTGTAAGACATCTGGGGAGATGGTGTTTGTATATGAAAATGCAAAAGAAGGAGCTCGGAATGTGAGAACATCAGAACGAGTAACGCTAATAGTGGATAACACTAGATTTGTTGTAGACCCATCCATTTTTACTGCACAGCCAAATACAATGTTGGGCAGGTTTGTATTATTGCAGTTCTTTCTATTATTATAAAGCACTTTCACATTATTTTACTTAAGTTTTACAGTAATTCCCTGTTGGAATGTAGTATTCCTGTTCTATAGATGAACTGAGCTTTGGAAGTTAAATATAACTTGCTCAAGTTAGTATAGCCAGAAACTGGTAGAGCCAGATCTTGAACTTGGTTTTATTTCTAACAATTTTTGTTATATCAGCAAGAAAAAAAAAATAGTTAATGAAGATAGGCTCCTAAACAATCTCCACAGGTTAAAACCTTAAATTGTATCTAACAAGGTGAGTATAATAGTAATATATGCTTTTTTCACTTGGCGGAATCCCAGTTTCAACCACCAAATATAGCAGGTATCAGCATTTTGTTTAAAGAGAAAAAAAAAACAGTTTGGTTAGCTGAAAAGTCAGCATGAATTGCCAGTTTGATATAGATACTTAAAAAAAAAAAGGAAGGTGTTAACAAGTAATTAGAATGAAGGAAAGATACTTGTAGTCGTATTCTAATCTGTGCTGGTCTAGAGTAAAGGTCAATGTGAAGTTTGTAGTTGTGGGAACTGTGGTCTTAAGAATGATATAGACAATATAGACTTGATTTTTCATTGTGTCCAAAATGAGGAGCAAATACCTTTATTTTTTTTTTCATTTTTTTTGAATACCTTTTCATTGTAAAATTAGTATCTTTTCCTGTTCTAATATAAAGTGGAAGAGCATAGAAATGAAATAGAAATTTATATGGTGTAAAAAACTTGTGTTTTTTTCCTAGGTTGTGTATGAGTAACTAGGATGCCTTTGTGTGTGTACATGAGATTTCTCCTCTCATACAGAGTAAAAGCTAACATGACATTGCACATTTTGAATAGTTGAATATTCTTTTTAACTTTACATATCTGAGGCAAAGAAAACAAGTACGGCTTTTATGTATTTTTAGTAGCAGAGAGGAAGATTATTGAGGGAAGGTGTCAGGAGGATGACTTGACACTATTAATACTTTTTTTTTGAAGATTTTATTTATTTATTTGAGAGAAAGAATGAGAGAGAGAGTATGAGAGGGGAGAGAGTCAGAGGGAGAAGCAGACCGCCCACTGAGCTGGGAGCCCGATGCAGGACTCGATCCTGGGACTCCAGGATCATGACCTGAGCTGAAGGCAGTTGCTTAACCAACTGAGCCACCCAGGCACCTGACACTATTAATACTTTTAATTTTTACCCAAATTTTAAAGAAACACTCTTAAAAAGTAGATATTTGAAATTTTGCTTCCTTTGTTAGGCTACATTTTCTTTAAAAGCAAAACAAAACAAAGTCCAAAGTATTTCTGTGTGTGTATCCATATTGAACTGAGAAGCATAACATTCTCCTTTTGTTAAAAAAAATTTTTTTTCAAGTATTTGAGAAAATTGCATGACATTTGATTCCTGAAAGACTGTCCTTACCCTTTTTTTTTTTTTTTTTTTTTAAAACAGTGAAGTCATCTTTTTCATGCCAGTTGAGTAAAGCATATCTTTGGGGATGAAAATTAATATTCATGGGCACTGTAAAAAGCAGTTGGCATTCTTTTGGAAACTTCGAAATAAAAAAGCTTTGTTCTTTGTAGATTTCTGTATTATAACAAAAGAAGAAACCATTTAAATTGGGAAATTGTTGAGTACAATACTTAAGAATGATGGTATCATTTAATTTGGAGGTCCAACTTCCTTTAACCACAGTTTTTAAATTTTCTTGGGAGTAATGCATTAAACTTTTGATTTTGAAGAACATACTCTGCACATTTCCTGTTTTCAAAAAACATTTCATAGTTACTATGAAAGGGCCAAGAACATTACTTGAAAAAATAGAAATCTGTATTTTTTTTTAAGATTTTATTTATTTATTTGACAGAGATCACAAGTAGGCAGAGAGGTAGGCAGAGAGAGAGAGAAGGGGAAGCATGCTCCCTGCTGAGCAGAGAGCCAGTTGTGGGGCTCCATCCCAGGACCCTGAGATCATGACCTGAGCCGAAAGCAGAGGCTTAACCCACTGAGCCACCCAGGCATCCCAGAAATCTGTATTTTCTTATGTAAAAATTAGTATTAAGAGCTTTTTACTCGTTTGTTTAAACGTTTGATTCATTGCTTAGCTTCCTCATTCCTCTTTACACAAGCATTTGATTGCTAATTTTTCAGTTCTGGGATGCAAGTGTAAGAATTTCGAGTGATATTTCTTATATTTATGTTAGAGTTGTGAAAAGTGAAACAACCTAACCTGCCTGTTTCTACTTTACTGTATGTGCTGCATTATAGCATTAACTTGACAGTGAGGGCAGCAGTTTTAAGGAAGAGGTACAGATAACATGGTTTCCCTTTTCTGTTTTTTTTGTCCCTTTCTGGTAAGATTAGTATAAAAATCACCTTTTCCCCTAGATTGATTGATTTTTTTCCCCCCTCCCTGAGAAGAAGGGGCTGAAAAGTTCTTTAGCTTCTGAGTCTTATCAGCTAATTTTGTTTGCTTATAGGGAATCTATACTACTATTCCCTCCCATCAGAAAGGTAGTATTTTTAATAATCCTTCATTTATTACTTTTGTCAGAATAAATTGCTAAGAATTTTTAAACTAATTTACGAATAAATTGTAATTCCTTTTTACTTTTGTACGTGAAATAAATTTTCCCTTTGAAGGCAGTATCCTATTGTTACATTTCTCATTATTTACTAATATCATAGGATGTTTGGATCTGGCAGAGAACATAACTTTACACGTCCCAATGAGAAGGGAGAGTATGAAGTGGCAGAGGGAATTGGCTCCACAGTGTTTCGAGCTATTCTGGTGAGTGCTTATTTCTTACGTCTTGACTTAATCATAGAACTCCTTTTTGGTAGGTATTTGTATTAGAAGCAGAGTTCTATTTGGATATCTCTATGCAGAATATTGTTTTTAAAAAATACCATTTTATTCATTTTTATTTTAGTACATAAAGATAATATACAAATACAGGTCGGGGGATGTGACATCTCTTAAATATAAACAGGTGGTTCTTTCAAAGGGTTTAGTGGTAATCCATCTGGAGTCATGTTATTCCTCCCTCCCTAATTCTCTTAAATACAATAAGTTGATCATTTTTGCTATCTGAGATAAATGTGATTACTTGAATTCTAATATTTTATTGCCTATAACTGGCAATGTGGACAGTTAACATATAAAAGTTGTCTAAAATGTATTAGCATTTTTGTTTTAAAACTTTTTTTTTCAGGTTTTAACCTTTTATTTTGAGGAATATTTGAATTAGTATTACAGAATTCCTACTTGTAATTTCAAATCAGTGATAAAGCTTTGATTTATAGTCTGTGACTATGCCACAGTCTGAAAATATGGTTTCCTCAAATAATTTTGGGGAAAATGGGCAGGGAGGATCATGGGGTAAAAGACAGGAATGGAAGTTGATCTTGATTAGGTTGTTAGTACTTGGGCAAGTACCAAAAGACATCTTGCTTGCACTAGTATAGCAACTTTATTGTTATTGTGTCTCTGAACCTCAAGAAGCTTAAGGCGGATCTTAATTTGAGGGGGAGAGGGGAGTGCTTTAGCTGGCCCTACTTCATTAAACCCCCGATGGAGTTGCCTAGTAAAAAAAAAAACCTTATGACTCAGCTGTAATTTGGGGACTAGCCCTTAACAATTTTTAAAGTAGATCTTGGAAATAAGTACTATTTATTGTTCATAATTTGGGACACACAAAAAATAGTATTTGGAAGAAGAATATCTAATTGTGCATTCTGTTTACATATATTAATACCTGGAATATGACTTTGAAGTTCTTTACTAAGAACCATATATTTTGGTCAATTCTGTAAGTAATATTTAAAGTACCTTTAAAATATATCACTTAACTTTATTTTTTAAAAAAAAAGTTTTAAAATTTGATGGTAGTTATATAGAAAAATAACTTATAGAGTGGAAAATATGTATGAATTGGCATGCTACAATAGAGAGAAGAAACATACCAGTATCAGGAGACCTGGCTTTCCTCTGCTAATAAATACTTGTTTGACTAGGTGAGTCAGTGAACCCATTTGGGCCAACAGTTTCTTATTGGTAAGATGAAAAAGTGGTTAGGTGAACAGAGGTCCCATCTAACTTTATATTCCACAGTTCAGAAATCTCAGAGCTCCACTGTTTTTGAAAATGCTAGCAGCTTCACCTTAATAGTAAGGTTTTGGCCACCTTGTGCTGTACATGTTTTATGCATTCTTTACATTTTTTTCTTTTCTTTTTCTTTTTTTTTTTTTTTTAGGATTACTACAAAACAGGAATAATTCGTTGTCCCGATGGCATATCTATTCCTGAACTGAGAGAAGCATGTGACTACCTTTGTATTTCTTTTGAATATAGTACTATTAAATGTAGAGATCTCAGTAAGTATGATGTTTTGTGTGTGAGCGGTTTGTAGAGTTACAGTATATTGGAATGAAAAGCCTGAAAGAGTGCTGTTTATGTGGACATCAAATATTTGTTTAATTGGATTATAAAGCACTATGATACTATAAGGATACTTTATGGAAGTCTACAGAGATTTTTATAACCAATTGTGCAATTTTCCAAAACGTCAAAAAAATTTTTATATGTTTGTATGTATATATGTATATTTACTTTTGATAGACTCTCCTAGATTTCCTCCTTGACCCCATCTCTGTCATTTGTTGCCAGTCTTTATCTCCCAGCTTGGGAGCCCTGGCTTTGGTCAAGTATGGTATTTGGCTTCACTCCTGAGATCACATCAACCAAAAATTTACAATTTTTTGTACTTTCCATGTAAGATAATATCCTAAGCCATTGTGGAAGATAACTCTCCAAGAGAATATTTGTCATTAAAGATCTTAGATTAAATACCTAACTCTCATTTATCCAAAGGGTTAAGTGACTTCGTCTTAAGAACATCAAACAGCCTCAGAGCAGAGTCTAGAACTTTGGAAATCCCAAGTTTTTGATCAGTATTTTCCCCTTACCACTACCCCAGCACTCCTCCCTCTCACCATTTGCCATACCTGAGAGGAAGAAAAAAGGTGATTATACACAGAAAAGTCAGAATAAGAGAATTTTCAGATGTTGACTTAGATGCTGAGTGGTTGGAGAAGTTCAGAAGGAGAGGTCATTGTGTGCTAGAGGGATTGGGAAAGAGTTCAGAGGAGGCAGGTAGTAAAGAATAAATTGGAATGATTAGGAAGAATAGAGTGAGGAGGTAGTTCTAATAGCTGAGATTTTTGGACTAAAGATGCAAAAAACATACTTTGGAAAGAACCTAGTTGGGACAGAGACTTTATATCAGGACCAGCAGGAGATGAGAATAAGTAGATGGGCCACATTGTAGAAGGTCTTTGATCCAAACTCATGTTCTTACATTTTATCCTATATATGGTGAGAAGTCATTTCAAAAGCTTCCTATATGTGGTTATAGCCTTATGTTAATAAGGCTATAGGCTTATGGTTATCTTTACTTCATTAACCTAAACTCACCGGTAACTTGCCATACCTTCTCAAAGATTGGTGTGTTAGAAACTGTGAATGTGAGATGTTAAATAATTTTTTAGAAGATTTTATTTATTTGAGAGAGAGAGCACAAGCAGGAGGAGCTGCAAAGGGAGAGGGATAAGCAGGCTTCTTGCTGAGCAGGGAGCCTGATGTGGGGCTCTATCCCAGGACTCTGGGATCATGACCTGAGTTGAAGGCAGACACTTAACCACTGAGCCACCCAGGTGCACTGTGAATGGGAAATTTCATTTCATATTTTAAGGCACCTAGTGTATAAAGATAGGTGTTCTCTTCATGCTTATTTAAGAGCTAACTCATTAAAAATGTGTGGTCTTACTAAGTCTTCCCCTAAGTACCACTTTATTATTGCCAAACATTCTTTAAAATCTTCATAAAAATATCAGTAGGTAGGATAAAGTGGCTGGTCCACCTCTGAGTCCATTTCTCTATAAATGATATTTAAAAGTTTAAAGTCAAATAGGTAGAGCATACATATGTAAATTCGAACAAAGTTTGTTTTTTCACATCTTAAAAAATGTTTTTACTAAACCATGAGCATTAATTATTCTAATTTAGATCCTCGAGATCAAGTTTTGTGTGTTTTTTTTTTAATTCATAGAACCATTTTCATTTCATTTCATATAATTAGATATTAAGTTTTGGGGACTATCAGATAAAAAATATGATGTGGATTTGGTTTTATAATCCTTTGGACATAGACTCTGTCATCACTGTTAAGTCTCATTTATTTGTTATGGAATTAAAGGTAAGAGTCTTTATTTAAAATATGTATAATAATGTTTTTTCTAGATTTTGGCTTTTAAATAATTATAACTATTTCCAGAATACTTGTAATACATATTTTAAAAACAGAATTCTCATGGACATTATTAAAATAAAACTATGTAGAATTTGAAGAGACGAAAATGTCCTTGTAAATACATAATAGGATACTATAGGTGTAGACTTGAGTCCAAAACTGAATTGTTTCCTGTTCATGTGTGCCTCTACTGAATACTAGAATGGCACATTACACTAAGATGTGTGGTTGTGTCTTAAAATTATACAATATAGATAATACAATTATCTATATCTTTTCAACTTTGTGTCCATAGTGCCTGCTTGCCACATGGTAAGGACTCAATAAACATTTGCTGAATGAATAAATTATTTTATCCCCCACGCATTTTTTTAGGACCCCATTCTAATTGTTGTCATCTTCTCTGTATCATTAGTCTTTTCCTCTATATAGAGTAATCCTTAGCCTCAGACTCAAATATAACCTATGTCTGTTGTAGATATTAAAGAAAACTCTTTAAAATATTTTAAGGTTTTCATTGGAATTCTTTGAAGTTAATGTTTTAGAAAAATTAACATATTTACTGTCTCCTCCAACTGTTGACTTTCCATTTACTAAGTTTTCTTTTATGTCTTTAATTTCTTCTGATCTTGTTTATTTTTTGATGTATTTTTTTATAGTATGTATATTTAAATTTTCTAACTTCTAACATAAGAAAATTATTGAATTTTATATATTTGTATGAGCTACCTAACAGAACTCTATTTCTAATAGTTTTTCAGTTGGTTCTCACATATTCTTGGTGGATAATTTGCTCTGTTGTAAATAACACTTTATATATTTTTTTGTGTCTTAGAGCATTGGCTAGAATATTTTGAACAGTGTTTAAACATTTAGTGGTAATGCTGTCATCCTTGTCTTTGAAGGCATTTTCTTTAGATGTCACTGTTAAGTCACTCCTTTCTTTTTGACTCTTTCTTACTTTAGCTCCTTGACATCCTTCTTTTAGGCCTTCTGTTTATCTTTCTCTCACTTGCTCCCTGATCCTTGATCTCTTGAATGGGCTCATTCCTGAGTGTTCTTTGTTAAGCTCCCTTCTCTCTCACAGAACCTATACATTTATTCTAAGTGATGCCATTCATCATTATGGCTTCAAACATTCCCTATACACTGAGGATTTCCAGTACTTTATCTCTAATACTTTTTTTTTTTAAAGATTTTTTAATTTATTTGACAGAGACACAGTGAGAGAGGGAACACAAGCAGGGGAAGTGGGACAGGGAGAAGCAGGCTTCTGCTGAGCAGGGAGGCCGATGTGGGGCTCGATCCCAGGACCTTGGGATCATGACCCGAGCCGAAGGCAGCCGCTTAACGGCTGAACCACTCAGGTGCCCCACTTTATCTCTAATTCTTAAGTATCTGCTATGTGTTTCTAGTTTACCATTTAATTTATAATCCTCCCGCCTCTTACTCAGGCTTTTTGTGAGTTCCATGAATATAGTAAATATAATGATGAACGAGACAGACCTTGTCCCTGCCTTTATGGAGTTTACAGTCTAGCGGGGAAGTAATGAACAGTAATGAAAAGTAATGACAAGCTGTGAACAACAACTTGACAGGTAATGAAAAGCTGTGAAAAATGTGAAGAAATGAGATGCTATGAGAAGTGTATGGTAAAGGGGCTATGGAAATCATTATCTAAGTGACATTAAAACTGAGACCTAAAGGAATGGCAAGTGGATAAGATGCTGACTGTACCAGGCAGCAGAAAAGGTATTTGCAGAGGTTGTCAGGTTGGAAGGAATATGACATGCTTAAGGAACTGTAAGAAGAGGGAAGTATGGCTAGAGTGGAGGGATGGAGTGTGAGTGGTAAGAAGTAAGTCCAGAGAAGTAGGGAGAAAACAAAATATATTAACTGAATAAGTATCTGATGACTGTTAATTCTCTACCAGTCTGTTCTAAGTTTTGGGGATGCAGCATGAACAAACCAGGCAAAACTTCCTGTCTAATGGAACTTACACTCTTTGGGGGAAGACAGACAAACCAGGTGAACAAGTAACATATGGTATGTTAGTGATCACTGCTGAGGAGCGGGGGGGGAAAGTAAGGAAAGGACATAGAGCAGCCAGAGAAGCCTTAAGTGGAGAGGAAAGCTTAATTTCAAGCATAAAGTAACAATGAGTGCAAGGGTTGAGGCAGCTTGCCTGGCATGTTTGAGAGCAGCAGAGAGTGAGGTAAGTTAGAGTGTTCACAGTAGGAGATAAGGTTAGGAGGGGACCTAGGTCATGGAGGACCTTTACCTTTTGGCTTTTACTCTGAGTGATGTGGGAAGCCATTGCACTGTTTTGAACAGAGTAGTAATATGATCTTCGAGGTTGTACCATTTCATGGGAGCAGAATTCAGTATAGATTTGTACAGTGCTATGGTCCTGATATGACTGTGGTTTAAAAGAATTACTCTTGGCTGTTGTGTTGGAAATGGATTGCAAGGGGGAATTAAGGTAAAAGTAAATGGATATTTAGGAAGCTGTTGCCATAATTCAAGTAGGAGATAGTGATGGGTTAAATCAGGGTGGGAGCAGTAGGAGGTGTTAAATTCTGGACATATTGGATGGCAGAGTTGTTAGGATTTCCTTGTTGATTGAGTTATGAGATGGGGAAGAGAGAAGAGGACTTTAATTTACTGGAAATGTGGAGTTGCCATGAAGTGAGATGTTGGAAACTTCATGGGGAGTGAAAATTTAGAAGCTTGATTTGAGACATGTTAAATTTGAAATACTCACTAGATGTCCAAGTGGAAATGGTTAGGGGGACATCGGGTATATATGTTTAAAGTTCAGGAGAGAAATATGGGCCAGACTAAATTTATGTGCAGGATATACTCACACACCCCCCCACACACAAGATTTATGTATAATATATATTTATATGTAGTGTTTAAAGAAAATATTTTTTAAAGGACTCTACACACTGGTCTATAATCTCCTTTTTCATGTGACAGGTCTTTATGGACCAAGTTAAGGATTTAGGACTTCTGTTTTTAGGTAGTATTGGCCATGAAAGACTTAAACTAGAGGAGATGCATAATTTGGCTGCTGGGGGGAGGATGAATTACACAGGGGCAAAAGTAAATGTTGGGGGAATATAATTAGGTTTTATACTAGTTGGGGTAAGAGTTAAGGATGACTTGGACTTAGTGGGGGCATTGGGGATAGAGTGTATTCTGGTGAAGTATTGCTATATAACCATTCCAAACTTAGCATAAAGTATAATTTTTATTCTGTGGGTCAAGAACTCAGACAAGGTACAGCAGAGGTGGTTTGTGTCTGCTTCACAATATGTGAGGTCTCATCTCATGAATAATTGAAGGGCTGAGGTGATGCAGAAGGCTACAGGCCTCTTCACTCACAAGTCTGCTGCTTGCAGTGGAATGACTCAAATGCTGCGTTCAGCTAGGACTGTCAGAGAACCTACATGTGATCTCTTCATGCATCTTGGGCTTCTCTAAGTCTGGAGACTGGGTTCAGCAGGGAAGTACTTGGAGAGTGAGCATTACGAGGACCAAAACAAAACTGCAGATCATGCACTGTCACCTCTGCCATGCTCCTTTGGTTACAGGCAAGTCAGTATGACCAGCCTAGGCTAAAAGGGAGGAGAATTAGATTCCCCCTCCAGGGAGATGTCAAGGTTCCATTGCAGAAAAGTATGTGGAATAAGAGATTCTGTAGTTATCTTTGTTTAGCATCTTCCAGAAAAGGAAATGACACAATTCAAGGTGCATTTAAGAAGTGGACTTGATAGGACTTGAGGAATGGTTGAATTAAGAGATGCAAGTGGAATCAAGGATTCATTTATTTATTCTACAAGTATTTAAGTTCCTGCTATATGCCTGGCACTCTTCTGAGATCATTCTGAGAAATGAATGGATGGCAGTGGCATTTACAGATTTGGAAAACACTGCAGGGAGAAGCAGATAGGATTAAATTCACTTTTGAATATATTGAGGTTGAGGTGCCTGTGAAGTAGCATCCCAATGGAGATTTCCAGAAGGTAGTGGAATATGATACATCTAGAATATAGAAGACAAGAATTAGTGGAATGAATTTAGGAATTACCAGGTAAGGTAAAAGAGAGGAAAAGAAAATTGTTTTGAGAAACATCATTTTTTAATGAACAGCTAGAGGAGAAAGGGTTGGCAAAGATGATCAAGAACTCCAGATGAGAAAGAAAACCAGGGATAATGGCATCAAAGATTCTTAAGGAAGAAAGAGTGTTTTAAGAAGAGGGTTCAACCATGAAGCCAGTTAAGAACAGGATCAAAAGGTATTCATTATTTTTAACAATCTAAAGGTCATTTGGAGATTATATTGAGAGCAGTTTTGAGGAGTACTGATTGGTATTGGTTCAGACTGGAAGCCAGATTGGAACTGGTTCAAAAATTAAAGGAAAAAGAATGTGTTGAAAAATCTAGGAGTTTGGCAATCAAGGAGATTAAAAAGAAGTCATAATGGAAAGTAGCCAGCCTAGAGAGAGGCATGGCTAAATAATAACATATTATTTAATCATTTATTATATCACTACATATTATTAATAATTATTATGTAATTAGCAACCTGTTTTAGGGGGAAAAAGCTCTCCCTTGGGAAAATGTAGATTAGATTGAATTCTAGTTCCTGTTCTAACCCTCCCAGTAGTTCGTTGAACTAGTAGTGTCTTAAATAAGAGGACACTGCCATTGTCACAGGAAAAAAAAATTAGGTGAATGCAGGTGATTTTTGTGGCTGTGTACTTGGGAAATTGAAGTTATTCATTATACCTATACTTAAGGAAGGTGAAGTGAAATTATTTTTTACCCCTCTGACATCTAGGGTCAGGTTTGCTACGTAAGTTTTGTACTATGCTGTATTTTCCTTGGCCTTTTGCCTTCCTTATCCCAAAGCCAGTTCACTTCTTTTCCTGTGCTGAAATACTAATGTTGTTTGTGAATAATTTTCTGAGAAAGAAAACATGGGAGAGGGAATTATGGGAGCTATTTTAGTTCATAAGACAATCTAAAAACATTCTCAAGATACACTTTAAGATATAGTTGCATATATTGATGGAAGACAGCATGATATAGTAAACTACCCTGGGCTGGGGTGAGGGTGGGGGATTTAATTCTGATTTTGCAAATTAGTTTTATAACCTTAGGTAGATCACTTCCTGAAGTATAAAATGAAGGAGTGTGTGTGAGATGCTTTTAATTGGCCCTTCTTGCTGTAAGATTCTTCAGTTTGTAAAATCTCTTCCTAGGAAAAGTTTTGTTGACTAAAGAGTAAGCACTGTATTTTGTCTCTAGGTTTGCACAGTAGATTCTGAAAAAATCTGATGTTTTGTGCGTGTGTTTTTTTGCTTCTGCTCTTTTACTCATCAGTCATCAAAAAAAAAAAAAAAACCAGGATATTTTTGTGGGTTTCATTTCAGGTGCCCTAATGCATGAGTTATCGAATGATGGTGCTCGTAGACAGTTTGAATTTTATCTGGAAGAAATGATCCTGCCTCTCATGGTAGCTAGTGCCCAGAGTGGGGAAAGAGAATGCCACATAGTAGTCCTTACAGACGATGATGTGGTTGATTGGGATGAAGAGTATCCACCACAGATGGGAGAAGAGTATTCACAAAGTAAGTACTGTGGCATGTTTTCTCTCTTGAATCATCACAGATTCTGTCTTTATCTTTTAGAATACTGATCAAAGGACAGTTTTTGTAAAGAAAGTACGTTGAACTCTTACCTACACCAGGAGTCAGCAAACTATGGTCTGTGGGTCAAAATCCAGCCTATTGCCTGTTTTTAGAAATAAACTTTTATGTATTGTCTATGGCTGCTTTTGCGCTACAATGGCAGAGTTGAGTAGTTGCAAGAGACCGCATGGCTCGCAAAGTCCGAAGTATTTACTCTCTGGCCCCTTACAGAAAAAGTATCCCCACCCCTGTCATGCACAGAAATGGTTTGCTCTTTGTTGAGTATCTGGATCTTGATGGATTTTTTTTTTTCTTTGCATTTGAAAAGAAGCCTTTTAGGGAAGTAGATCCTGCAGTAAATAGATTATAAAAGATCAGCTGGGTTTTTAGATGAATTGTTATTTGTATATACAATGAGAAGCTTCAGTGCATTAATTTCTAGGGTGACTTTAGTTCTAAGATGATCCCTTTTTGTATCATATCTGTTCCTGCAGGATATAGTGACCCTTCAGAAAGCTTTGTGGAACTATAGTTAGGTATTTCTGACCAAAATACCTTCTGTTGAGCAACAGTGACTTTTTCCTTACTACACTTTCACACCTTTCCTGATCAGAGCCTTTTGATTTTTTGGTTGTCAGAAAATTTATATTATTTTTCTTGATGAACCCAGTGTAGTATTTTTGAGTGGTTTTATAGATTTGAGAAGACATAGTTAAAAGAACGATTTGAGGAACTAGGTAAAATAGCCCAGCACCTTGTTCTGTACTCCAGTCTGTGTTGACTTGGTAAAGATCAGGGTTTCAGTAAAAAATACAGAAATACAGCAAGTTACCAGAATGCTTTAATTTCTCACTTTTTCGTTTTACTTATCCTTGTCTAAAATCAAAACAAAGCAGACGCTGAGGGGGTTTCTTTTTGACTTCTAAAGATTTCAAAAGATTATTTTAACATAAGTTACAGTAGCACTTTTCAGAATTTACATCAAGATGTTTACTTTGCACAATATACTTAATGAGTGTTGTGATTCTTCTCTGGACAGTTGTAACAAACATTTTTGTTGTATTTCTTCATTCCTAGCTTCTTTGCTGACAGTAGTTTTCTGTAATAATATGTGGAATAAAAAGTTGAACAAAACACAGGAAAAATGGAAGGCTAACAAAAAGTAAAAGAAATATACTAAATTATTTTCCACTAAGAAAGAGGAATGAACAAACAAAAATAAATTGTAGTTTTCAAAAAATTTGCCTCCAGGAGAGTAGAGCCAGCTATGGAACACAGAAATAACATTATAGTGATAGAGGAATTATGGTAGACCTGGCTTTTCCTTTTCAATTGTTGTACTTTCCATGCCTGTTGTGTTCTTTGGTTTATTTTCTTGTTTTTCATCTTAAGCTTTGAAGCTTAAAAAGGACTGAAAATATTTTTACTTCATTTGTCTAAATATATTTCATTTCATGCCAAGATGTTTCAAACTAAAGATTCATTTGAGGAGACACAGCCTCTTCAGCCTGATTTTCCTGTGACATTGACACCATCCATTCTGAGATGTCAGCAAATCTTTATCTTAAAGTATCAGTAATCTTAAGGATGTAAATCACAAATTTACCCCATGAGTAGCATCTGTATACGTATTTTCCTTTTATTGGCTCTTAAACCAGCATGTTTGGTTTGTGAGTGTGTTTTTCTTTTTTTGAAAAAACCTTTGCAGTTCACCTTTTAAGGGAGATAACTCCACCTGAAAGAGAGAAGGCGAGGAAGGTCCATCAATCTAACTCCCTGAAGTTCCCAGCACATTTGGAAGACTCAACATGTTGTCAGTGGAATGTCCTTTGCAAAGCCAGTTTGCTCTAAACAGACTAACCGAGGCAGAACATGCTCGAATCTGCCATTTTTAACATCAGTATTAAATGGGGGCTGTTCGCCTGAATTGAAAACAGTTTGTGGGGAGGGTCTTTGCCTTTTGGGGGAATTATTAATAGTTGCTCAATCCATGAAATATAAGATGTATCCATTTTATCCTCTCTGACAAGGCAGTTTTTTCCCTTCCAGATGAGGCCTTGTAGGCATCATAGCAAAGTCCTCTATTTTGCCTGCTTGATAATGATGTGATATTGCCATCTTCTTTTGGTTCTCTTATTTGAAGAAAGGGGGGCAGAGCCTATTGCAATAAGTTTGTATATGATATATCTTTCAGAAGGAGATTCTTCCTATGGATTGGGTTACCTGATTATTAAAGCTTTTTTCGTTTCAACTTAAGTAGACATTTGCTTATACATTAACTGTACTGAATTATCCTGTCATGTTGGCTAGTCATCCTTTCGCATCACTGCATCCATTATTTGGGCTTTTAGGGTTGTCAGGCCCCTTTGATGATCATGATGATTTTAAGTTCTTCTCCAAGTACTTTGATTTTAATAAGAAAGTATTTTTGTCTTTTTGTTTCCAGTTATTTATAGCACAAAATTATATAGATTTTTCAAGTACATTGAAAACAGAGATGTGGCCAAATCAGTTTTGAAGGAGAGGGGTCTTAAGAAGATTAGATTGGGAATAGAAGGTAAGACATTTCCATTATTTTTCTATTATTTTTTTTAAAAAGGTTAAAAATCAAATCCCATTTAGAATACAATTTGAGAAGTACATACTTTGTGAAAACTCAGATGACTGAATGAATGCTCACTCACACAGTAGACCTATACATAACAAAAATTAACTTTCTTTATCTGAAAAGATAGAAAGCCATTAGAAATTATTATTTATTCCATAAGATTCCCTAACAATAGGGAGAAGTGAGTTTGTCTTTTCTGCTATAGGTCATCACCTGATGCCTTTTCTGCCCAAACCCACATAGTGTGTTTGGGTACATGTGTATACATTCCCGTAAGACTGGCAGGGATCTTTGCCCATTAGTGATCATTGGTGTTCCTCAAAGCCCAACAGAACTAAATACTCTCTGAAAATGCATGTAAAAGCATATTAGTAGTTTACAGGTTCTTAAGGTAGAAGAAACTTACTTTCAAATTAAATACAGATTTCAAACGTAATTTCGTCTTGTTAAATGCATTCATTTTTAGATTGCTTTTACTTTGCGATTTACATGATTTTTCCAGATGCTGTGTCAGATACTTCTTTTATTTTAAAGTGCCCTTACTAAGAACAAAGTATCCCCCTTGGCATAATGTGGCATAGTGTAAAGACAAAAGGTTCTGGAGCCACATTACCTGCATTCACATCCTATGACTGAATAACTATGAACTTCACCATGGCACATAACTTCTCTGTGCTTCTGTTTCCTCATCTAAAATGGGAGCATTAATAAGTACTTTATAGGGTTATGATGATGACAGATTGAATACACGAAAAACACTTAAAATAGGGGCGCCTGGGTGGCTCAGTGGGTTAAGCCTCTGCCTTTGGCTCAGGTCATGATCCCGGGGTCCTGGAATCGAGCCCTGCATTGGGCTCTCTGCTCAGCGGGAGCCTGCTTCTCCCTCTCCCACTCCCCCTGCTTGTCTCCCTCTCTGTAAAATAAATCAATAAAGTCTTAAAAAAAAAAAAAACCCACTTAAAACAGTATATGTTTGTGATGCTGATATTGAAGATAATGGGGTTGATCAATAACTAGCTGAGCTGCTGGAGATCTCAGTAATGGGCTGCTGAGACACAGGAGAAAGAATGACCAGAAATAGGAGCTTGGCAGGAAGGCGAGAAGACTTTAGGCTTAAAAACATAGTGGCATTGTTGACACATTGCTTCACCAGTGTGTGTTGTCTTCTGTCGTTTTGTAAATAGGAGGATTTAGCTGTTTGATTTCAGAGCTAGAGAGAAGGCGCCTGGAATCTCCTAATCAAATTAGGAGCATGAGAAAGGCGTCTCTCAGGCTGAGATACTTGAGCTGAAGCTTGATGACAAGTAGGTTGGAACCAGATTGTAAAAAAGCCTTAGGTATTATGCTATGGACTTTGGACTTGCCCTCAAAGGATGAGGAAACCATTGGTAGTTTTTAAGGGAGGATGTAATACGATTGATTACATTTGTATGGGAGTAGTGATTCTGGTGGAGGGTAAACTGGATTATGATGAGGTGGGAATTTTAAAGACTAATAGTCTAAGAGGAATCAAGGACAAGGTAATAGAGCCCGAGACCTTTCTGAACTCCAGTGCTGTCCTTTAGATGGTAATTGACTGGAATTGTGAAACAAAGACATTCTACAGAGGGTCTTTAAAACGTTTTTAGCCCTGCTTGCCCCTGAGCTCCCTTACCTGAGCCACATATATATAGGTCTTTCTAGTTTTTTCTGATTCTAAGGCAGTCTGTAGCCCATGAGCCAAATCTAGCCCATTGCCTGATTCCCTCCCCTGCCCATTGCCTGTTTTTTTTGTAAATAAACTTTTACTGGAACATAGACATGCTCACTCATTTACATATTTCTGTGGCTGATTTCACTTTACAGTGGCATAGTGGAGTAGTTGCAAGAGAAGCTGAAAATGACCCTGAAATATTTATTATCTGGTCCTTTACAGAAAATGTTTGCCAATCCCTGGCCTAAATTAGCAATTCTTGCTAGTAGGAGGGAGGAAAGGGACTTAACAATATTTTCTAAGGAGTATGTGTTTTTGGAAAAATTGCTGTACTGGTAAATGACTGAAACTTTTCCCAAACTAGAATTGTCTTCAGTAATTGTCAGTTTTCAGTAATTATCCAAGAGGAGGAAGGTATAATTAACCAGGGGAAGCACCTTTGGATGAGCTGGATGCCAAGCTGGATGAACTGCTTGGTTTTGGGGAGTAGTGTTAAAATAATGGCTTTGTTGACCTAGGTGCAGAAGTATACCTAGAACCAGTGTAGCTGGAGAACTGTATAGCTTGCTATCTTCTTAAGGGGGGAAAAAAAAAAAGAAAACGAAAAAGAAAAAAACCCATGGCAATACAAAGATGAGATTTAGGTTTAAGGAAATTAGAAGGCTAATGTGGCAATAAATTGCAGGCCTTGAGGCCAGATAATCCTGTGAAAGGAAGGGTTCAGTAATATTAAGGATACACAGAGCCCAAGATGCACAGACTACATACCATTGTCTTCAGGACCTATCCCCTCCATGTTTTTACTTCAAAAATATTTTTCTGGTGGTTGATGTATTGAGTGGCTGAGAGGATGAAGAAAGCTTATGTGAATTGCAGCAGTAGGATTTCTGTGTTTGGTTCTTGAACTGATGACTGAGGAGACGGAATATTGGTTTCCTTTCTTTGTTTTAATTTGTTTGTTCGGGAACTACAGCCAAAAAGCCCTCTTTGGGCTAACTTGGGTGAGAGGTGTGCGGGACTGTGTGTACATGCTTGTGTGTGTATGTATGTATCCTCAGGTTTTAAAACTTTTCTCTCCTCCAGGTTATCCTACCTACAAAGAAAAAGTAAAGAAAAGGCCTGGGGGCCGCCCAGAAGTGATTTACAACTATGTCCAAAGACCCTTTATTCGAATGTCTTGGGAGAAGGAAGAAGGAAAGAGTCGGCACGTAGACTTTCAGTGCGTAAAGAGTAAATCTATCACCAATCTCGCAGCCGCTGCCGCAGACATTCCGCAGGACCAGCTGGTAGTCATGCACCCGACTCCGCAAGTGGATGAGCTGGATATTCTCCCTATTCATCCCCCTTCTGGCAACAATGACCTCGATCCTGATGCGCAGAATCCAATGCTGTGAGGCTGATGTTCCTTGAAACCATAGCATGCTACTCTTCATGGTGACGCTGCACTCTCCACATTCTGCACTGCAGGGCCGCTCTCTTCATCGTGAGATGCACATGACGGTGTTTAGGATATTGCAGTGTAGGCTTTTTTAAAGACCAAAGGTAGCTGAATGGTTTTTTAAATGAGTACAACTCTAGCATCCTGAGGTTCCAGTTATATAAATGTATTTGTTTACCAGTAGGTTTGTGAAATTGGTTCTTTGTATGGGGGACAGTCCTTTTTCACACATCTAGATATTTTCAGAAGTGGTGAAAATTGGCAGCTGGGGTATTTTCAGTTTAGATTGATATTCATTACACCCCAGATAAAATGTAGAATATTCTATAGTTGCACTTTATAAATGGTGGTTAAATGGAACTGTTCAAGCCATTTTTATAGTTGTGATGCACAATATAACTGAAATAAGTGCTTCTATCAAAGTATTCCTTCAGTAAAATGTGTAGAGTTGCTGCCCATGATGGGCAAAAAAGGAGTATTTATCATTGGGCTTATCTGAATGATTTGGAGGAGATCCAATGCCCATATCTTATTTCTCGCCAGTGCCGTTTTTGCCCTTTTAGAGTGAGTCACATGCAGGAAGTGTGAACATCAGAGGTGGTTTATTATCCAGTCTGCCTTACCCTTAATCTGTTCAGATATTTATTTACTAATTTTTTTTTCTTAAGAGTTATGGGATAGGAAAATGAAGTGTTTGCTCTTCATTTACTAAATGATTGTAAACTCGAGTTTTTCATCAAAATAAAATTCCATTGTTTTAATGTTTCTGATCAACTTCATACCCACCTTGGCCAGATTCTTAGTCTCATAATTAGCAGATTTCCTGTCTTTTTGGTATTCATATAACTAGAAACTACCTAGTAGCTCCTGGAACTCCCACTTTGGTTTGTGTGTGATGAAGCACTTAGATTCCCCCCCCCCCAATCCACAGTAATGTTTGACTGAAAAAAGAAAGGGTGAAACAACTTTACTAGGTTATAGGATAACCTTAAGTTTCAGAACCAATTTCTGACACTGGTTCAGTGTTTTGTCCATTATACTGTACTGTTCTTCTTGGCAAACTATTTGTGCAAATGCTTTTTAAAAAGAATACTCTGTGGCCCAACTCAAGAAGGAAGTGGTAGTACTTAGGTGCTTTGGGTCACACACTTAATGTGTGAACCACACTACTGGGAGCGGAGAGGAGCTGTAGGAAAGAAGTCCATTTGTTACACCTAATCTTGAATTTCATAGAATTTGAAATTTGTGTTTAAGCAGTAACATCACTATGCTCACGTAAAGTTGCAATAATTTGGAGATTAACGATTTTAACAGCGCAGCTAGCTACTAACAGGGAAATTATGTAAGTCCTGGAACGGTTATCGAAGCCCAGAAAGGCACTGTAAATGTTATTGTCATGGATTGTCCTGAAACAGCCACGGCAGAAAACGGATCCAGCCCTGCAGCACATAGGATTTTAACAGTATTTATAGAACAAGGGAAACATTTATTAAAAATATTTAACTGTCTAATACATTATACTTTAACCCATATTTATAGGAAAGGATTCTTACAAGGAAGAATAAACGGCTTTATGATACAATTAGTATAAGAAATATCCACATGGGGGACTTCTTTGTAGTGTAAAAACACCATACATCTGAAATGACCATTTGCATATAAAAGCTACCAATGATGCTTCTGTGCACGATGATTAAAAAATTCAACACAAACAGAATCCAAAATATACAATTAATGCAAGCTATCCACAGCTAGCCCAATAATCAATGATGAGGAAACACTGGAGCAAGCTTAGTTCCACTTTGTCTGAAGTTACACTAGTAAGATTGACTTGTATCAATGGCTCTGAGATGGCTTTTATGAGGACAGTACATAAAAGCTGTTCTCTTTTTATCCAGTAAGCTTCACAGACTGTAAAACTCCACCAGTAATGCACTTTGATACTGTAGCTGTTGCCAAAGCAACATGTAGTGTTTACAGTGGCCACGGCAAGTCACTAAAGTCAACAGGACCACCCAGCCCAGCATCTGCTTCCAAGAGACTCATTATGACAGCCATTGCTGCTTCATCATTACTGGGACTACTTGAGCCTTGGTCGTTTTCTATCATGTCTATGCCTATGTGAGGGTTCTCACCTGGAGGAGGAGATAAAGACCGGTCAGTCGTAATACCAAAGCATGTTTAACTTTAGTAAGCAGTTCCTAAGCACACTTTTAATGAGAACATTGTACTTAATAGGAAGGTGGGAATGGCGATAGAGACTGCTTTTGAGGCTGCATTGCCATAATATATTTTCTTAACTTCAGTGTGATTCAGAGAGAAGAACCAACTTTCTACAAAGAGCTTAAAATGCAATAAAGATTAAAAGCATTTGAGTTGACCTCATTTTAATATTCTGACATAACCAGTTACAAGAGGGAGATACAGGAAGGTAGGGATTTGGGGGGGGGGGGAATCCAGAAAGAGAAAAAGATGGGTGAGAGGAGAGAAGCAAACTCTTTACCACTTTTAACACCCACTGAAATACTTCTTGAGCATCCTTCCAGGCTTTATTTCTGAACCGTCATCAGCCTCCCAGTGAAGAGCTGATGGGCCACATGGGGGAAAGGCTGTATGGATCTAGGCTGCGGGAGTCTCCTTTCGAGCTCCGGGGGTAAGCCTGGAGCCTCCCCTCCCCCAGAACTCAACCATTAAACTCAACTTTGAAGTAAAGATTTAAACCAATTTTAAACCTTTAAACTTAGTTTTTATCAAATTTATCTAGAACTAGTTTATTCTAAAACTGACTTTATGCCAGATGTTGTAAAAATTCATTGTATTGGAAAGGAGTAATAATGCTACTTACCAAGAATAGAGGAACTATCAGAATATGGATAGCCCGGGTTTTCCTGAGCCTGCCCTGGTAGTAGGCCACTGGAAGGAATGTCTGGAGTCCCTCCATTTAAAATCTACAAGCAAAAGTGAAGTTTTCATATCAGCAACAGTTTCAATCAGTACTGTACTCAAAATCATCAAGAAAATGAAGCATGTTGAAAAGAGAAAGGCAGGGGAAGTGTTCAGTTTCCTATTGGATGATTTCAAACAAGAAACTGGAATGGTCACAGTAATAAAAATCTCTTTCCAAGGTATTTTCTCTGTATAATTCAGCCCACACAGGCAATTTATATTTTTTAGAGATTTTATTTGAAAGAGAATGAGAGAGAGAACATGAGAGGGGGAAGGGCAGAGGGAGAAGCAGACTCCCTACTGAGCAGAGAAGCCCCATGCCTGGACTCCAGAATCATGACCTGCGCAGTTGCTTAACCAACTGAGCCTCCCAACAAACAGGCACTTTAAAAGGCTGAATGAAGGAGCGCCTGGGTGGCTCAGTGGGTTAAGGCCTCTGCCTTCGGCTCGGGTCATGGTCCCGGGGTCCTGGGATCGAGCCCCGCATTGGGCTCTCTGCTCTGCAGGGAGGCGGCTTCCCTTCCTCTCTCTCTGCCTACTTGTGGTCTCTGTCAAACAAATAAAAATCTTTAAAAATAAAATCTTTAGGGGCACCTGGGGGGCTCAGTGGGTTGAAGCCTCTGCCTTCCGCTCAGGTCATGATCCCAGGGTCCTGGGATCAAGCCCCGCATCCGGCTCTCTGCTCAGCAGGGAGCCTGCTTCCCTTCCTCTCTCTCTCTCTCTGCCCACCTCTCTGCCTGCTTGTGATCTCTGCCTGTCAAATAAATCTTTAAAAAATAAAAAATTAAAAAAATAAAAAATAAAAATAAAATCTTAAAAAAAAAAAAGGCTGAATGAAATCCCTAGAGCAGTCCATCACCTTGATCACCTTATTCACATGATTAAGGTCAAGGACGACCTTGATGAGCGGATTAGAGTTCAGAAGAGGCCGTGATTTCAGGTCTTGCCAGTAGGTGGCATTACAAATTTATTTTCAGTCTAGCTTTTTGGTAGAGAAACCCTTGTTAACATGAATAGCATTTTAATGAAAAATACTTCTCTAAAACAGCAAAAAAAAACTTTTTTTTTTTTTTTTTTTTTTTTTTTTTTTTTTTTTTACAAATCAAATGTCTGCCTTAGTAGGATTTAACAGAATTCTTATTTTTTTCAGTCCGTTTAGATGTTTGTTGAAGTATAGGAAGGAAGGAAATCAGGTATGTAGCTGGGAAAGGGAGGTCCTTTTTAATAGCCTTTTCAAACAGCTTTGGTATTCTTTGATATTACATCAAAAGTCAACAAGTGGAAGTTTCTTAAAGATTAGGTGCAATGTGGAATCTGAAACCATATCAATGAAATTCTTGTACTCTATTATATAAAAATCCATTGGTATACCTTTGCATGATTTTGAAGTCTCTTGTATTGGTCATTTGGAAAACACTTGCTAAGTTAGGCAAAACTAAATGTTGACACATTTCATTATACCTCAAAACATCTCCATTGTTAAAAGGTTTTCCTGATTATGAGGTAATAGTGCGTTTTGGGAAGCTGCTGAGTTCAAAGCAGCAGATACAAGTTTTCCAAAAATTCTAATTTTTGCTTGAAAGCTAAACTTTTATCTCGGGCAGCAAATACTGTCTGTCAGTTGTCTTCCTTAAACTCACCAGTTTATTCATCTTCAAGAAAATGTATGCTAAATACCCAAGTCTGAACAACCACAGCCTGCAATAGTAAAAATAGTGTCCTTTGACAAAAGCCGTTCATTTAGCTCCTAACTTAGCCACGCAAGTGCTTTTCCTTGAGATGACCATTGTACTCCAGGATACAGCACAAGTGCTCTAACACATACTTCCCATTTTGTAGCAGCGTTAAAGATTTATGCAAGGATTTTATAAACTATTTCTCCTGCTTATTAAGGATATCCTTAAATGAAACTGGCTTGAAATTTTTTCTTACTGTGAGTATATGGTGGTGAAGAATACGCTGACTCCTAGCACAGGTTCGTGCCACTGCCATGATCTTTGGAAAAGCACCACCGGTTTTACCCAGCGCCGCTTTTTGCACTATCAGTTCATGAATCAACACAGTGAGGAGGAAAAAAAGTTTTAGATTATCAAAGTAATCTTGACCTTACAGATCCGTGGAAGGATCTTGCCTCCCTCAATACCAGGGAACTGCTGCTTTAACTGAACTTGCCGTATTGCCCCTGGATGTCCAGACTCCTGGAACCTAGGCGGTTCATCTAGAGCCTCACTTTTTTGCTTGACCCCGAATGAAATAATGGGCAAGCTAAATGGCTCATTTTTGGGCCTGCCCCATTTAAAAATGATTGGGAAGGGCTGGAAGCATGGGGCCAACTTTACTCTCATGGCATTGGTACAATGCTGCTGTCATTTCTCACTCCCATCTTGTTTAATTAGGCTGTTCTTACAAGTACTGTTGCTGAGGTCAGAATGTATTGAGAATTTCTTTTCTCAGACCCATTTTTATAAGCCCAAAGAAAAAAATTTTCCCATAAGAGCCTCAAAAATACTTGGGGCTTTGTGATGTAGAGTACAGTATTAGATCTCTAAAGCTGTTGGTGTAGAAAGAATCAAAAGTCAAGACATCTGACTTTAAGTTTGGGGCTATGCTTGTTAAATGATTAGCCCAGCATTTAATATTTGGGATCTTATATTTTCTCACCTATGAAGTTGAGAGGCTAAGATGAGAAAATGTACACAGAAGTTCCCTCAGTAATATTTAAGCACTATACTGGAGTGATAACCTTTCAAAACAGTAGTGGGATTCTTGTTAATACCAGGAAGTCAAGTGCCTAAAAGTTGAACTGAGAAGCAGAGAAGGGGAGACCACTCCAAGGAGACAGTGGATCCAATATGGAGGAAGGACCTAGGGATGTAACAGGAGAACAGGCCTAAGAGAAAAACCTGTGAATAGGGATTGGGGATGTACCAAGCCTAGGCTTTATCTGTTGGTGCTATCTTTTGAGTCATTACCGAAAGCCAAGCACTTTCACATATATTACCTCATACCGGGACTTAATATTCAAAGACGCTGAGCATCCTAAGCTACGGGGGCCCTGCTATAAAACAAAACTAGGGCTAAATAATTATACAGGGTCATGCAGCTAGCACATGGCAAGGCCAGGCTTCAAGCCCAGGTCTATCTTGCACTGATCACTCTTACCCATTAATTTTATTGACTTTGAAACTTTGGTGGGGGCTGGAATCAAAGCTTATTTTCAAATATAAATTTTTACAGAAGGTTCATATATAAAATAGAGCCACCTTGGTAGAAGCAAGAGTCCTGACCTTACCCAGGTTAAGAAGGACCTTAGTCTAAGAGTCATCAACCTTACCTTCTTGCCTCCTGGAGAAGAGGCATCAGGGGGAGGTGTACTTGTGATATTTAATGGGCTGGAGCCACAACTGGAAGGTGATGACCCTCTTATTCTGTCAGAGAAGAGAAGAGTTAGTTATATTGTCTTTCCTTTTCTTCTGTGGGGTGTGAGGGGTGGGGGCTAAGAAAAAGGATGAAGAACTAGAATAGAGATTGGCAAACTTTTGCTCTAAGGGGCCAAATAGTAACGACCTAGGCTCTGTAGGCCATATGGTCTTGATCCCAACTACTCAACTCTGCCACGGTAGCTTGAAAGCACCCACAGACAACATGGAAATGAATGGGTGTAACTGTGTTTCAGTAAAACCATGTTTACAATAACAGGCGAGAGGCCCTATTTATCCCACAGGCACCTGATCTAGAATGCAATACCTGGAGTCCAGCATCTCGCTGACAAAGTCCTTGGTTTAGGCTTTGGATTTCAGGTTGCTGAGTTTCAACTAAGTGGCCAGTTTCATTTCTCATAGATTACAGATCTCAGAGTTGGAGGGGACTTTAGAAGTTCAACCTCTATCTTTGATACCATGAACTAGAAACCACAGCAAGCAATTTATCCTCTTCCCTACAGATATTTTTTAGCTAGTGAATACTCTTAGGAAATGGAAGGTGCTAGGGTGGCTCAGCTACACCTAGAAAGTAGCCCTGCTTTCTAGTAGTAGTAGCAATAGTACTACTACCAGCAGTTGTAGTACTAGTAGTAGTAGTAGCAGTAGTAGTAATAGGGCAGCTGTCCCAACCACCTTCAAAAGCAACAGGTGATTAAAAAAAAATGGGCCCAGGCCCTCTCAGCTGTAGGTTTCTCAGTATAGGAGATTAACGGAGACAAAGTCTTAGAACTGTACACCCACACACATGCTCGTCAGGCTGAAGGAACTGAGGAAAGGAAGGCACGGCCTGGTGGTGAAGCTGGAGTATGGTGGCAGCTGTGTGACCACCAGGCCCTTAGCTTCTACAGGGACGAATGCCGCTTCCGGGTTACCCAGGCATCCCACTCTCAACTGCTCAGCGGTCCTCTGGCTGTTGGCCTGTGCTGCCTGGTTCTGTAGACTGGGGAATGAATACGCTTTTTCTCTCCTGGATCATAAGCTCCTCAAAGGCAGGATACAACTAGAAGCCACGCACACTCAGCACACACAGATGGGTACTGATCGCTTACTCAACAACTGCTGAATGTCTCCCATCTTCCTTTACTTAGGTCTTTGAAACCACTATTTTCCCGGGCTCCCCATTTTGGGATTGCCTTTTCATTGTTACCTCATCTTCTAGTCCTTAAATTACGGGTTTTTCTTTGGGACAGTATCATCACTGAGGGATGGGCCCTCCTTCCTGGGTTATTAAGCATGTTCCCCTTCATTTCCTATTCCAATCCAACTTCCATAATGCTTATTAGCACATTTTGGACAGCTGCTCAGCATCCTGCAATGAATGGGGTCTTAAAATTTTTTTCATATCTAAACCTCTTAAAATTTCTTTTCCCCTATCTAAACTCGGCAGCATTATTTATGAGGATTCTTAGCAATCTCCCCTCCTTGCTTCAGCTCATGCACTCGCCCTTTTTTCTATTATCATAAAGAAAATAGGTTTCTCAAAGATGTAAGACCCTTGAGGTCAAGGGCTGTTTTACACTGTTCTTGGATGGTTTCAAGCAAGGCAGAGTATGTATATAGTGGCCAGTAAGAATCTGATTATCACTGCACACTGCCCTGACATCTTCCTGAAGATGGGGTCACATCCACCATTCCCACAGGGTTGGAACAGAACTGTCCTGCCCACTGGGATAAGAGCACCTCCGGCCAACTAGAAAACAAGACCAGCTTTCAGTTCTCCTGGAGAATCAATCCAGTGGCAGCAGGGAATAATTTTTCCCTTTTCTTATTTTGTTCCATTAAGTGTGCATTCCTAAGGACCTGGTTACTACCCTCTCTGTTCTCCAAATTCAGATGAATGTATAACTGCTTCCCTCTTAATCGCCACTCTTAAGGACTCAGATTTAATTAAAAATTTTTGAGCACTCACCGTATGTCAGTTTCTGTTCTAGGAACGCTCCTGAGACCTCTCACACTCCTAAGCAATCCTTGGGAGATAGTTATTACCTGCCTTTTATGGCTTGGCTTAACAGAGACCAGGAAGTTAAGTGAATCTCCAGCACAGCCAAGTAAAGGCCCAGAGCTCAAACCCAAGTACACAACTTCCCCTCTTTTTCATATGGAGAAGCAGCCCTCTGTCTCTACTGCTAAAGCTAGGCAGCGTTTTGACTAGAAGGAACTAATGTTTTGTTACGGCCCAGATCTCTGACCCTCGCTGCTCCTGCGGTCCTGTGTTGCTAGTGTCCATCCATCCTCATTAATCCCTTGAGTCATAATACAAAGTCATTAGAAAATTGAGTCTCCCAAAGATATTCCCTTTGACTCTGGCCTGTTTGGGTTTCACGCTTTCTTTAAGGCAAGATTTCTTAACCTCCACACGACTGACATTTTGGACTAGAAAGTTCTTTGTTGGGGGCCAGAGAGATGGGAAGGAGGCTGCCCTCTGTACTACATGATGTTTAGCAAGCGGCATCCCTGGTCTCTATCCAGTGGATGGTCTAACAACCAAAAATGTCTCCAGATATTACAAAACATCCTTTGGGGGTAAAATGCCCTGGGTTGAGAACCATTGGTTTAAGAGAGCAACCAGAAGGTGTTACTTGCCTGTGGATCTCCATGATTTCTTCAGCAATCATTCGACCTATTTTGCCTGCCCCAGCCCTGGTTCCCCCTGGAATCCCTGGAACAGTGGGGTGGGTCCTCTTTGGGCCACCTACAACAAAGGAATCTGAGAGTGGGAAAGGGGAACCGAGGAAGAAATACTAGTATGAGTTAAAACCCGCTCGTCTTATGTTCCACCTGAAGTTCAACCTCAGGCTTCTGCCCTAAGTGGTAAGAGAGCCGCAGCTTGTCAGGAAAAGACATTCCAGCAGAGGGCTCAAGTCTGTGTCCGGGATCAGAGGCCAGAGCAAATCATCTAATCCCCCCTCCCACACTCAACATCTGTGGACTGACCACCACTGTATGCAAGCCAGGGTCACAGAGATAAGCCAGCAGCTCTGCCCTCAAGGAGCTCACAGTCTAGCAGGAAGACAAAGAAGATGAACGATGGCTGGAACGAAGCGTGGGAAGTTGGGACAGGTAAGCCCAAGGCACCCAGCTCCTCCAGGGCCAGGTGCAGCTTCCTGGGAAAGTTTAACTCTGAGCTGAGTCCTGAGAGAGGAGAAATTAGCTTGGCAGAGAGGTGAGGAGGGGAAGGCATTCCATCCACAGCCACCAATATATGCAAGAGCCCTGAGCGAGGACGAAACCTGGGACACTACTCCAAGAAATTCCCCATGAATGATGGTGGAGTGATAGATGAAAACAGGAGGAGCTACCAATCCAATCACGAAAGGTCTTGGATGCTACACTAATGGGTTTGGACGGGATCCCAAGGATAAGAGGTGCCAAAGCACTTCCCACAGAAAAGGCACTTAGACTGGCTTACTAGAAAGTCCACTGCATGGAGAATGAACGACACTGGAGGAAGGGGGTTCGGTGGGGGAGTGAGACTAGGATTAGAAAATTCTCTGCAATGATCCAGGCGACATGTGGGAGGGAGATAGAGAAGTCTAAGAGGTAGAAGGGGCAGGATTTTGTGTTCAGATAGAAGGAGCGAGGAGGAGGAGTCAAGGTTTCTGGCTTAAGCAACCACAGGAGGGAGTGCAGAGAACTGGTTTGGAGATGCTGAATTTCAGGTGATTTTGAGACTCCAGGAACTCTGTCTAGGAGGCAGTTGGAGAAACAGACCTAGAGTTCTGGAGACAGAGAGCCCAGATACAGGAGAGTCACTGGTAGAGACGCGGGGACTGAAGGAAGCCATGCGAGCAGAGGTGGTCCCATGGAAGGATGAGTCAAGTGCAGAGAGCAGGGGCTGGGGGCAAGCTGGGAGAGAGCCCCACTCGGAATGGCACAAACCCCGGTGCTGAGAGACCCCCTCCTCCCACCACAGGAGCCAGTGACAGTCTCCAAAAGGCACCACATTGCAATCACTGGGCAATAGGGAGGGGAGCCCGAGAGGAGCAGGGAGTTTGCTGTTTCAAGGGCTTCCAGGGTCCAGGCAGCCTCAGGAAAAGCAAAAATGAGCTCTCCGTATTCCAGGCCCAGCAAAGAATGTGAGAGGACAACATCCTTAGTGCTCATCCCCTGAGGTCTCCTTTCTTGTATGGGGGCTTGGGACACCAACTACTTGGGGAGAGGGGACACTGGCCACAAGCAGCAGCTCACGGGTAAGCCCCGATGCTGCTGAGGTCCATAGTTACCTTCTCCAGAGGGCAGCATGCTGTCCATGCTGTGGGGGGACGCTGTGAGCTGCGGGAAGGTTGGGTCCCCGCCTTCCAGGACGTTGGCTCTGTGAACATCCCAGCAATAAGGAAACATGAGTCAGGCCTGCTCAGAACCATGCACCTTTCACCTTGGCCAAGGTGTCCGGTGTCCACTCTGGACGTGGACAGGCCAGAAAATGAAGTGTCTGTCTGAGTGGCTCAGCAGGTCTCCTCGCTGTTTGAGAACATGATGGACAGCATCCCGGCCTTTGGCCTCACTGCCTGTCTGGGCCTTCCTGGTCTGTATGGGGCACAGCCCAGCAGTGAAGGTGACTGCGGCCACCCACGGCCATCGCTACAAGGCCGCCTCTCCCTCCAGCCGGCAGGGGCACCTTGCCTGGGCCCCTCACTCACTCAGCTCTAGCCCCAGGTGGGGGTCTGGCCACAGTGGGGGAGGAGACGTGATGCGGAATAGTTCTTGCCAAAGAGCAGGTCCTTCCCTTCTCACCTAGCAGGTAGCAGCCTCTGAGGCAGGCCTGGCAGGCATGGATGCCCAGCCACCCTCAGCCAGGGCTAGTCTGAACGGGCACCTGTGTGAGCCTTCCGCGACCGTCAACCCTTCCCTCCACGGCAGTACCAGGGGCGCCCAGGGTGCAGGGCCTCCGGGAATCAAAAGCTAAGTGCTGCATTGGGAAGGAGACAGTGTGATCTCCCGGAGTAACTCCACAAGCCAGGGTCCTGCACCGTATACGTATCGAAGCGTGTTCTTTGTTAACAACCCTGTTGGCCTCTACCAGTCCTGAGGCTTCCCAGGGTATCAGCGAGGTAGCATTCAAGGTGTGATCCTGGGGGCTGTCTGTACCCGCCTTCCCAGGTAAAGAGCCCAGGCATTTATCTTTGAAGCAAGGGAGCTTCTGATATGGGGGAAAACACTTACAAAACAACAGTGTTGGTTGAGACAATGTATTCTACTTCCTTGGTCCAAGGGTTCATGAAACTGAACCATCGACTCCGCAGCGTGATGAAAGAACCATCTTTGATTTTAAACTTATAGCAATTTGTCGTAATCTTTTCTCTCGTCTGTAAAACTGAAAATGCAAAGAAGCCATCAACATGGTTCCCTCAGGCCGACATAGGAAGTTAACCAAATCCTATGTGTGCCCGGGCTCCAATGCCATGGCCAGAGTAAGCCAGGGGAGCGTGGTCCGAGTGGTCGGACAACGGGCTGTCTCTGAGGGTTGGGCTCAGAGCCTTTCGATTCATTCGTGAGCCGCTTGCTATTGCTCAGCGTAGGACGTGAAGGCTCCGGGGAGTCAAGGACTGCATGATCGCCATCTGACGGGGACCAGCTCTGAAAGGTGCAACAAATGTCCCAAGGGCCCGTGTTCCTTCCACGTTACAAAGCCTGACAGCGGAACAGCATTTTTAGGACATCTGAATCCAGGAAGGTCACTCACCTACTCAAACTTTATTCTTTTAGGTCACAAACATGTCACAAGGACCTTTCACGGGCCAGGCACTGGAGACACAGGGGAGACAGCATGCGGCCCCCGCCCAGGCGGGAGGGAAGATCCCAGAACGGCCCAGCGAGTGCGAGAGGCTGGGAGGGCAGGAAGTGAGGAGAGAGCTCTGATGCCTCTGCGGGCAGGGATGGGTCAGGGGTGAAGCTGGGAAGGTGGGTCAGTGTCAGGAGGTGGAAGGTCTTGAATGCTGGGCACAGATATTTGGCCTCGAGTCTCAAGGCAGGAGGTTTAAGCAGGGATGGGACATTATCAAGCTTTCTCTGTTGGGGCATAAACAGGACAAATGTGGAAGGTGGGGCAGAAGGGAGCAGGGAGACGGCTGGGAGTCTTTCACTATTACTGGCTGGCCACAAGGGCCTGAACCAGGGTTGGGGCAGCGGACGTGCAAAAAGGGGCCTCTCTGGAAACGCACGTCTGAGGTGAATGAGCAGGACCGTGAGGGAAAGGGTCAGTACTGGTTCCTCTCTCGGGAGGCCAGTATGTGCCAGGGCCAGAAGTCAAGAGGAAAATACAGGAAGCACGGCAGTATTTCATGGAAAAGAGATCTGTTTGAGCCGTACTAAATCTTTACAAGGTCTGTAAAACAAGAATAAGAGAAGCTTTCCAGAAACTGCACTGTCCTATGTACAGGAAACTGCTAGGCAGTCCGAGGTGGGTTCACTGGAAGGGGATAAACAGGGCCCGGAACATCCGTCTCTTCTCCACAGACATGTTTTGGCCTGAAGACTCCTGGGCTGGCTGCCTCCCACGTCAGTGGGGGCAGATTTCTCTGGAAAGTTTATGTGACCTAGTTTCAAAGCATGGGGACTCCTTAAATTAAGACCTTTTGTACAGCCCGGCTTACCTTGCCTATGACATTCTGCGAGGTGTCCTATGTCATCTTGGTGGAAATATTCGTAACATGATGTGCCTAGAAGTTCTTGTGGTAAATATGCCAAAATAGCTGTTGCCCTAGAATTTTTTTTAAAAAGAAACAGTAATTCAGACAATTAACAGCATCTCTGCAGTGGATGAACCCCGCTGTGCTGAGGAGAACAAGGTCCGAGCTGGATGGATGTAACTGAGCTTAACCAACACTATAAAAACAGGGAAGAGAAAGAAAAGAAGCCTTTCAAAGGGGCCGTTGTTCCAGGAAAGGAGACTTAAAAATGGTAACTACGTTAGTCAGATAAAAATGTGACAGAAACCCAACCCCAATACAAACCTTCTCCATTTTGCTACCTGCCCCCCCCCATTTTTTTTTCTTTTAATCAGATGACCAAACATTAAAAGCTCCAGCAGCGGCGGTCACAAGGGCCTTGCAAAGTGGCGGCATCCTTTCCCTGCACGTACTGTTTCTAATGGCCAGAAAACTCATCAGCCTGTGAATATTCTCCAGGAGGCCGCAGAGAGCCACGGCAAACTGGGCACATCCGGGGCCTCAGCTCAGGCCCCCCACCCCTCCACTGTGAATGGAAGGCGGCCGGTCCTCAGGTGGGCCCCAGGTCTCCACCCAGAAAAATGAGACGGGACTAGGTCAGTGTTGCCAATGGACCTTTCTGCAATGGTGATGTTCTCCATCTGGGCCATTGGCCTCACACAGCTACAGAGTACCTGCAACACGGCTTAGTGAGCCTGAGGAACTGTGAACTTCGTTTTAATTAAAACCCGAGAAGCTGTTTGAGATCATCATGGCCAGCGACCACCGCATCAGACAGCCGAGGACTAGATCCTCTTTTCCAAGTCCTACATTCCGGAATTCCAATCACAGCCATGGTTGTTCAGGTAGCATCCAATGCCCACCACTTCCTTCCTGGCCATGGACATCGAACCACATGTCGTCTACTTAATGGTCTCTATGTGCCAAAGAGCGTTACAGAGAAAACTCTGTGTTTATGATATTCCAAAGGGTCTCATTTTTTAGCCGATCCCCATTGTGTCCCTCTTTTTACCCTGATGGCCCAGCCCTCTCTGCTCTACCCAGAGATGAAAATCCTGTACCATTACTGCTCACAGAGGCCACGCAGATGCTTACCTCTGGTCTACAAAAACAAACTTCCCGTCTATGGCGTGCCGGGACACGTACTCCATGGACTTCACTCTGATCTCCCCGTTCGCTGGCTGCGGGACCACGTGCGAATGCAGGCGTCCGATGGCGACCAGGCAGCTGAGGTTACAGCCCTCGTTGTCAGGTTCGCCGTCCTCGTCCAGCCCCATCTTTGTGGGCGGCCAGCTCTTCAGGTACCCTGTGCTGTGGATGGTGCAGAAGCTCTTTCGATCTGCTAGAAAGCAAAGTCCGCGGTCAAAGTCAGGACAGCTGTGGGCGAGCAGGCGCGGCAGCCCGTGGTGGGCTGGGGTCCAGGGGAAGGGAGTCAAACAACACACACAGCTTTGCCCTCCAGAAGGGAAAATCCAGGGACGGAGGAAGACACAGGTGTGGACAGCCGTCCTCCAGCGTCCTCCGTGCGGAGCAGGGCTGCTGATGCCGAGGAAGGAGTATCTGCATCTACTGGGGGGAGAGGACGGCTGCCTGGGAAAACCAGGGGGGAGGTGGATCAAGGATGAACACTGACTAAGGGACCCAGATGTATGGAGGTCGAGAAAGTACAAAGTGCCAAGACACGTCCTGTACGAGCAACAACAGAGCTCCGGCGGGGCTGGGAAGGCAGGATGGGGCAGATGACTAGGGTCTTAGACTATTTGCTAACAAATGCGTGTGTGTCAGGGAATGGAGAGCTTCTAAAGGTATTTAAGTGGGGACACAGCAAAGGACTGGCTACTCCAGGAGCACAGCAGTAGGGGAACTGGAAGAGTAAGCCATCAGGTGAAGACAGGCACACAGCAGGAGACGAGGGCTGTGCTCCCGGACCGCAGCGAGGACGAGGAGGCAGGGAAGCACACGGGAGAAGTTTCTGAGAACTCTTGAGATGTGGTACGAGTATCAGAACATTTGGTACGAAGAAGAAAGTGGAGGGGACTCCAACATTTCTGGACTGAATGTTTGCTGCCGCTCACAGACTCCAGGAAGAGAGAACAGAATATGCTGTAGAGATGAGGGAGAAGGACTGCACTTTGGGACACACTCAGTCTAGAACGCCTGGGGATTTCAACAATAAACGGATCCTCATGGAGGATTTACGAAGCAGCAGGTCTGTGCCACTTACTGGGAGACTGGGAAACCCCTCGGACACGCCAGCATGGAGTTTCCAGTCCACGGGGAAGACAGATGTCAAACAAACAACCGGGGGAGTGCACAGGGCAGTTGCAGGAAGGTGCCAGCAAGAGAACCTGGGGTGCCGCCAGCGGGCCTGAGGTGGCTGAGGGAGCAAGCGGCAGCCGCAGACGCCCAGCCCTAAAGGACCAACACTGCGAGCCAGCTGAAGGGAGTCGGGGGTAGGGAGACAGGGGCCAGCACCCACGGAGACCTGGGGCGGACGGTGCGAGGTCGTGGACTCTCCACTTCTCCCCAACAGCAGTGGGGACGCTGCAGGCTTTTAAATAGGGAGCCGAGAGAAAGCTGTGCCAGTGAGGGGACTTCTGCAGGAGGACGTTGCGGGGGCAGCACTTGGTCACTGACCGCATTGGGAGAGTAAGGGCATGGGGCTGAGGTGGTTCACCGGCTTCCAGCACATGCAGAGGACAGAGATGCCATTTATGGCAGGGAGAAGCTCGGGGTGGGGGTGGGGGGGGTCACTCATGCAGATCATGTGTGAGATGCCCTCAAGAAGATTTCAGAGGTAAATAGATTTCAGAGGAAGAGGATTTATGGATCCAGAGCTCAAAAGAAAAGTCTGGGCTAGAAATACAAACTTGGACGTTATTGGCACCGACGTGGCACAGCAAGCTAAGGGAGAAGAGGACATGACCTATGGGTCAAGTGTAGACAGAAAGGTGGCTCAGGACAGACGAGGAGAGAGCCAAAGGAAGTCAGAAGAGGGCCCTAGTGTGGCAGAGGGTGGGGGAGATGAGAAGAATGAGGTTTAGTGGAATCTTAGGGAAAGAATACTTTAAGATGGAAGAAAAATGAAGTGTCCCTTGTGTCTAGCAATGTGAATGTCCTTGGTGAATGGAGCAAGAGTTATTTTGGTGGACTGGCGGGAGGCTCGGGGAGCGGCTGGCATTGTGGCTGAGAGCAGTCTTTCTCAACCACATTATGACAAACCGAATTTGCATGAAGGAAGCCTTCCCAGGAATCAATGTCACTGTGACGACCATCAGGGCTTTCCAATCTCTCCTGCTCCCCAAAGGCCCTACCCATAGGGGGAGCATGGCACTGACTGCAGTCCTGGGATTGGCAGGGGACCACCGAACCAACACCCTCCGGAGCACCCCAGGGGACAAAGCCAGTCTCCCCTGTACTCGGATTTTATTATTACTATTTTTAGAGATTTTACTTATTTGAGAGAGAGCACACGAGAGGGAGAGGGACAGAGAATCTCGGCAGACTCCACACTGAGCGCAGAGCCCGACGCGGGGCTTGATCCCAGGACCGTGAGACCATGACCTGAGCCGAAACCGACAGACACCTCGCCGATGGAGCCACCTGAGCGCCCCTGTATTAAGATTTTCAAGAAGTGAAATGGTTACCTTTTTTCTTTGAGCAGGTTGAGGGGAAATCCTTGTCTTCCACCTTTACTGAAGGCCTGTTACACTTCATCCTACAGAAGAAAGAACGTCGTGCTCCAGAACATAATCGAGATGGCCCAGGGGTTATATCTGTTTTAACTGGAAGTCCAGCTGCAAATCAACACACAAAATGTGATAAACTGAGAGTAGTATTGTCTGTCAGGAGGGGGAGCGTGACCACGAAGAAAGCCTCTTCTTTCCTGCCTCACTATTTCATAATGACCACACCATTCCTCCTCAGTTCAGGCCGTAAAAGATGCAACGTGGGGAAGTGGGTTGTCCATCTGGAGATGTTTCCAGACCACCTAGAATGCAGCTACTGGTGGGAGGGGCAGGACCAGGATCCTGCTGTGAACACGGGCTATGGGTCTACAGCCCGTGTCTGGGAATAATGTGTGCCCACCATGGGAGTGACCATCAGAGGAGGGGCTGCTGCCCGGGGCTCCTGCTGGCTGTCACCCCTCCAGCCTACCCGACCTACAGCCACCCCAGTTGATCTTCTCTGGAACGCACACGGGCCCGCCCTCCCTGCCCTGCTTGGTTTGCTCCAGCCACACAGCGGGCACTACCCCTGTGTATCCTTCCAGAAATTGTTTTCCAAGCTCTGCTCATCTCTTCATCATCTGGCACGCAGTAATCCATCCTTTCAAACCCACTTCAGCTGTCACAGGCATCAGTGATGCCTGTCCTCACGCCCACATGAGGATGAATCCTCTGTTCTCTATGCCTGGTACTATTTCTGTGGCGGTACCCAGTACGCTGGGTGCTGTCTCCTGGTCTCCCTATGACGTGAGAGCCTTAAAGGCAAGGACCAAACATCACCTTATTTTCCTCCTCACGTCACTACCAAAAATGCCAGGGCCAGACTATAAAAGGCAACAGGTTCCAGGGACTGTGCTGAACTTTTAGGAAGAGGAGGATATTTAATGAAAAGATCATGACACTGACATTGTGCCTACTGTGCACCAGGGACTGCCCCACAGGCTTTATGTGTGTTACTATATTTAATCCCCACAACAACCCAATGAAACAGGCACTATTTTGCAGAAAAGGAAACGGAGGCACAGAGAGGTTAAGTAACTTGCTCAAGGTCACACAGCTGGAAAATGGTGGAACTGGGAAGTGCGCCTGGCAATCTGACTCCAGACTCCACATTAACTGCTAGAGTCCACAGGCTCACATGGGACTGATGGCAGGAGAGCTACAGGGCCTCATGCAGGAGGCACAGGAGGGGACACGGGAGGAGGAAGCCAGGGAAGAATGTGAAAGGTGGTTTCCGCTGCTAAAGAAGGAAGCCAGGAGGGGGAGCTGACCAACGAGGAACCACTTTTATATTTCATGTTTTCTTACTCTTATCTTGGGTGGCTGCATATGTGTAACACAGGTAAATCGAGAGGATATTTTGGGGGGGAACAAATCAAACTGGTGTGAGCCCTTGAAACTCAGAAGCATAGAACTGGGAATTTCTAGATTCTGGGGGCAGGAGGGGTGGAGACTAAAAACCAGAAAGAATCAAGGTAGCTGTTTTTCCTCTGTGGATTTGGACATTGAGTTGTTGCTTCTTTATGGGAAACAAAACAAATACAAAGAAAGGTAGATGATCGCCTTGAGCCAAAAAGAGCACCTGTTACCCAGATAAAGGGCAGAGAGGGGGGAGGCCTGAGGCCGTGTGTGGGGGCCACAGGCCGCTGTCTTCGCTCAGCGGTCTGGGTGGGCCCCGAGGAAGCAGCCGCAGCCTTCTTCTGGACTCACTTTTTGCATCTATGAGCCGCTCCCTGGGCGCCGTGTCCGAGGACGAGAGCTGCTCCTTCACTTTGGCGATATCTTTAGGGTGCAGGTAGTCAAACAAACTCTGACCGATCAGATCATTCTGCAGGGATGGAGCACGGAGACAAGGAGTCAACGGCGCGTGGAACAGAACGTACCCAATGGGTGCTTTGCCTCTGTCTTTCTAAGCATGAGAATGTCAAGGTGTCCAACGAGAAAACGTACACCTGTCCAGTCACTCTAGCTAGATACAGACATAGAGAATGAGGCATCACGAGTTTAGTTTGGGAACACAGGGGAAAGGGCTCAATTATACGGATACTTCTATAAATAGTTCGTGTCCTGGAAGCAGGAATCTTTCAGCTGTATACGTTCCCTTTGATTGATTTCTGATGCCCACGAATGTCCTTCTGGGGACACGGGGTGTGGGCGTGGACTCTAACCCAAGTCTCCATGCTCTTCAGCCACGACGGCCTTCATAACTTTGCTCAAAGACCAAGAAAAGCAAGACACTCCGGATACATTCAAGCTACATTCCTTCGAATGTATACACATGCCACCCCCCGCCCCTGCCACTCTCTCTAAAAAGTACTCAAAAAAAAAAACCACATTTTTTTTTCTAGGTTTAAATTCATTTCTCTGTTAAGAAATGACAAATTTTCTGGAAGAAGCACTGGGTGTGTGTGTGGGGGAGGATGATACAAGCATTTCACAGGGGACTTGTAGATTAGAATTATTCTAACACGTGGGGTGACCTTTCTGGCTGCCGGAGGGCTGCCCGCCAGCGGCAGAAACAGGAGCCATACCTGGCTGTAGTTGAGGATCTTGAAGACAGACTCGGAGACGAAGAGGATCTTCCCTCGGTCACATCCTACGACAAACAAAAATCCATCTGCTGCCTAATCAGGAGAAATGGATAGTCAATTTATCACACTTCCGGAAACACGATTTGTACTCACTCTGACAGCAAATAAGGACTTGTTTGCTAAGTATCCAAAGCACAGAACTGTCCTCATTGACAGCCACACGACTCTCTCAACTAATGCCTCAGGAGAGGGGGAGATGCTCTCCAAGGTAAGTCCTGACACACGGATCATCACAGGACTACAGGGGACGGTCCGATTGAAGGAATTTCTGTTACAACACTCAAGTCACTCTAAGATGTTTCCATTGAGTGTATTGAGGTCTGGAGAAGTCCTATTTTTTAATTATAACTACGTTTGAATCACAGAATCTAAAATTGAAAGGAACCTTCAAGATCCAAACCCCCTCTCCTGGATCCTGACCACCACCTGTCCTCAACCTGAACACTTCCATTTACAGAGTCCACTCGCTTTCCAACGGTGCTTCTCAACATGGGGAGTGGGGTGTTGTTTGTTTTTGTTTTTATGCTGATGGTCTGGGGCAGGGCCAGATCACGAGTCTTTTCTCATCCCTACCCCAAATGATTCTCATGTACAAGGACTGAGAACTACTGTTCCTATCATTTCTTGATCCAGGGCTGGGCTGCTTATATCCTAAGTGAGACAAGAAAAGCAAAGCAAAAATCTACCCTACATACTTCTTCCTTCTTTTTCGCCTTAGGTACAGGTAAAAACCTAATCTATGTGCCTGTCTTGGGACTTAACATCCCAAGATCTCAAGACAGGACGCTCTTTGGTAGGCTGAATCGGATAAATACCAAAGCGTCCGAGAGCTCATGCTGTGTGTGGCTCCTACACACCGCTCTGTACACGGACAGCCACTCGGCTGCTGCTGGGGCCACCCAGGGACCGAGAGGGGGCTCCACGCTCAGTCATGTACCTATGTCTATGCTCAGCTCCCACAGTTCTAACTCAACACCCTGCCTTATTCACAAGTCCTTGGTCTGTTCTTGGGAAAAAAATCTAGAGAAACTATTGCCCTTCCCACAAAAGGGCCCTGGGGGATGTAGTTTAATTCAAGAAACTAAGAAATGAATTCACGTGCCTGAGGAAAAGAATAGCACGTGCACTGGTGCTGCCATGAAAGCAGCTGGAGGGGACTGAACCGGCGCTGCGGAGACGGTGCCAGGCCCTTCAGCCGGAAGGAAACGGGGCCTGAGCTCTTCCTAAGCCGGCACAGGGGCAGGGGAGGACAGTGGAGAGGAAGAGACTTCCCAAGCACCATCTGCTGGAAGCCTCATTCAGTCAAAAACTAGGGTATTAATAACTTGCACGCTGCCTTGCAGACAATCTCACATCTCACGGAAGTGTTTCAAGGCTTCTCACGGATGAAGTGAAATGGCACGGAAGGTGCCTCGGAAGAAGGTGCCCGTGAGATCCAGGCGGGAATGCTGGGCAGAGTCAGGCCTGAACCCGTGACGTCATGAACAAAGGTGGTCTCAACACGTCTGGGGAGGGCAAGAGGGCTCCAAAGGCCAGTGAGCCGTCAGTGAGGAGAGGCTCAACACATTCTGACTCTGCTTCCCTCAGGCAGATAAACGCCACCAAGCGAAGGAGCTGGGGCCCAGGGGGCAGTGGAGGAGCTGAGACTAGGAGATGCCACCAGCGCCAGGAGGCCACAGGGAGGGCTCCCTCTCGGGGGAGGACAGACTTAGTAAGGGACACAGAAGCCCTGGTGGGGTCGCCTAGTTTTCAGAAGATGGGGAGGTGGAGTATCCAGACATCACACACTGGTCAGGTTGACGGCTCCCTGACACACCATTCACGGAAGCCATTTTGAAAGCTCTCAGTAGAGAGAGCAGTCAGTCAGATGTGCACTGGGAAGGAAAAGCAGAAGTCCAGTTCCCACGGCCAAACCACCCAAACACCATCTTAGTGGACTCTGCCTTCTGTTGAAGCAAATTCCTGAGAACTGGGCACCTGGAAGTGGCAAAGGATTAGATGTGCTTTGTCGCCACAGACACACACCAGCGAGGGCAGAAGAGCTTCCTCAGGGGAGACACATCACTGCTGTGTCCTACAGATGCTGGAGGACACAGAAGCGCAGGAAAGGCAAGCCCAAGATGAAGTATTTAGCTTAAATGGCCTGAAAATCCTCGTTCCACACCCTGATAAGTGTGGGGATTGGACAGGAAATTTAGAAGAGGAGAAAGTTATTAAGCATTTGCCATTACAAAAGAAGTTTATATACATGTAAATACATATAAACCTATGTTATACATAATGGGAACTTCATATGCCTTCTGTGTTCAAAATAAAACACATTTGTATCACATACATATATATTTTTTCCTTAAATACATCCAATTAGCCATATGGCAATCAAGGCCAGCCCCACGATGTGTGTGTGAATAGAAACACAGAGACCCTGTTCGGAACTTTATGCCCTTCCAGGTGGCAAGAGCAGAGCGTTAAACCAAGCTCTGGGCCCCGTGGAGCTGCAGAGGCTGCTGCCCATGAAGCCGGCTCTGGTGGTTCCTCCAGAGACCAGCAGACCCAGTTTGCATTCTAACTTCAGCAAGGCCTCCCTGAGAGCAGGGACAGCTTTAGGAAGAAGGATGGAGAGAGGAGTGCAGAGCTGTGCCCTGAGGGAGGTAGCCCAAGGACCACCACAAACTCACTGAGATGCCTTGGACCCCCCACGTGTTTACGGTTGACCTGGATGTACCTAGAACAGTGCCATGCACACAGAACTAAGTCTCAGGTTGTCTGTGGTATCCGTGAGTGAAAGGCACAGAAGGCAGGCCCACCAGATCCACCTGTCCCAAGCAGCTTTGGAGGAGCCACTGACGACCAACTGGAAACTGGACCATCCAATAAATAGATTTCGACAAAAACAGAAGCTCAAAAAGATGAACACCTATACAGGATGGAAAAAACTTCACCACACAATAACCCCTGTCCAAGAGAGTGAGAGGGACGGGATTACAGTGGCCCAAAACATGGCACTAACGTGATGGCTTCTATGGCAAGGAAAGCACCAGGCCCTTCCAACCCCAGGCCAACCAGACCACAGCTGAAGTTTCCACACTGGGTCCTGAGAACCACTCCCGGAGGAAAATCTAGCAAATGGACGTGGCTTTGGAAAGTGTGTGTGGCCAGTGCTGATGCGGGACTCTTGCCTGTCTCCTCTGTAGAGGCTGGAAAAACCTAAATCCTTGCCGCAAAGCCAGGGTCATCAAGTTACACCTTCTGGAGAAGTAGATGTCTACTACTAGGCTTTCAGGAAGGCCTATCCTTTCTTGAGAAAAGGGACACCCGGCCTGGACACTCCCCTGCCCCTGGTTTCTGGCTGGTGTGGTTACACTGAGGAAGCAGACTGCAGACAAGCCTGATGTGCCTGCTGGCGAAGGCAGACAGAGCCTGGTTCCGGCCGCCCTCGCTGAGCCATGGCACCAGCCCCTCCTAGTCTACCTCGGGACCAGCTGTATCTGGGACACAAAACCCTCTCTGTTCACCAGGTCATCTGTTCCTTGCAGCTGAAAGCTTTCCAATTGAGAGAACGTCAAGAGGGGATGAATTTCAGAGGCCAGACTTACAAAGGACCAAAAGCCAGGCAGAGCGGAAAGTCAGGGTGACAACAGAGTGGCCTGGAGCCGGAGGCCTGGCAAATGTCTGCTCAAAAACACGTGCCCAGATGCCACGGGGGCTTAGCAAGCAAGGTCCACCCTGGCTGGGGGAGGATAGAGGCGGGTTTCATTTTTCTGTTCACAATTTGCAAGAGGACAGGCTTCTGAATCCCGGTTCTTTCCCTTTAATTTCCAAGTTGATCTCAGTCTATCCAGAGGCAGACCTGATTCCACACAGAAGACAAGTTCGGGCGGCGCCATGTCCACTACCTCTCTGCAGGGACGAGCAAGACCAGCGAGCGTGATGGGCAAGAGGAGAGAGCTTCACCTCCTCCATTTCTTTTCCTCCTGGGGCAGAGGAGTCTTTGGAAGCTTTCTTGCTTTGATGGGATTTTGGTGTCAAGATATACACGGATGTTTTTGTGCTAGCGGTTAGGGGAGAAGACAAATCCTTAGTTACCAATATCCGTCCCTTTCTAAAAGCTTCATGCTGGAATGGGGTTCTTGACTACCAATGAGTAACAAAATCCTGCCTCCTTCCATTGAAAAATCACAGTAGCCTGGGCCTTCAATTTTTGTCCAAACAAGGATGGAAGGACCATGGAGACAGTCTAGACAGATGTGGAGACCCGAAAAGACAAAGTGGGCCTCAAAATGTGCAATGTATAGACATCAAATTCCCACACTCTGCTACCTCACTCTGAAATTTCTAAGAATGTGTAAAACAAGCTCAAGATTGTGACATACCCTGAGAATGAGGTGTTTCAATTCATCATCTGACAGAAAAGTTGGTTTGTAGTTTGCTTCTGTATATGGGTTGGTGGCACCTTAGGGAGGAAAAAAAAAAAAGTTTGTACACTTTCTAATCAGGGAATGGCTCATTCCACTAGGCCTCTGACCTTCCAGATGTGGCCTAGTCCCGACCACCCGGGACTTCGATGTTCTCTTCTTTTTCCTTAAGAGACACAGCATTAGATCAGGCTTTGGAAAGAACCCACTGAAAAGACAAAACTGTTGCCCACAGGGGACCTAACAGGTTTGCTTTGGTCACTGTAGGGGAGCCAAGAGGTAATAGACAGAAGTAAAAATCTGCTTCAAAGAGAAAAGGCAGCTTTGGAAGCCAACTGACAGTGGCTCCTGGGAAGATTCCCTCCTCTCAGGATTGACATTAAATGTGTTGTCTAGAGGTCCCTCAGATGACCACATTGAGCCTTCCTGGGAACGTCCAGTCAGCCAGGTCCTGAGTAAATATACTGTAGCAGACATTTAGCGGGAGAGCTGCCTCATCAGGGGCCGGTAAACGAGCTTGGCAACCCAGAGAAATGCATTGCTTCAGTGAATACAACTCTGGCTCCTCAGGCTGAAAGGGGACGAGATGCTTAAAAGGCCACCCATCTGGCATTGTAGAGAGAACTCGTACAGGCATCGTACAGTAACAGAGAAAAATGCCCGCAGCAAATGACCTGGAATCTGCAAAAATGGTTAGAACAGTGAGGAAATAAAATGGAAAAGATCGGTTACAATTCCCAGTACCACGGTGAAGGAGGTTGACAGAATGTGTCTGTGACTTTCATATCAACAAACGAGGCACACACTGCGCCCCACCCCTGCTTTTGACAGAACTCTAGATTTGTCCTTCGTTTCCTTCCAATTTAATAAAAATTAGCTTATACTAACTTAATCTCTAGAACCTTCCCTAATAGGAATGTTTAGATGACATGCTCACAGCATAGGACACGATGCTGCCATGTTCATAAAAACGTAATTCTTTTGCCACACAGGTCAGAGGTCTGACTGAGTGCCCACTTTCCAATTTCCTCAAGGGTCCAAGACGGGCCACAGAACCTGCCAGGCCCAGCGCTCACTGAAGGGCCTGCGACACTACAGATTTCTCCTGCGGTTTGGATAAGTCCTTTCCTCATTGCTCTGCCTCTGCGTTCTTACCCACCCCATGTTCAGAGAGGAAGGAAAATACAGCCTCCCTCATAAAGAGTCTATCTGGTTTGGGAAAATTCCAGGAGCATGAAAATCTCATCAGTGTTCATCCCTGACAGTAAAACGAAGCAAAAATCGTCACCCAGTGAGTCACTTTTGAAAGGAGCCATGGTGAATTTTCCTCCTACAAATAGCAAGGGGACTTCTCGGTGTCTCCAAGGGCACCTGCATTTCTGATGGGGATCACCGGGCGAATGGGGCCCAGGTGCACACACGCATGGAAGGTGTGCATCCTCTCTGGCACGCATGGAGCCTGCCTCTCACAGACACGTGTACCCCCCAGAGAGGGTCGCCTGCACAGTCCCCACTGGACACCCATGTAAACTCAATGATCACTCCATTTGGCATCAGGTCTACTGCGGGGAAGGAGAGGCCTATTGCTGAAGGCTACACACTGGCAAGTAATGACCACGGTCCTAGGGCCTCAGGCACACCCTAGGCCAGGGACGGAACATTGGTGGGCCAGGGCATCGAGGACAATAAAGCCCGCCGTCTTACCTCGTAATGTTTTCATGTGCTGAACAGCCATTCTCAGCACAGTGAGTTTATCTAATTTCCTGGACATGGCATTGCACGTGGGCACCAAAGAAGCCAGTTCATCAATGAAACTGTTCATTTTATCCCGACGCCGCTTTTCGATCTGACTGTGGGCTTCCCTGCACAACAGGAAAAAGGATTTCTAGAAAATGACGCCAAGCCTCAAGGAGACAATGACAAAAGTCAGTTACCACAGTTTTTGACATTCCCCCAACAGGGCACATTTGGAATCTGCACAAGGCCTTGAACTCAACTAAAGGTACTAAAGAAGCGGCCTCACTGCCCCCCCGCCCCGGGGTCAGTATTAGTTGGCTGTACGCTTTCCTCATACTCAGAATTAAGAAGAAATAGGACAAAAATTGACTGCTCAGAGTAAACTGGATAGGGAATTTTGCTTTTTTTTTTTTTTTTAAGATTTTATTTATTGTCAGAGAGAGAGATAAAGAGCAGTGGGCAGAGTGAGAAGCAGACTCCTGCTGGGCACGGAGTCCGGTGTGGGACTTGATCCCAGGGCTCAGGATCAAGACTTGAGCCGAAAGCAGACGCTTAACCAATTGAGCCACCCAGGCACCCCTTCTCATTTCTCTTCCTCTCAGCTTGTCAGGTCGGATTTTATAATGGGCATTGAGGGAAAGAGAAGGGACATGGAGCCTGACAAGAGCAAAGCACTTAGGACAGCCACTGGCGGGGGCGGGGGGGGGGGGGGAGACCCTGGAGTCCGGGAGAGATCTTGGAGGTTTGTGAGGAGCCCACTGCGTGGCCTGTCAGAGCCTCACTGACTGAGTCACTAGGTAACTAGCGCCGCCATCACTGGGTCAACCATGACTCCACCAAGATACAGCAGATGCTACATCTGCCCCCAAGAGCTTCCTCTGGAGAACGTCACACTCGTCCCTCCCGGGAGTGGCTGCCCATCAAGGCAAGGGATGCTTCCCCAGGCCTACACGCTTTCCCTGACTGGTTTTCAGCTGCCATTTGTGACTGTCCCCTAAGGAGGTGTGTCACCAGCGGAAATGTCGTTTGCCGCCATAGCAACAGAGCCACCAAGAGGGACCTCCCACCAAGGCTAGGCCATGTAGGGAAAGTTACAAATCTCAGGCCAGTCGAATTCTGCAGCCCTGGGTCTGTGTCAGGACAGCCTCAGAGGGCCCTGGAGCCACTGGGAGGAGAGCAGACCCACGTGGATGGGGTCAGCAAGTGTGGCTGGAGGCAGGAGGGACCAAGTTCGAGAATCTACTCAAGGGCGAAGGCAGTCCCATGTCTGACCTTGCAATGCAAGATGGGCTGCTCTGAGAGGCAAGGCCTAGCCCAAGGATGGGGTCACCTCCAGGTCTTCTCTGGAGGGCCCTCGAATCAGGAAGGAGCGAGGAACCTGCTGGAGACTGCTGGGGAAGAGCTTCAGCCTAGAAGGGTTTCCTGCTACTTCTGAAGTCCCCTTTAGGTTTTAAATGTGATCAGACAGCCAAGGGTGAAGGCCAACTCCATGTGGAGAGGACAAGTGGCAGGCAGCCCACATCAACCCCGACCCCCAGCCCTGAAAGGATGCTGAGACCAACAGGGACCAGACACACAGAGCTGCCTCAGCTGCACTCTGGGCAGCCAGAGCCAGGATTCTGTATAGACTGGTCCACGCCTACCTTGCATTTTTTATCCTTCCTTGGTGCTCTGTGTATTCTAACCTGGAAGGGAAGGCAGAAAAAAAAAAAAAAAAAAAAAAAAAGCAAGATCAAACACAATCCCTGGGAGACTAATGGCCAAGTTACACAGATCTCTCTTCTTCTCAGCTTCATTCATTTCCCTGCTTAATCCCTATCATCTGTCTCCAACATAAGCGCTCTTGTTAGCCACCCTGGGGGCTGGGGGTGAGCATCTTGAGCTTATCCCAGGACCCCTTGAGCAATCAAGGACACAGGTGGGACCTGTACCAAGTAACAGAACATGTAATTATGCAAGGCAAATAGCTAGCAGGATGAAGGTCATGACTAGGTTCATGGTACCTTCCATGAGGGTCATCTTTGTCTGTGTCCATGCTCTCTCTGAAAAAACAAGAGAGAACGTGAGTATTTGTTAATAAAGACATGCAAAGCCGCTTCTTACAACATGGAAGGATTGCATTTATCCAGAAACCAAATAATCAGAAAGCTCAGATTTCCGTAGTATTGATTATCGACGCAGACAAGTTGAACACACACAGCTTGCCCTACTGCGCATCTAGGACTGGTTTCCCAGATGATCAAACAAGTTACGTGTGGTCATCAACAGAGCTTGCTGTTCACATATTTTAGGCCCTATTTTAGAAATTGGGAATACAGAGCATATATGGAAATTCTTAATAACTATATCCAAATAACTATAATATCTTATTCCCCTCATCATTCTGGATAAATGGAGTTTATTCATTTGCAAAACATACCAAGCCTCAAATATACGTGTGCATACATATATATTTGGTGGGGGGGGTAAAGTGAGGAGGGGAGACCAGAGAACCCACAAAGAAGCATTGAGCAGAGCCCTGAGGCAGCTTTTCAAAGACACGGATACACAATGTTCTGGTTCTCAGCCAGGTGGGAACCCCTGAGGCCCAAGGACCAGAGAGAGAGGGCACACGTGGGGCTGAGGGCCGTGGAGCCCTGTTTGGTCACTGGGGGTCCTCGGGTCACAGCAGGGATCTATCTCCCTTTTAACAGTCCCCAGTGATCCAGGTTTCAGGGCACCTCACGGTTTAGTAGAAAACAGACTAAAATCCTCCAAGGAAGGAGTTCCAAATCACCCTGTGGTCACCTCACACCCTTCTCCAGTGCCTAAGCTTATACCAGGAGGGCACGCCTGGCACCTGGGCCTCTCTTTCTCTTTTATCCTGTAAGAACAGAGGGATCTGGCCCTTCAAACAATGTAGTCTCAAGGGCAAAAACAACTTTTCTCAGGAACACCAAATCACAGCGTGGGCATTCTAGAACAGGGATTCCCACCCCGGAGCCCTTGACTGCCTCACCGGCAGAGAGTTTCTCTAGCTAGTCCTAGAGTGCAGAAGACGAGATTCAGGCCACAGGGGAAAACCGAAACGCTCCCTCCCCTTTTGTCTTGGCTTGTAGCTGGTCCCTGAGGCCAGGATGATCAACTCAGGTGAAGAGAGCTCCACCTGACCCACCGGACACAATTAGCGCATTGAAAATTCAGGGAAAGGGATGAGGGGTGCTTAATTATAGCGACTCCACAAATCACAGACGATTTTTGTAAATGGGGTCCAGGAGGGAAACCTGGAGGTCTTGGGTGGGGACAAGGTCGGAAACCACAGGTTTAGATAGCAGAGGACTTAGAAGACACCAGTGACTCCAACCACCCAAGACAAGTGGTCCGTGGAAACCATCTCCTGGCCTCCCTGTTGGGGAGGGACTGCTCCAGAAGAACCCTCTCGGGCCTCACACCCACTCTCCATCCCCTGGGCGTTGGCTTGCTCAATCATCTGGGGTCACTTACATATTAATCATAGCATCTCCTAGTGGGCATCTGACCTTCAGCCACTGTGCTCCCCAAATTCGACCTGTGAACTTCAGCAGAAAGGACATCTGCTGTGGGGGAGATACCTCCTTGGAGATGTTTCCCTCATTAAACAAAAGAAAAGCTCTTAAGTGGACAAGGGGATAAGACCCCACGCAGTCTTAACATTCAAAATGTGCCTTTGAATGTTCTATGCGGCTGTCTATTCCCTAAGTGTTTGTACAGTAAAGGGTTGACTACATGTATGCAAATTTACTTACTCAAAAGAAAAGCCATCAGGTCTAAAAAGAAACAAAAATACTATTTAATAAGACAGGTACACACTAATTTGAGTAAGGTTTCAGGGCTATACTGATGTTCCTACGGTACTTTTGGAGGGGACCTGCACTCCCTCCCTCCCTCCATGAACATCGAACATCGTTAAGCAACTGGGGACCTCCTCAGAAAGAGCCTCAGGCAAAGTCCTCTTTGAAACCACGGAGAATACCTCCAGACGCTTAGCCATCTTGCTCAAAGGAGCCAAGGAGGTTGGAGGAAAAGGGTGAAAGGTAGCGCTTGGCTTTAAGCCTCTTCCTTTTCCCTTGATGTGGCACAGTTTGGGGAGAGAAAGGGGGATGGGGGTGCCTCAGCAGGGCTAGAGGCTCCCTCCTGCTTGCGATCCAGGGAAGAAGATAAAAGCAAAAACGAACAAAACAAAAACAAAACCCCACTGTGGGGCCACCTAGACTTGGATTTTTCATTTCCATCCCTTTCCACAAAGAGGACCCCTTCTTCCAGGAGAACAGCAGTTGGCCCCTCGATGTGCCGGGAACGGACACAAGTTTAGCCAGAGGAAGAGGAGCCCAGGAGGCCTTACTGGTAGTCGGTAGAGCTGCCTTTCCGTTTCCGGTTACAATCCATGCCACTGGAGCCGAGGGGGCTGGAGAGCAGGTCGGTGGGGCCCGGGGACATGAAGTCACTGATTGTCGAAGAAATGTCCATTCTCTGGTCAGCCATTGGAGGTCTGGAACTGGTACAAGGAGGCACAAAGGTGATTTCTACATGCTCTTCTACCATGATAGAGGGCCAGAGTGGGCCTGTGGAGCATCGGGGCTACTGGTCTACCATACTAACCCATCTCCCCCCAGCCAGCTGGAATAGGGACACGGCGGGACGGAGAGAGCAGCAGACATGCTTTAGGAGTTAACATAGATAATGTAGGTTAACCTGTTCATATTTCCTGTTTGTTTAAGATTTATTTATTTGAGAGAGAGAGCGCACACACAGCGAGGAGTCGGGGGAGCAACAGAGGGAGAGGGAGAAGCAGGCTCCCATGGGGCTCGATCCCAGGACCCTGGGATCATGACCTGAGCTGAAGGCAGATGCTTAACTGACTGAGCCACCCAGGCGCCCCCCTGCTCATATTTCTGATGAAGACCCAAAGTTTAGAGCAACTGGGTAGCTTCTCCTGGGTCCCCATCCCAGGACATGCAAGAATAATTCCAGAACCCAAGGCTCAAGGACTTAGAGCCCAGTGGTCCTCCCATGGAGAAGACCAGATATTCTCTGACAGTTCTAATTTTATTTTCTTCCAGTCCATAAAATAAATAGGATTTACTGGTCATCTTTGTGTTTTTGTTACAACTTCTGTAAAAGTCCCAGAGAAGCAGAAAATATCCTTTCTCAGACCATGATTCCCTCTCGGGAGTCAGGAAAATATGGTCCCTGTCTATCATGGGCCCTGCAAAGTCTGTCTTGTCTTCCCTGACTAGCCTTTGTGCCCAGCATCCCCTGCCAGGAAAACCTGCATAAAGGACATAAAGACATCGTAGACCAATTGGCACATTTCAGAAATTCACATTTTAAAAGCGTGGAGTCAGCTGGCCCAAAAAAGAGACTGCCAAGTACCTTGCAAGGGACTTCGACTCCAAACCAAGTGGAAGAGGGCCGCGCTCTGCCCACGGACGGACGGGGTCCCAGCTCCACACCACGTGACCGGGGCTGTCACTCCCTCTCTCTGGGCTCAAGTTCCTTCATCTGCAAAACAAGAGGAGACTGTGATCTCCGCTCCCTGATTACAGTTCCGCCCACAGACGAGTGCACTAGGGTCAGGTGTGGGCCAACTTTTCCCTTTCATAGCCACTGCTGGAGGGAGCATCTCAGCGCTCTAACTCCAGGCACTAGAGCTATTATCGCTCAGTCTAAATGTCTAAAAGCAGGACAAAAGGGAACACACGTGGTAGGTCTTGGTACATTCTGGAACACCGTGCTGCCAAAAAGCTCCGATAATTTATATTCCCAACAAGAGCTCCTATCAATCTGAAGGAAAGGACAAAACCCCATTGGTTTTTACTTGCATTTTTAAATGATTATGGATGCTGTCCCTATGTTTATAGGCATTTCTCTGGTTTCCTTTGTGCCCACTCATGTCCTGTTTCTCTACCACATTTTCTTCAGTATGGATGGGCCTCCTAACTCATGTTCACCTGTGCACCTGAACCTGGGGGGAGAAAAGCACACAATGAACTTGCTGCTCTCACTTGCCATCCACGACCTCGCGCAGCTCCAACACCAGCGCCGCCCGGAGATCCTCGCCCCCCTGCTCACTTTATTCCCCTCTCTGTGACCAAGAACACCATACCCTCGGCTCTTCTCCTCAAGCCCCCAACAGCTCTCCATCCCAACTCTCAGCAGATACTTGGCTTTCTACTCCACTGAGAAAAGGCAGCACATCCACCAGCCCGCCTAGCTGCTGCTGGTTAGGAATTTGCCCCCCGCAACAGGTGGGGAATGCCATCGGCTCACTCCTGAAGACCATCACCCCAGAATTCTCTCCCTGCCACTCATCCAGCACCGTCCACTTTCCCTGGATCACCCTCGTTTGGATACAAACAACTCATTTGGGGGGGGGGGGAAATCACGTGTATTTTTGAACTCCATTCCCTTCTGGTCAGTACCCCCATTTCTCTGTTTCCAATTCTTTTCCTCTTACTCAGTATAAGCCAACTCAAATCAGGCTTTTGTCCTCATCATTCCAACAGAACAGCCCCTGTTATGCTCCCCGGTGAGCTCCTCATTGCTAAATCCAGTGGCTGATTCTCCATTCCTTCCCTACTTGCCCCATCCCGACACCTGGTAGAGCTGATCTGTCCCTCTTGTCTCTTGGCTTTGGAGAGGTGACCTTCTCATTGACTCCTTCTATCTTGGTGGCCACCCTTTCCACACCGGCCTCTTTTGCAGGCTCGTCCCCCTCCCTCACCTCTACATCAGAGTCCTGAAGGTGTCCTCAGACCTTCTCTGTCTACAGCCACTCCCTAAGAGATTGGTCTCGCTTCACTGCCTCCAATAGGATCAAGGCTCGGAGAACTCCCCAACTTCTACCTCCAGCCTGGACCACTCCTGAATGCCAAACTTAGAGGACCATTTCCCTGAGGTCTCCCTTTGAGTATACAACAAAGACCTCCCACTAAATCAAGCCAAGCCCCTTAGTGATGCTCATGTCGATGAGTGGAACTTCTGAATGCTCAGGCCCCAAAACTAGAAGTCATCCTGACTCCTCGCTTCCTTTTACAACCTGCAGCCAATCCGTCAGAAAATCCCAGCAGCTCAACATTTACAAAGACAAAAAAACCAAAAAAACAAAAAAAAAAAAACCAAACAAAAAAATTAAAAAAAATTAAATAAATAAAAACATTTACAAAGACATCCAAGTTTAACCACTGCTCTCACTTCTCCTTCCTATTTCTTCTCCAACATCACTTCCGCAGTGAAGGGATATTCTCTGAATATCCATATGCTACAACCCCCCATCCCTGTTTCACTTTTTCCCATGGCCCCTGATCCATAATCGACTTATTTACGAGCCTTCTGTCCGTTAGACTATGAGCATCAGAAGAGCAGGGACTCAGTTTAGTTCACTGCTTGCACCGTAGTAGCCGAGAATGCTTTCTAGCATATGGTAAGTACTCAACATTCCTTGTTTGTCACAGATGTCATCAATACCCACCCCCTTTTTGCCTTTTAACTTGGCTTACAGTATTTATATGTGATACTAAAAGTGACAGGTTTTTTTTTAAAAGCCTTTTCACCCCAAAATATAAATATCCTAATATTTTTATAATTTTATTTATATAGCTCTTAATCCATTTAGAAATTACTTTTGGTATACTACCTAAGGTTGGAGACTTCTTTCCCTCCAGTGGATAGATAACCGTGCCAACACCATTCACTAGACCAGACATTCTGTTACCAATCAGTTGAAATGCCACCTTTATTGATTATTATCCATTTTTGGACTTCCTATTCTGTTCCTTTGATCTAGTTACTTCCAATCCAGTACCACACTATCCGTCATTGTGGCCTCATAATATATTCTACTATTAGGTAGAACAAACCTTTGTCCTCTTAGGACTTTTCATTTTCAGAAATTTCCTGGTTATTCCAATTTATCCTTTGAGAGGCATTTCAGAAGCATTTAATCACATCAAAGGCACGGTCGGGTGGCTGCCAGAAGTTATAATGACGGACATGAAGGGAAGTAGATGAGGAAAGAGCACAGAGCCCTCCCCTCAGGGTCTTGGCGAGCCTCTGGGCCGCCTGACAGACACAGGGAGCTACCTCTGGCCCCCACTCCCTCTTTTTGACCAGCTAGACTGTTGCATGAGGTGGACTGTTCCAACTTTTGGGCTGTGGGGAGAAACCACACTTCCTGAAAGAAGTACCGTGGGGGCTGCCAGTGATCGCAGGTGGGGCTGTGGGTGTGATTTTATTACCTGAAATTAGAGTTCTTGAAGCTCCGATCCACCTTGGGAGGAGCAAGGGGCCACTGGACTGGTGGGTCACCTCAAAGCGATTTTCATGGTTTGTCGTTTCCTTTCAGGCAGTCAACGTCTTCTAGAAACCTACAGTGGGGCCCACAAGAAAAGAAAACCCACACAGGTCACTTGGGGGGAGGCACACGGCACAATCTCCTATTAGCTAAGGGAGAGGCTCAGTGGGGAGAGGCTTGCCAGCCCAGCTCGTTTAGGACAAACAAAGCTTTTGAAATGATTAAACATGGATTCCTGGACGCAGTCTTAAGAGAAACAAGATAATTGGACTTTTCATTTCTCCTACCAGGCCAGGCAATAAAATTATAGTGAGCACTTACGGAGTGTGTGCTTCACGTCAGGCTCCGTTCTGACTGTGTTATGTAGACTCACTGACTGAGCCCGAAAATAATTCTGAGGTAGATACTGATTTTTTTCACTGGATGAGAAGACGGAGACGAGAGAAACTCAAAGATGACACTCGCCAAGGTCACATGGTGAGAGGACGCAGGGGCTCCAGAAGCCACATCAAGGTCAAGCAGAGCCACAGGCTCTCCCAAGTGAGCCGCTGTCCAAAGGCAGACAAGCAGCCCTGGAAAACAGGCCTCCAGGAAGCGTTAAGCCAGAACACGCGTGCGCAGGGCCCGTCTCTAAGACCCCTGGAAGCATAGTAAGACGCTTGGAGACGGTGTCTGGGAAGCTCAAGCACAGGGCGGGCACCCAGAGTGAAGGGGAGTCAGTGGTGAGAAGGCGCTTGAGTTAAAATGGCCTGTGGCCCTGCCTTCTCCTGCTGGTGGGACAGGGGTCTCTGCTGGGCTCCACGGGAGGCTGCGCCCACCCTTCTACTCCCTCCTGGCTCTGCCTTGAGAGGGTGAGACTCAGGCTGTGAATGGGCCTTTCCTGACCTTTCTGATACCAAGCAAAACTCGTGGGGTTGCCCCTTCCCCTGACTCCTTCTTGCAGCCCTTGGACTACCTGGGGTTTGATCATTACAGAGGTCTTCAAATCCGTGTCCAGGACGACGGCTGCTCTTGTCCTCCCAGCTTACTCCTCTGTGCAGTCCGGTTCAGACACCCTCGCTGTCTGACTCTGGGAGCCAGTCTGGACACGTGCAAAATCATGACAGGATCTTGGACTTCCAGTCCCCAAGCCTCCATGAAGCACCCCATGGACACCAAGTCCCCAGGGCAGTGCTGCCTGAGCACTTACCATAGGTCCTTCCACCTTGGTCTGCTTCCCCACACAGGTCCCACGCTCTTCTCCAGCCCCCAGACCAGCCATCCAGAACCCACGTGGGCCCCCTCTCCTTCCCTCACCCCACTACCCCTCTAACGGACGGATCTAGCCACTCCCCTCTGTCCCCTGGCCACTGCCTCCATCCAGGCTGCTCTTCCCCAAGACTCGCCCCTCCATGCTCCAGTCACAGACAGGACACCCCCTTTTTAAAACACTTCAGTGGCTTTACTGCTCTGCCCCGAGCCTTCCAGCAGCGCCCTGCCAGGCAACATCAAACCTCCACAGTGGGCCTGCTCGCCTTGCGTCCTGTCCCGTCTTGCCCTGCTCTGCACATCCGGTGCCGAAAGTGCTAGGCCACCCAAGTACTTAAGTTCTCCAGAGCACGTGGCCGCAACTGTGCCCACGCTGCTTTGCAGGTGTGGCTCCCTTGACCCACCGGTCACCTGGTGAATTCCTGCTTTCCTTTCAAGTGCTTTCAGGTGGCATCTCTTCAGAGAAGCCTTCTGAGCCTTCTCCTTACACCTGTGGCCCCTCCACCCTCCGCGCCATGATCTCACTATTAGGGGGCTCCCGGTATCACACCTCACTCACTGTCCCCCTGGCTTCTCTGAAACTTGGACGAAGGTTCTCGGTACCAAACTCCATATGAAATTTCTTATTTGGACCCATTGTTCCAATACTCAATTTTACTTTATAGAAATAATGAATGTTAGCATAAACTTTGGCACTATATCTTTGCAAAATAAAAATCAGAAGGCCTTGCCTGGCTTCAAGCTCCCTGCTCATGGGGGAGTCTGCTCTCCCTCTCGCTCTCGTTCTCTCTCAAATAAATAAGTAAAATCTTTAAAAAAAAAAAAATCAGAAGTCCTTTCTTATATGCTTGGACCAAGTAAGGAAGCTGAATCAGCTGTGCCAAGTATTTCTGGAAATCTCTTTTCTCTCCAAGAAGGTGTTCTTCAATGTAAGACAATGAATGAAACAACCAAAGGAAAAAAACCCCCACCTCTTTGTGCTATTTCCAAAAGAGAACTGAGCCCAGGGATGGGGCTCCAAGAGACCACAGGTAACTGGGAGAGGGGTCCTTGCCAGGGGGAGCTTAGGGCCAGCCCTGGTGCTGCCATCCAAGTGACACATAGTGAAGACATTTGTGGGAGAGCCTGGCCTGTGGTCTTGGATCGGGGGCCACAAGTGTACCCACTTCTGAACCAGAGGCTCCCTGAATGTCAGAGGAAGCAAGGCATGAAGGGACTTGTGCAGTGTGCTTGGGAGAGCTTGGGGTCCCCTTGGTCCCCCCTCAGTCCCCTCATTCTCCTTGGAGCTCGAGGAGAAGAGTCTCCATGGCTTCACACATAGGAGCATGGGGGCTAGAAGAGAAGTCCCAGCCCCGCTGCCCCTGCAGACACACCTTGGGAGCTGAGGAGGGTGAGGGTGTCACCCTCACCGGCGTTGTGTAGCACCCAAAACAGACACAGCTGCCCCTCTGAGCAGAGCGGGGTGAGGCTGAGCAGCCCTTGAGGAAACCCCCACGTGTCCTCTACAGGACGATGACCACACTGAAGCCCACCGATCCAGACCGGTGTCTCTTTCTGCTGTCCCTCCTCCCTGACCCGGCACCCCAAAATGCTACAGGAAGGGGAGGGAGCGTGTAGACTGCATTACGGTTCACACAGTTAGCTGTCCCTCCCCACAAGGACAGTCTGCAGGATGATGCCCCAGTGTCAGGCCCGGCCATGTGACTGGCTTAGACTGACGAACATGAGCGCAAGGGACAGCCTCGACTTTCAAACAGAACTTTTCCCCTGAGTTCCTTTGTGCCGAGACTGGCAACTTCCGGATAGAGACTCCTCCTTTGGCTGAGGTCCCGGATGGAGAGCAGCACGAGGAAGAAAGAAACCCTTGCTCCTATCGCCCACTGAGACGGTGATGGTGTGTGTTCTAGGGTGACCGACTCTTCTGTCTGCCTCAGACCTTCCCACTTGGGCAGTGGAAGTCCCGCCTCCCAGAAAACCCCTTTGTCCCTGACAAACCAGGACAGTCGGTCACCTAGGTCCCCCAGTCGTATCGATCCTTCATCCTAAGCTGACTGACATGGGCAGGAGGGAGGAAGCACAGATGGGATGAAGGAGACACAGTCGGAGCAGAGCCCTGATCTGGGAGGAGGGAAAGGGGACAGAGGTGTTCATGCTGGACTCGTTTTAGCTTCAAGATAACCTATCCCTTGATGGTGCTCTTCACCCCAACTTGCCAGGTAAGGGCCAAGGAGGCAAAGCTATCTTGCTCCAAATGACCCAGCTAGCTGGTGGGGACTGCCACCCAAGTGCGTCTGGCCCTGGGCGGGTTCTTCTGACTACCACACCACTGCCAGTCCCACCTCCAAGACCACCCCACACAGTAAAATATAACACCCCCCAAACAAGCCTACCTGGGGAAGGCATGAGGGGAAGGAAGAAAAAGTAATCCTAGTTCAGGAGAGCCACAGAACCTGAACCAACACGTTGTCCCTGGGCTTCCTGGCAGGCGGGGCGGAGAAGGAAATGTTCAGCCCTCACACTCGCTGGCAAGCATCCCCGATCAGTTCACGGGGACAGAATGAGCAGGCAGGGCAGTCAGTCGGGGAGGCTCTCTTAACAGGACCTGAGGAAAGCAGCCCTACGAAAGAACAGAGCGCCTCCCCTTTTAAAATGGGACCTCGGTGAAAGGCTGTCCCCCTCTTTCCCCTACCTTCAGGTGTGACAGCTTGTGAAGCCCCGGGATGTCATGGGGGGGGGCAGTGGCTTTCTTTTTTTTTAAGAATCTATTTATTTATTTGGCAGAGAGAGATCACAAGTAGACAGAGAGAGAGAGGAGGAAGCAGGCTCCCTGCCGAGCAGAGAGCCCGATGTGGGGCTCGATCCCAGGACCCTGAGATCATGACCTGAGCCGAAGGCAGAGGCTTAACCCACTGAGCCACCCAGGTGCCCTGGGCAGTGGCTTTTGATGTTGTGGCTCCATAAAGGGGCATGGCTTGGAAAATATGGAGGCTCATGAGTGGGCACCCCGATTACCCTGTCTCCTAGCTGTCTGCTTACTGATCTGCTTCCCCCCAGTAAGGGGCTCCTGTGTGGCCATCGCTGCATCCCACAACCTTCACAGGCTGGCCCTGGGCACAGACGTGTTCGGGAAGTACTTTCCCTCCCTGGCCCTGAGAGCCACAGCAGGTGTCCCTTGGCCCCCTCCTCCACATTATCCGCTTTGTGCTGCTGGTGCCCAGCTCCGGGTTTACTGAGGGAATGGGTGAGGAGACGCTCTGGTCTGTTCAGGCAGTGGTGGTCTCTGAGCAGGGCCAAGAGGCTAGAGGGGGCTCCATATCCTCTGCAAGTCTACCTTTGCCCTCCACGGTCACTCTGACAGCCTGTGGGGGGTTCAGCTGCCTTGCTTTGCAGCAGATGCACCTAGAGAATGTTCTCCCAGACCAGGTGCCCTGCACCTAAGGTAACTGGTGTTTGCGTCGGGATCACTGAACAAGCGTTTCTCTAGCCCCCAGGGCACTGGGGACAGAGGGAGGAATCCATAGTCCTAATGTTCAAGATTCCCTCAATCTAGTTGGACAGACAGAGTCTAAATCAAGACGTGACAGTGTGCTCACTGCGCTAGGAAGGGCCACGCTTGCGGTGGCTCTGAGCAGCGCGCTGCCCAAGTCCAGGACGCGCCCCTGCTCTCGCTAAGTGGACGAGGTTTGTGGCGCCATTCTGACAAATTACCAGCAGGTGGCAGTCAAGTGTCTCGAGGAAGGAGGGCCCTTCTTGGCGGTGAAGCATAGGTAAGGTACAGGAGCAGAGTGAAGGAGAAAATACTCAGCTTATTGATTAGCAGGTGTGTGCGTGGTGAGGGTAAGGGGAGGAGAAAGAACGAGGGAGGCAGAGAGGCTTGAATCAGGTGCTGCAGATGTCTGCGTGGTAGACTGGGTGGTGGGAAGTCCGTATTGAGCCAGGGAGAGAAATGTTGGGAGTGGCTGGCAGGGGCCTGGGGAGCCCTACTTGTGGTCCTTGTGTCCCCGGTCCTCCCGGCAGCTAGAGATGCTTGGGACTCCCAAAATCAAACACAAAGCCAAGGAGGCTGCATTTGGAAGCACACGGCTTGGAGGGCCAGCTCAGAGGGTCTCACAGGGGCAAGATTTGTAAATCCTGTGATATTTCGTGAATGAAAACAAGGTTCTTACAGAAAAGATCTCCAATAGCATTGATGGAGGAGAATCTACAGCATTCTAGTCTCCGGGGGCTCCTGAGGGCTGTTAGAGGGATTGAGGGATGTCACTAAGAGTCACAGCACGCAGCATGCATCTAGCCCAGCACAGTGCTTAGTGAATGTTTGTTGAATGAATGTAAAAGAGACACCATCTTGGACCTTTGCCAAGTCTATCACTGAAGTACAGGAAAGAGAACCTTTCTTCTATTTTTAATATACAGAATAAGAGAGCCTGGCCCTAAAGACGGGGGAGGAACAGTGTCCACCAAAAAATTATTGCTTGAAGTTGAAGAAAGTTCTGGAAAACATCTGCATCTTGTTCTAAAGGAAACAAAAGGATGCGCTGCTGTTATCTCATAGTCACCTGCAAGATTCCGGTGTGAGGGAGAGCAGAGTCAAGACGGGGAGGCTTCGACAGTGCTCTGAGTCTCAGGTAAGGGCTGCAGATGGAGGCAGGCTGGGACAGGCGGCAGGGCTAGACCCAAGGAGGGCTGAGACTCAGAAGAAAAGGGATACATGTCTTCTCTGAGAATGGGGGCAAGGCTGAAAGACAATGGGAAGAAGATGGAGCGGGTGTTTATCCCGAGCCGGTGGACCCGGCCTGTGAAGCCCCCAGCGCCACCTCAAGCAGGAGCTGGGGAAGGGCTGTGGTTCTCCCCCTGGCAAGGGGCAGGCGGGGTGTGGACAAAAGGGCGAGATGATGGGCACATGAAAAGGGAGGACAGGGCAGTGGTTAGGGCTGGGCCTCTGGAACCACACACCCCAGGTTCAAATTCCAGTTCTGCCACCAGGAGGTGTGTGTCCTGGGCCAGTTCCCTGCCCTCTGGGAGCTGCAGTTTCTCAACTGTAAGAGGCAGAGGAGGCCTCCGCACAGGCTGAATGAGCTCCATCTCTGAAAAACACTTAGAATGCTCGTCACGTTCACTGTGCTTACTGAGATGGATGACCTCACGCTGGTGTGAAAAGGAAGGGAAGAAGGCCGTGGAAAGGTAGGCTTTGATGTCAAAGAAAGCAAACTCAGAAGAGAGATTTTGAAATGAAGGAGCTCAGACATGCTAAGAGCAGACAGAGGATGTGGCTTGGCGGCAGAGTGCTGGCTGTGGACATAAAGGAACTTAACATTGAGGTGATCCAGGACAGTGCACTGTGGGGACCGTGAGGGAGCCCACGGAGGGGGGCTGGGGAAAGGCCGGAGAGAGGGATCTGGGAGTGGGGTGGGGAGGGGAGGCTGGAGAACAGCCCAGAGGCCAGCATTTTGCTGCAGGAAGCACTGAGGACTCATAACAGTTGGAAAGCTGAGCGGTATTTCAGGAGTCCAACCCTTTCGTTTTACTTGAATGAAACCAAAATACAGAGAAATAGCTCCTCCTACAGAAAGCTGGGAATAGGATCATGAGAAACTGAAGTCAGTGGGTGATAAGAACAGAATTTTGAAGCTGCCCAGGAAGGTGAGATGGAGAAAGCACAGGACAGCGATTTCCCTATAGAGATGGACACTACAGCTGACAGCTGCTGCCCAGGGCTGGGCTGCCTCGGGGGTTCTGGGGTGAAACAGCGACATCCCAGAGGTGTTAGGGGACAGGGAGGTCGACGTCCCCCTTATGGCCCACCTACCACAGATTTCGCTGACAGGTATGGAGGCCTCAGATGGCTACCACGGGCCCAAGGCTCTAAAGCAATCCATGCAAGGCAATTTCCTGAGTGCACACATATGCCAGGTCATTGGTACAGGGAAAGAGCTGAGAATTTGAGCAAACTGCATGCGGCAGTCAAATTTCCATCAAAGACCGTGTTGTAATAATGAAGACACTGTTAGTGTGTGGGTCCACAATCATTCATTAGTCTTTCAACAAATATTTGCTGAGAGCATCCAAGTGCCAGGCACCGTTCTCTGCAAGAGGACTGCGGGTGAAGACACAGAGATCCTTGTCCTCATCCGGTATACATTCTGGTGAGGAAGGCAAGCAAAGGAAGCGAATAAGTAAATGACGCTGGGAGGTGGTGAGCACTGGGGAGAGAGGTCAGAGTCGGGGCAAGAAGAGCTCTGGAGATGGAGGTGGTCAGGATCTGAGGAGGTGAGGAGCGGAGGGAGGAGCACTCAGCCCAGGAAGAACCAGCACAAAGGCAAAGAGGGAGCTTAGGGGCATCAGGGGATCAGCCCTGGACCAGGGCGGGCACAGACCCCAGGGTGCCTGGGAACCCCCGGTGAGGGCCTTGGCTTTGACTCTCAGCGGAATGAGGGGTGGTAGGCTCCCACCTGGGGTTAAGCCTGGCTGCAGGGTTGAGAAGAGATCGTGCGGACGGGGACCTGTGTGTGCAGGCCTCATGTGTGTGCAAATGCACACGTGGAGTGTGCACACCTGCCTGGTGTGAGCTTGGACACGCATGCTTAAGAGCATGCACGTCAGTGCGTGTGACTTGCTGTCAATTCCTGGTGTATTCTGGAGGAACAGCTAACCGGACTTCTGGATTTTTTCTGGCATGAGGGGCAATAGCCAGTTCATGAATGGCACAAAGGCCCCTGAACTATGGGGGCCACTGGGTGTGGAGGTCCAACCTGAGCTCCACTTGCCAGGCTACATGCCCTGTGTGATAGCTGGAGCGAGAGGGGCCTCCTGCTGTCCACCTAGCAGCCAGGAGCTGTTACTCAGGGGACTGCTAAGTGAGAGGCCCATGAAATGTCTTGGTCACAGCACAGACTACATGGCTGAGCGCTGTGCTCGCACCGCCCGCCCATCTGGAGTGGAGACTACTTCTGTGACTGTCAGTCATGCTGAAGATGGTACCAGCCTGCTAGGGGCTGATTTGGTCTTCAACTACGACCTTTCAGGAAAGGCATTATTATCAACATTGAGTATAAGACGGAACTGAGGCTCAGAGAGGTACATCCACTTGTCTGAGATCACACAGACAGGAGGGGGAACAGGGACCCAACCCCAATGCGCCCAGCTCTAGAGGTGAGCCACCACACATGCTGTGTGTCTTTAGGGACTCTGCAGAGAAAAGCAAAAGGTCTGTCCCAAGAGGGAGACGTAGGGCGGGACCAGCATGTACCCCTCCCGCCTCCCTCCTACGACGCCAGGATGTCAAAACACAGAGCCAGGACGGGAATCGGCCACAGTGCTGGGGGAACGGCTGGTGTGTTGAATAGATGGTCCTTTCCATTTTGACTCCCAACAACTGGAAACCTTTCTCAAATGTACTTGCCGTCTTGGCAGGCACAGTTTGAGGAAGACAATTTCATCTTGTGATGAAGCGCAAGGCCTTCCTCCAGTCCCCAGATCTCAGATGTTGTTCTGAGCATGTCCTGACCCCAGGAATGACCCTGCAAGTTCCTCTTTTAGCTCAAACGGAATCAACTTGTTTTCCTTCATTCCTACGCGAGGAATAAAACAATTATTTCAGTGATTTCAGTTTCATTTTTCTGAGCTTTGGTTACAGCAAGGGAGTGGTACATGTCCAAGGATCTGAAAAAGCAGGAGTTCTGGAGGTACTGTTTTTGAGAAAATATTCAGTGCAAAAGCTGAAGCCACACATTGGGCTTGGATTTTGTGCCAGTCAGTGCTGTTTCATGTAGTTTTCAAAAAAGTAACTGATTCTCAGAGACTTAAGTAAATTGCCTGAATTTCTTAGGTCATGAGTGAGAAAGCCAGGATTCAAACAGATTCAAACCCCGGTCAGTGACAGGGGAAAGACTGTTATCTTTTCTTAACTAAGCAAAACAAGACAAAACCTCTTATGAATCATTAAAAACAAATACCTCAGTGGAAAATGAAAGAATAGGAAGAGGTAATTCACAAAATTCGCACAATTAATTCATGCAGGCAGAGGCCATAAAACAACATGGTAAAGGGCAAGGAGGCTGGCTGGTTCTCCTTTCTCTAAAAATCTACACATGGATGTTTAAAAAAAAAAATGTATGTTCAGGTGGGCGTGGTAAAACAAAACAAAACAAAAACCAGAAACAGCAAAGACAAAGAAAGATTATGAAAACCATGTTTCAAACTCTTTAAAAAGAGTACATATTTTCCAGAAGGGACAGGGCAAATATCAAAACACCTTACTTCTCTGACAAGGGATGCTATTAAAAATTCTGACTTCCATTACATATTCTTACATAAAAGAGCATTTTAAGAGAAATGAAACCATTTTTTAGATTTAATTTTTATTTTTTATTAAAGTTCCCCCCTCCCCCAGGGCCTAGTTTAAAGACTCATAAAGTTCTACAAGGCTATTGGAAAAATATCTGTCCCCAGGTTCTCCTCCCTATTCCCCCTCCCATTTCCAGAGGCAACCAATTATGGAAAGTACCTCCACATTTCTGAACAACAGCTTATGGCATCACCCAATGACACTGCAGTCTCAACCAGGATCTATTCACGTCTCACCATGGAAGAGGAAAAGGCCCCTCTCTTCCATTTTATCTGTCACTATAGGCACAAAGAGGAACCTACTCTCCCATTCAGCCAAAAAGTTACATAATTATTTGGGGTAGATGAATATTCGGCTTTTATATTTACTACGATCACGCAAGTCCTAGGCTCAGTGGAGGCATGTGGGATATTCTGACCCCTTTCCTTTGTTGCATACGTCTCTGGTTCTCTTTGGTGTTAGTCCTTTCTAAAATTTAAAAAAAAAAAAAATATATATATATATATATATGTATATATGTATGTGTATTTAACCAATCTTCCTACATTTGTCTAAGTCTCCCTTCAGCTTGTTCAAAGAACATATTTCTTCTCATTTCAGGTCATTCTAAGGGTTCTTCAGCTAATTTATAAGCTAATACACACATGGGCCTGGGTACATACATACTTCCTCTCTCATACTTTCAAAGAATCAATACAAATATTTTTAACATTTTTTTCACCCTCTTGAAATTTGTAAATAATTTAACCTACCAGCACTTATAATTTCAAAAACAATCAACACAGTACCCTAACTACAATACAAAGAAGAAAGGAAACGTTAGTTAAAATAAGATACTACACACAGAGTCAATATGCAGATGTTGGGTATAGCTACCTTAGAAGACATGATGAAAGATGTAATGAGGTGCTTGGGCCTATTTATAAGAACCGGTAAACCTCAGATGCTTGGTAGTTTTGTTCCTAGAAAATTCAGTGTATATTAAAAACATGCAAAAATTACGTATGTTTATGTTTAAAGTGGAGTCAGATTCCAGGCTCAGATACTTGTAAACATGAATGCCAATGAACTTTAGGAGGTTGTGTAGGAAGTTGGACAATCCTTTGTTCTCCATGGGTTACCGCTAGCAAATCTGCTTCTCCTCGGGTAGCCCTGTCCTGCATCCCCTTGACAGCCAAATCGCCCTATACATTCCCAAGATGTCCTATAGGGGGTGCTACATACCCATTCTGAACCAGTAGCTGGTTCAACTCCTCTCTTTTCTACAAAGAGAAGGGGCAAAGAGAGGTTAAGATATTTACCCAAAGCCATATAGGAAACTAGCAGTAGTCAGGACTAGATAAGGAGAAGGGGCAGACACGGGAGGAGAAAGGAAATTATTCTAATATTCATATTTATGAATTGCTGGACATCGTGCCAGATGCCTTTCGTTAGGCTCCCACGATATCTCACCATATCCTCTAACCTCAGGGATTAGTTCTAGTACCATCCCTAATTTTCAGATACAGATACCACATTCCAGGGAGGTTAGGTCCTTGCTCAGGGCCCCATTTTTGGTAACAACGGGATTCGATTTTCTCCAGTCCTTTTTCTATTTGCTTTAAGCTGTTCTCCCTCCAGGTCTCTGGGCCCCCACCTTGGGGACCAGGTCCCTCAGTTTGCTACTTCCATCTTTAGGAACTAGTAACTGGGCTACAGGCTGTCTGAGAAGCAAAGAGCAAAAAGAAAGATGGTTCAATCCCAGCTTCTCAGCCCTTCAGGTTCAGCCAGTGTGTGGCCTGGGCCCAGGGGTTCCTGAGCACAGGAAGCAGACTCTTGATGAGGTCGTAGATGCCTGCAGGAGCCCAGCCTGACCTGCCAGAGGTCAGGCCAGGACAACCATGACTGCAGGAACTTTTCCTGCCCCAGAAGGCCCCGGCCTCCACAGGCGGTTCCACACTCCACAAGATGGCCGGCAGCCAAGGGACTGGAGCTCACACCACAAATACAGGAAAGGTCAGACAGTGAGCGAGGGCTTGGTCACCAAACCTTGCGGTGTCAGGTGTGGGGAGCACTCCAGAACAGTCACTACAGATTCATGGTATGTCTGCCTCCTTTTAATTACCCTCCAGATCATCCCTCTGAGAAGACAGTGTTATTCCCACCATCCAGAAGAGGAAACCAAGACCACAAGTGACCGGCAGCTCATGACACAGCTGGCCAGGGGCAAGGCCAGCCCTCCAGCGCAGGCCAGACTGGCCCAGACCCCCTCCCTCTCATGTACCTTTAAAAACCCTTCCTGATTGATGCATTTCAGAAAAATGCGTCTTTGGCACTTACCATCCAGCTTTGGCGGGCAGGTTTCTCTGCCCCATAACTGCTGGGGTCATCCTGTGACTGAACAGTGGATCAGGTGCTTGAAGAGGGGTCCTGTCTGATGGTCCTTAGGCACCTTTCTCCCTCCACTTTTTGGCCACAAAACCATGACTAAGCACTTTCAACAAGGAACCCATTGCTTCAGACTTCATGTTCAGGAAAAGAAAATATACACAGCCCCTACTTGTCACCCTGATCTAAATGTACCCCACAGGGGGCCTGGCAGAGCTCGGATGGACCCATTTGCTGATGGCCGCGCACAGGCCTCTGCCCCACGGTCCGTTGTGTGCAAACAATCTCTGAGCAGGTTTCACAGAAAAGGGTTCAACTCAGGCTCCGGTCAAATGACTTCCTGCAAAATAAGTCCAAGTAGGGCCAGCCCCAGGCTCATGCGCCGCGAGCTTACTGTGAGTGCTCAGGGTATGGAACAAAACAGCCCACTGGGGCCAGACTGCCCGGGTCCCCATCTCTGCCCTGCTGCTTACTGGTGTAGCTCCGGACAAGAGCTGACCTCTGTTTCTCAGTTTCCCCATGAGTAAAATGAGGATGTTGGCAGTACCCAGCTCCCAGAGTGGTTGTAGGTGGTAATAGCGACATTCGTGAGAGCTGAGAACTGAGCCTGACACAAGGTGAGGCTCAGGTGGCCTATTTCCGAAATGAACATTGACTGTCCTGTCACGGAAAGAACGGCTGAGGGCCCCGGAAAACAGGCACCCTGCAAGGGAGACAAAGGGGGTAGGGAAGAGGGTCCATGAGCACTACTTCCAACCTTCGAAAGTGGAACCATGCCACGCACGCAGACCTTTGTTCTGGATTGCTGCAAAGGGCTGACCTAGGTCAATGAGGAAACAGAGCCAAGAGGCAGATTTGGATTAGAATAAAGAAGGATTTTCCCACGGGCGGACATGTCCACAAAGAGCGAGCAGGATGCCTGGTTCTGTGGGCTCCTGAGGGGGCTAGGGGCCTGGCTGCCTGTCATGAACCCTGCACATGGGGTTTTCCTGCACAGGAGAGTGGCCAGGGACAGTGACCCCGGATGCCCCTTCGCACTGGACCATTCTATCACTTTGATAAGAAGCAAGTAAGTGCTGATAGCCAGGGAGTGGCTCATCAGCCCGAAGGAAGGAGGAGGGACTTTGGACTGTCTTAATGTACACAACCTTCAGGACTTTCACTTCTTGTCTCAGAACCCATGGGGCGGGGAGGCTGGCCTGGGTGTCCTTGGTGTCTGGGGCTGAGCCACACACAGGAGGAGACGCGGGGACACAGGGAGATGGCCAGGAGCAGGGAACAAGAGAGGAAGGGGCCCACCTGCTCCCTGAACACTGATTCGGGAAGTATCCTCCATCATGAAATATTTTCAACTTTATAAACTACAAAAACAGAAAATATTTTAAAAAGTAGACAACATTTTGTCAATGAAAAATTATCAGACTGTATAAAAACTATGACAAGAAAAACAATATAAGATTCTGAGACTAAAGCACATCAGCTATTCCCCAGGTATCTCCTGTACAAGTGTTACCGCTAATTCCTAGGTTCCCAGCTCCGAGGACTGAAAAGCAGATCAGCAGCAGAAGGTATGAAAAGATTAAGGAGAAACAATTTGTGGAGATGACACCGGAGACATCCTATGTACTGACTTCCAATTCTTTGTGCCTCCTGTAAACGCCTGCAAATATTTTTGGGAGAAGCACTGTCTGGAGCGGTGAGAAACTTCCTGGGCAGGAAGACAGAGAACATATCCTTTCAGAGAGAAGGGACTCACTACTCCACAGGCTCCAGCCTGAGTAACTCAGGCCCCCACGCCACTGGATCTGCAGGGATTGGCCCTCATTCCCCTCTCCCCACCCCCAACCTCCTCTGCCTAGCGGCTTCCTGTCCCAGCTCGTCCCAGCTCGTCACTGTCCACTCTCTGGTCAGCCGGCTGCCTGCGGCTAACCCCCACAGCAGCTTCCTCCCTGTAAGCTCTCCTCCCCGCTTGGCGCTCACCTTGCTGACTGCTACAGCCTTAACTTGGGCCCCGGGCACCCCACTCCTCCTGGCCTACTCACATCCTCTAAAACCACTGACCTCCAGCACTGCCAGTAGGTGACTTTTCCAGAAGCTTCCACAGTCCAGACTTCCTCCTAAAGGTTTCTGTCCCTCCCTCTGCCTCCTCCTAGCTGCAAACAGAGAACTGATCCGCAGAGAGCACTCTGGCCAGGCACCACGCGGGTCCATTAGCCCAGGGCAAGACAGAGACAGGGTGCAGCTCCCGGGCCAGCTCTACCCCATGGATACTGGCTGCCTGGAACGCTGCAAAAGGAGGATTCTGGGGGTCTGAGGGAAGCCACCATGAGCAGCAGCTGAGAGCCCGAGGACTGGGAATGGCCACGCCCGTGTCACCCGCATGCCATCCCAGTGCGGGCCGGAGCACTCTGCGGCCCCCTGCCCATCTGTCCCCAGCCCGTGCTCCAGCCTGGCACTCCCTTTGGTATTCCCATGAAATCTCTCCAATGATCTGCTTTCAGGCGTCCTCCCAAACCGCCATATTCACCTTCCCAGCACCGCCACGCTACCAGAATCTATCTCCCCCAACAGTCGGCAAATGCGCTGCACCTTCTTTCTTTAGGAACTTTAGGCCTCCATAAAGCTTTTCCAAGTGGGTCAGAGAGCCCCTGATTCTACCTCTGCCTTAGTGTCCGAAGACACAGATTCCCAAGTCCCCCTCTCACCATCTCCCCGACTCGTCTAGCCGGCTGTTGGACTCACGCAACCCTGTCTACTCAAGCAGATGGTGACTACTGGATGGTCTTGATGTCTGTCGGAGACGGTGAACCCTGCAGGACAGAACTCAGATCTGTTTAGTTCACTGGCTCTGAGCCTGGCATAGGAGGGCTCTGTTAGGGAAGAGCACGGAGACCAGAACCCCAGCCCCACTCTGCCCTGACTTGCTGTGGGTCAACGCGAAAGCCGCTCTCCTCTCTGGGCCTCAGCTTCCCCACCTAGACTAAGATGTACTTGATCTAGGGGCCCCTGAAGTCTCGTCGGGCTCTCAGACACTACGAGAACGCAGGCCACAAGGCTCTGGATTCGTGTCTTTTATGATCGTGTGGGTAATAATCACTTAGAGGGAAATCACAGGACAGCAGTGCAGATCCGCCATTGCAAGGCGTGAACTCGCTCACGTGGGTACCGAGCGCTATGGGATGTGCGCTTGCATAGCTAAGTATAATGGACAATGAGGAGTGATTTTCTCTCCCTTTGAGAACATAAGTACACTCTTCTATATTTATACATTCCATCTCCTAATTTAGACAGTGTAGAACTTTTTCTGATCAGCGCTCACTTGCCAATAATTTCGCTCTACATCTAAATGAAGAATAGGAGTCAAATAAGTTCACAGATTGAATGGATGGCTGATTTACAAAGCCCTCAAAATGTGGCTGCAGGCCGACGCTGGCAACCCCATAATTAGATATGGCATGCTCTGCGATGATGTATTTTTTACTGTTTTTTAATAACTCAGTTCTCCTTCTGGGATGAGGGGAAAAATGGAATTTGTTAAAAATAAATCGAGATTTAGTGGCTTTTCAGCCTTCTGCTGCTTGTTGCTCACAATATTCTATAAATAAAAGAAGCCCTGCCCTATAGTGCACTGTAAACACCCACAGACGCTCAGAGCCAAATTCTTCCAATTATGACCCTGTGCCAGTTGCCAAGCTACTGCGAGGACCCACTTGAAAGGCGGCCATCTAGGCCATCTCCTGATTAAGCCGCCCGGCAGCAAGGAGGAAGGCCTGCTGTTTGGCACCATATCTAGTCTGAAATAATTGTTCCATTTTCTCGAAATTAAGCCCTTCCCTTGTGATCGAATTACAATTCAGAGGTAAATGAAAAACTAACCACCTGTCCATCCGTCCATCTGCCTGGGTCACAGGTGCGTAGGAGAGCCTGGGCCGTCACATGCTGGGCTGAAATCAGGCGGCACGAGTGCGTTCACGACAGTGTCTCTAACCGCACCAAGCAAATCAAGGTCAAGTAAAAGTAGGTCAGCTGGGAACATGACAGGTGAGTCACAGGCAGCCTGCCCTTCTGCTCAGCACCTTTCCTCACTCATCAGTGTGGGTCCCTCTGATTCAATGCAGCAGACTGAGCCAGTCATTTAAAAAATCCATATTCTACCCCAGGGAGGGACGATATCAAGTGTCAGGCCGATGGCTCTGTGGTTCCAATGACAATGGGTGAGCTGGGACGGCCCCTGCTGCCCGGCTTCCGCAGCCCCGACCAGCCCTTAAAACACGCAGGCTGAGAAGGAGGAGACAGCAGTGTGCCACAGTCTCTCCGAGAGAGAAATTACTTCCAGTTCCTTAGAAACCGGAATGCTCAAAGCAGCGCTGGAGCAAAACAGGCTCTGGCTAGAAACTCATCCCCTCCCTCCTCCCTTTGGTGTCAGCTCCACAGGGTGAGCAAAGACCCTGCGCCACAGTTCCAGCCCCAGAAGGTCTCACTCGGAACGTGGGGCTCATGGGTGAACAAAGTCCGCCCCAAAGAGAACGGATATGTGGTCAGAGTTTCCAAACTCAAAACTGGGACCTATACTGGGAACTATACTTTAAGGGGTAGGGCTGTTCAAAGCTGGAGAGCCTGGGACCTGGGGGTCACAAAGCATGGAGCCTCGTCCAAGAGGTCTCCTCTGGCTGTCCAGGCTAAAGTGGCCCCTCCTGGGATGCCTGGGTGGCTTAGCTGATTAAGCGTCTGACCTGATTTCAGCTCAGGTCATGATCTCAGGGTTGTGAGATCGAACCCCCATGGCCGGGAGGTGGTGGGGGGGGGGGTCTGAGCTCAGCAGGGAGTCTACTGAAGATTCTCTCTCTCCCTCTCCCTCTGCCTCTCCAGCCCAACTCTAAAATAAATAAATAAATATTTAAAAAATAAAAATAAAATGGCCCTTCCTGTGAGTCACCCACCACCTATGGGTTCTCATTTCTTCATTTCTGAAATGGTCTCATTTCTTTGCCTCTCCTCGGATGAGAATGTGAGCATCACAAAAGCATAGGCCACTCCCTCCCCGTCTTGTTCTTGAGTATTTCCAGAGCAGCCAGAATGGTGACTAGCTCGTAGGTGCTCAACAAACATTCACTGAGGAAACAGAAAGAATTCATCCCAAACCTCCGTGAAAGCGTTCTATGGACCCATCTCCCTCAGCACTCACAGCAGTGCGAAGAGGTGAAATCTTTCCCTCTTCTGTAGCAATAAGAAAATCGAGGCTCAGAGAGGGTGCGTGTTTTTCCCAGGGCTGCACGTCTAATGAGTTCATGGAGCTGGAATTCCAAGCCAGGCGTGAAAAGTTCTAATCCTGGCTTCGAAGTGAGCATCTGTTGCTTTTATAATTTAGAAAAAGCAAGAGGGAAAAACTTTAGAGGAAAAACTACATATCAGAAAGGGTTTCACGTCAAAGGACCCTATGTAGGACAGATCTGGTTCCTGTGTCGCCAAACCTCAGCCCCACTTCTGTCTGCCAGGGGCATCGGCACCACAGCCCCTCAGCCAGAGTGGAGGAAGGATTCTTTACAGAAGGTTCATCCCTGCCTTTCTGTGGAGCTCTGAAGGCCAGGCAGGGAGGGGAAAAGCCACTGGCAGTGACACCCATGACTCCTGCCGCTGTTAGGAACAGCAGGCTTATTCCATAATTTGCTGGAAAATTTCTAAGGAGAGATCTATGATCAAGTTAGAACATTATAAAGTACTTGGCCTGTGCCTTCCCCTATACCCATACCTTGGAAACTGGAATAAAAAAATTTAAAAAAAGGAAGCATACTTTTTAAGATTGAAATTTCAAAAATATTAAAATCGACAAGTAGAGATTTACATTTACCTGAATTTAGAACACTGAACCCTGTTGAAGCTAAGCATTTGCATGTTTATAAGCTGTATATCACAGTACAATTCCTATTAGTCTGATATTTGGGGTCCAAACTCCTCCACAGTCTGTCTGCTAGATGCAGGCTGTGGCTTGAATTGAGGTACAAGTCAGCAGGTCAGTCTCATCAAAATGGCCAGCCAATTTTAGTGTGCAGAACTAGAATATTTCCCAAATATGGAAAAGAAATGAAAATGGAAAATAGTATCAATAAAACAGGTTTTTCCAAATGCTACCAGGATGGCCCAACAACCTGTGAAAGTGAAAGTCTTAGGCAACTCGAACTTGGGAGCAACCACGTGGGACAGGAGATGGAACAAGGGCTTGGCAGCCAGGCGGGACTACGTCAATCCTGACCCCACCCACGTACCAGTCACACAGCCTTGAGACTTGAGCCTTGAGGGACGATGACATGACAAGGATGATGACAACAACGACAGCGATGATGACGACAATGGCAACAACCATGACAATGAGACGATAATATCTACTATGACCTATTCCTTACTGATCACACAAAGTCTAGCATACAGCAGATGAATGCGTCTATGCTTATGAAATAACATACGTTGTTCACTTTTCATAGTGACACATGACCCCCTTCTCTAGATTCTCTGTGTCTTCTAGATGCAGAAAAAGAAGGTTAGAAAGATTCAGTAGCATGCCCAAGGTCCACAGTTATCGGGATTCAAACCTGGGTCTGTTGGACTCTAAGCCCCTGCTCTTAAATACTAAGCTCCATTGCACTGCCAAGTCTCAGTTTCATCATCTGTAAAGAGGTTAATAACACTCACCCAGGCAGGGCGGGAAGGGTGAGACAGAATGCATGTGAAGTGCTTAACACAGTACCCGGCACCCAGGAGCTCTACAGCGTTACTATTAATGTCACGTAATGTCACGTAATATCACATAATGTGATGTCATGCCATGGCATGGTATGGCATCTGGACCTTTGAAAGAGAGGAGGAGGGTGGGGGGTGGGCATCTGGAAGTACAGATGATCCAGCATTTCCCTTCATGGGGCTTGAAAAACAGGATTAGGAACTTCGGACCGAGGCTTCAGAACCTGGGCTGGCATATTCTCAGTGAGGGACAGAGGGGGGACACCTCAGCAAGATGGGCAGGAATGTATCTACTCAGAGACGAAAGGCTTTTCACTGCAGGTTGGAGAGGATCAGGGACTTCCAGAAGAAGGAATAATCCAAGCTCCAAAAGAAAGCTTTCAAGAGGCAGTACCAAATAGCATGGCTCCTCCTGGGCTACGAATATATGGCCACCAACAGCCTGACTCTCTGACACCTGAGGGAGAAGAGTCCCCATGAGCGTTTGTGGTAAGGGGGATGCCAAGCCTCCAAGTCATTGGTAAACCCTGTGGAACAGGGGTGGAGCGGAGGCATTCTAAAAAAGAAGAGAATTTGTTAGAGCCAGTCTCCTTGGGAGTTAAATATGAGGAAAAGGAACAAAGACTTAGTGTGGCTTGTAGTATGTAAGAACAAAGGGCCCATCTGCAGGAAGAAGGCTCTGTTTCACTGATACCGCCATCTTGACTACAGCCTGACTGAACGTCTGAACGGGGGAATCTGTAGAGCAGCAGAGTCATTCCTCGGAGAGCCAATGGCACCACAAAGAACATGCCTTCCAGAGCTGACATTTGCTTGGGGAGGAAAAACATCACAGAAGGTTGCCAGCCTCTCCCCAGACCGGCTTATCCCCTGTATTTCTGACAGAGGAGTTGCTATACCAAGTTATCCCAACAGGAACCAAAGATCCTCAAAGGCCTTCACACCCTGTCATCGGTCCCCTCTCCTCCATGCCCACAGCCCTCCACAGGACTCAGCACCAATTTCCTGGACCATTTTAACTGCCTCTAACTAGTTCTGCTGCCTCCTCCTCCAGTCCAGCCCCCACATTGCCACCAGCTGGCTTTCTAAAATAAAAGTGCTGACCACGTCACTCACCTCCTGAAAGATGTCTACTAGATTTGCACTGCCTACAGAATAAACGCTGGAGTCCTAACTTGCATTAATTCATTCATTTTTTTCCTCACCAATCTAATGTGTGATGATCACCTCCTGGGTGCGAGGCTGTTTTATGTCCTGGGGGTGGAGTGGTGAATGAGACAGGTAAGACAAGCACCCAGCCTCATGGATTTACGTTCTAGTAGGGTAAGACAAGCAGTAAAGAAGGCAAATAAATCTATCATATAAAAGCACGTAGTGGTGAGTGCTAATGAAGAGAAAGCAAGGTAAGAGGGCCGAGTGATGGGGCCAGGCATGGAGTAGGACAGTGCATTGTTAGTCCTCGAACACAGGGACTGTAAGTCTAGTCCTCTCTGCCCCAAACCTCCTCTGAACAGAGAGCAGAATGGAATGAGGGTCAGCCAGGCAGGGGTGTTGGGGAAGACTGATTCAGGTGGAGAACAGTAAGTACAAAGGCCCTGAGGCAAGAAAGAGGAACAGCAAGAAAGCCACAGTGGTTGGGATGGAGTGAGCAGAGCGAAGAGTGCTGAGATGAGACCAGGGAAGCAGGAGGGGCTGGCAGGCCATGGCAAGGAGTTCAGAGTCTACTCCAAGGATGCTGGGAAGCTATCAGAGATTCTGGCAGGGAAATGACACAATCTGATTTACTTTTTAAAAGGTCACTCTGCCTGAGTCTGTGGAAGACTGACAGCAGTGCGGCTGTAGAAGAAACAGGGAGGCTGGCTGCAAGATAGGGGACATCTGGACGACGGTAGGGAGACGTGGTGGCTTTCAGTGCTCTGACGGAACAGCTGTCAACAACTGCAAGTAGTGAGGCTCCAGGAAAGGAGCAGGATCCCAGATGATGCCTGCGTGTTGGGCCTGTGTAACCAGCGCAATGGCCCTGCCATGGAAGATGGGGAAGATAGGGGAGGAGTTAGATCTTTGCCTTTTTTTTTTCTTTTTAAGATAAAAATATCAAGACTTGTATTTAGTTATGTTGGGTCTGGGATGCCCATTAAACGTCAAAGTGTGGATGCCGAGCGGGCAGCGGATATGTGGGTTGGGGCCTGGGAGAAAGGTCCGAGGTCATCACTGTACGGATGACCACAGGTCCTCCATGTGTTGGCCCCAGCTGGAGACCCACGTCCCTCCAGGCATCTCCTCCTCCAGTCTCTGGCCTCTGCTCTGTCACTTCTCCGGCCTGGAATGCTCCGTCTGAACTTTTGGAGGGAGGACTCTTTCTTGTCCCTTATGATTTGCTCGAAAGTCACCTCTTTTCTAAAGCTTCCTTGCCCCAACTGCCAGGAGAGAGCCCTCAGCCCTTCCTTCTCCTACGGTGTCCTGGCGTATGCCCCGACAACCTTGGGTCACCCCACTTTGCACCTTTCCTCCTTGTGAGTTCCTTGAGGGCAGTAACTGTGAGACTGTTTCTCTCTGCAGCCCCCGCCCAGCATAAGGCCTGGGCATGGTCTGCTAAACGAATTGTTCTCTCTGTAGCGAGGTGCACAGGAAACTATAGGTGTGCGCAGTGACGCACACTGCGGCCGCCCGTCTGCAAGGGGAAAAGGGCAGAAATCAGGTGCTGCCCTGCGGCACCAGCACAGCTCAACAGAGTAGAATGGTGCCTACCTCGCAGGAGCTTCTTAACGATACAAAGGAGCTTCAGGAGATCTAAGAGCTGAGTATCTCAGGGTGTTGCGAGGTGCCATAAACACCACCACCCCCTGAGAAACGTGTCTCGGGTCTCACAGCAGAAGCCCCAGCAAGTCCAAACCCGAAGCACTCAGGAGTCAGACACAGAGGGAAGGAAAGTGCTCGTTTACAAGGCCTCCCGGACTCGGGAGAGAGAGCCCGGGAGCAGGGCCTACTTGTGCTCTTTTGCAGACATAAACTACCAGTACCAGAGAGGTTAGGTGACTTGGCCAAGGTCACAGGGCTGGGATGTACCAGAGCCAGGATTCACAGTCAGGTCTTCCTGAAACCACTGCCTGCGTTCCTTCTGGCACACTCCACAGCTTCCCCACATCACACCAGCTCACAGAGCAGCCAGGAGCCTTAGGGACCCACGAAGCCTCAGAGCGTGCTGAAGAAATGGAACTCTGGAGAGGGGCTGTGATGCACCAGCTGTTCCCGGGGAGTCATCAGTGGGACGGAAGCTGGAATCCAAGCCCCCGACTCCCGCACCGGGCTCTGGGAGCACTGGACCTGCACTCTGTCAAATACCATAAGGCAGAGACAGAGCCAAACACAAACCTTTAACAGTCCACCTAGCTGTTCACAAGTGCCCCAGAAATAAGAGCAAGGAGAATGGGAAATTGTCTTTTGTGTCGATGACAACCGCTGCGTGATCCTGGGACCCCACTAGTAGGTGGGACACTAAGTGAGGAGTGCTATCACCGCTCCAGGAAGGTTACGAGACCAGCTGCATGGGGAGCTGCCCTCTCATTCCTCTGGGCAAGTGTTGGCTGCCCCCCTAGTGTGTGCCAGATGCTGAACAAAGCAGCAGAGGCCAGGGGAAAGAAGCCCGGTGTAGAACCGTGGCTCCCCGACTTGTGTAATAATCAGCATATTAGCCTCTCGAACCCTCCGTTTCTTCATCTGTGAAGAAGAGTCCCTGTTTCACAAAGTTGTTCTGGCCACTGAACAGGATGTCACATGCCCCTGGTATACGGGAGTGACACAGCGAGCATCAGATGGCTGATAGCTGGTTCACTGCTGAGAGAGAAAAAGAGCTTACTCATACTGTAGGGAGAAAAGGGGATGGGAAGAAGGTAGCTACACCAGCGTTCTTGTAAAAACTTAGCAGAGTAAAGGAGCATCAATCCTCTGAGGATTTACCAAACCATTAAGAAATTCTTTGGGAAATTTGGAGTGGCTGAATATCTTAAGACAGCATGCGGAGAAGGTGAGGCAGAACGAGAGGAAAAAGGAAAAGAGAGAGGATGAATTTGAATATATCAGTGTACTGGTAAGAGTCAATGAAGTTAGCATACAGACATACAAAATAATGTATTGGCGGCTAATGAATGGAGTTGGCTGTTCATTTTCCATAGCCATATCTTCTCCATCAAGCTCCTATTCAATCTTCAATACCTTACTTGTTTGAAGACTTCTTCCACCTCACCCCAGGTTAATTAGTCTCTGCTCTATTAATTGATTCTTACCAATGTACACATCACATTGTGTCTGTGTATTGGGTTCCCCTACCAAATAGCGAGTTCCTGAGAGTAAATATTGTGTATGAATCATCTTGGTGGCCCTCCTCTTGCTACCAGGATCCCCAGCCAGCAGCTTGGAACATCCCCAGAGGACAACCTTCTCTCTACAGCAGGAAAATGAGCCAGGACTCACATTTGTAAGTATCCGTTCTGGGCTGAACATTTGAAAGGCACCATTTAAATCTTAATTCATGTATTCCTCAAAATGCCCTGTAAGAAAGTTATTATCCCTATTTTGCAGAAGGGGACACTGAGGCTCAGGGAGGTGAAGTCAACAGCCAAAGTTTCATACTGCTAGTAAAAGTGATGAGACCAGGATTTGATTCTGGGTCTATCAGACTCCAGATCCCTGTTTTCCCTAGACCAGCCCCCGTACCCCCCGCATGGGTTTAACAAAGCTGAGGGCATCCTGGAAGGAGGAATGGTCTGGACGTCTACTCTCCCTGCAAGCTCATCAGTGAGGTGACTGCTAAGGAGCTTTGACCAACACAGGTAATCTGTTAGCAAAAGCCAGACACCAGGTCAGAGAGGCAGAGAGGAGGCCTCTGGAGAATCCCACATTCAAAATTTCACATGCAGTTAGCACATAGTAAGTCGACCATCTCCCCAGACCCATCCTGTCTAAGGAGAAGGAGATACATTCTGGGTCAGCGGTTCCCAGCCATGTGTGATCAAGTACTTCAACCGGTCGAGAATTCCCGGATCTCTCCTAATTGCTGGGGAAACATTCAAGAACATGACCATGAGTCGAGCACTGCTAGGAGAAAGCTGTGGACGTAAGTGACCACAGGAAGTCTGGGGCTGTCCCTTCCTTTTCCTTTCTCCACCTCCAGCTCAGTAAAGGAAACTTCCATGATGTGCTCTAGGCAAGTTACATCTCAGCCTTGCAGGGGCCTGACTCTGCCGCATTTGGAGTCAGAAGACCTGTGTCCAAGGTGCTGTTCCTTGGCACACTCGGCACAGCAGATCTTCTTTGGCCTGAGTGCCCCCAGATATAAAGGGGGAAGAGGGGAATGCCTGCTTCACAGAGAGGTCGTAGGGAGGGAGCTATGAGATAACCCCTGTGGGAAGAATCTGTCCATGTAGAAGGGTGTTCAGATGTAAAGAAGGGGTGCTGGGAACCTCAGGTACCTTACTGCCTCCCCCTCTTCAAGTAAATGCCAACCCAGCCTCCCTAGAGTGAGGGCTCTAGGGAAAACCCAAGCAGCACTGGGAGAGCCCTGGACAAGGAAGCTGTGATTTGGCTGTTACTCTTCCAAAGATTATCTGGCACAACTCTAATCCTTAAATATGTATTTATTATTTTTTTAAGATTATTTATGTATTTATTTGAGAGAGAGAGAGAGAGAGCGAGCCAGTGTACAAGCAAGGGGGAGGGACATAGGGAGAGGGGGAAGCAGGCTCCCCATTGAGCAGGGAGCCCAATGCAGGGCTTGATCCCAGGACCCTGAGATCATGACCTGAGCCAAAGGCAGAGGCTTATCCCACTGAGCCTTCCAGGCCCTCTCCCTTAAATAAGTATATAATAATTAAATCGGCTACAGTGGTTGAGGAGCGTTTTTGTCATCATATAGGATGATAACCATAGACTAAGACAAATGTGTTATTCTGATGGCATATGTGTGACTTTTTAAAGTGTACTTTTTAATATGCGCTCAAGCAAAAAAAAGCTAGATTATTAAAGTTGTAACTAGATACTCTTAGGTGGGCCATGAACTAATACAACCTTTTGGAAGGGTAATTAGGCTGTATTGATTCAAATTTTAAATGCAAACTATTTAAGCCAGAGGTCCCACTTCTTGGTATCTATACCACAGAAAATCTCATGCAGAAGTTCCCAAGTGGGCACAGCTCTGGCTGTAGCCGCAGTCAGCACAACGGCCGAAGATCGGAATCTGGGTGTCCGCCAGTACGGAATGTGAAATAAACCAGAAATGTAGCCATACCATGGGGTACAGCTGTCAAAAATAATATGGTCCATTTCCCTGTACATATCGACTTGAAAAGATGACCATAATAATTGGCGGTTGGCCGTTGAAAGTCACAGAATTATACAAATAGAGAAATTCCATTTTTATAAAACAAATGGAATTTTGTTTTTATAAAACCAAAGTAAAAACGCATATATTGGGGGGGCACCTGGGTGGCTCAGTGGGTTAAGCCTCTGCCTTCAGCTCAGGTCATGATCCCAGGGTCCTGGGATCGAGCCCCGCATCGGGCTCTCTGCTCGGCGGGGAGCCTGCTTCCCTTCCTCTCTCTCTGCCTGCCTCTCTGCCTACTTGTGATCTCTGTCTGTCAAATAAATAAATAAAAATCTTAAAAAAAAAACACGCATATATTGGGGATAAGGGCAAAGGAGGGAGGGGGAACACCAAGCAAATAAAAAAACCTCCAGGACTATACCCAGCAAAGTCTCAGAGGTACATATTTTTGGAAAAGGCTGGGGATGAGGAAGTCATGAAGAGCTTCTTCCTTCATGGGAATGCACTTCAGTGTGGTCTGAATTTGTTACAAGTGTATACTCCTTCCTGATGACAGAAACAAAAACTAGATCTAAAAGGTCATAGAATAGTAATAATTTTTAAAATTTCAGTGTTTGTAAGGAGTCCCCCAAAATAACCACCACAGAATGTAGACCCCCCTCTCCCATCTCTACATGTGGCCCCCAGTCCTGTGTGCACCCCTGGGCTTGCCCAAGAAAAGCCCAGGGGCGAGGATGGCCTGCAGGACCGAGAATCTCAAAGCCCTCCCCTATTTCAATAAGAATTCTGCCAAATTACAACTGTTTCAACAAGACGGCTAATAAAAAGGATTAAATGTCTTGCTCAAATTTACAACATCATAAATTACAGAATTAAAGTTCAGTTGTTTTCAACCTCTCTTAAATAGGGGCAATCAAAATTTATATCCTGCATTATCCAATATTTCATGTTGACTTATGAAGTCTTGCTGGAGAGTTCTTAAAAACGGCTAATGAGGAAATCCCACGGGGAGGAGAGAAGGTGACTCTCCTAAATCCAAAAGGGCCTCAGTGAAACCTGGGTTCTCATAAAGATGTCAGCTTTTGGGGTAAAATAACCTTTCTATCTGCGGATAAAGTTTCTCATGAAAATAACTCTAAATCAATGCAGCGTCTAAGAGGTGTTGCTTGGGTTCTGGAGACTGCCAGCTCCGAGATCTGCAGGGCGGGGCCGCCTGGAGGAGGAGGTCCTTGGAGGAGGGACCACCACTCCTGAACACTGCCCTGAAGGCAGATGGACCCCGTGCAGGTTTTCGTCCAAATTTCTAGACAACACCTACCCAGTTTCAAGGGCTAGCCGCTAATTGTAAAGTTTTAAAACAGTGTAAGCACGGAACCAAATACACCTGCAGGCCTGCTGTGGCCCGTGAGTCGGGTTTCCAACCTCTGCCCAAAGTACTGACATTTTTTTAAAATGGGTAATTTTCATTCAATTTTATTTTCAGAAGGATGGGAGAAGGCAGGGAAATAATACGGAATGAGAGTCAAGCACTTGGTACTAGAATTATATTTCTAATATGCTTGAGAAAACAGGGGTATAGTTGTCCATACCAAAGTGTGAAGAAATTGTTTAAATTTACTTGGCTATCCTAGGCTAAAACGCTTGAGAGTGAGAATTTCCCAGGTCCAGAGCAAATTTCCATGACTTGCTGTCAACAGATCTATAAGAACTTACTCTGCTACGATGCATTAGCTGTTGATCCTAAGACATTTCAAATAACAGCAGCAAGCACAGAAAGGCTCCTGGTGCCAGGGGCTACTCAGGAGTTTGGCACCCGGGAGCACTGGTGTGGGTCACACTGGGCAAGATTCCAGGACAGGCCTAACAAATCGCCCTCCAAAACAAAAACCCAAAACGACCAAGACTTTAGACTTCATATCATCAAATTGTGCTCATTTTTTCCAAAGCCCAGACAGTAAGATATGTTTGTGCTAATAACAATATCTGCATGTAATTTGCAATTCACAAAGTGCCTTTCCTATCCCCTATCTCACTCCTCAGAGCCTTTAACTGCATTTTAGACTTTGTATTTTGTCTAAAGTTGACTTACACCTGTTATTAACTTTTAAAGAACAAGAACAAATCCTTGGCATTTTTGACACCCCAGGGCTGAGCACATTTTCATTTCACTCTCACAAGAACCTCACTGAGACGGTTACTATTACCTCCATCCCATTTTCCAGGTGAGGAAACTGAGGGCTACAGAACTTGGGTGGGTTGTCTGAGTCACGTCACCAGCAGGGTCAGAGCTGACGTTCCAAGGCCAGGGCCCGAGACCAGCACAGGAGTCCCCTTTAAAGGTAGTGTCTGTGCTTTAAGCCAATCTTGGTTTGCTCCTGGCAAAGGCACTGAGGGCATGGCCAACGTCCTCCAGCTGCCCCTCCCCCATGCCCACTTTCCCCATTGGGTCAGAAGCTATTTTTTTAATTTTTATTTTCCCCACTCAAAACCAGGGTGAGTCACTCGGAGCTCAGCCAGCCTGGCCCCAGAGGGCCCTGGAGGCCCAGTGAGGTGCCCCCCCACCCCGGCCCCAGCGGGACTGGCTTCCCTGCCTCCAGCCTAAGCAGGGTAGCCCAGCCCACTGGGGTCTAGATGGGGCCTTTGCAGCACTGCTATCTGAAAGGGGGTCTGGAAAGCGGGTGCTGACAGTCACAACAACCCTGTGAGATGGTCACTGAGGTACCAAAGAGCGGGGGTGGGGGGACAGGGAGGCGCCTGCAGCTTGGGAGAGGAGAAAATATTTATTTAGCCCGTGGCTATGAAATATCTATTATTCAAGGCCCCACATCAGACCCGTGGGAGAGGGAGATACAGTCTCTAATGTGCACCAGGATAAGTTATGCAAATAAAAACAGGGAGCAAGAGGCACACACGCCCCTTCACCCACAAACACTCACCGACACAGGACATGCACACACAAACTATCAGCAGCTGCTCTTAAGGTACTGACTTCAATCCTCCCTGACCCGCTTCTGCAGACCCCTCAGCCCTGACTCTACAGGGTGCTGCCCCGTCCCAGACACCACCCCGCGGCCACCCCCATCCCCCCACCCCCGGGGCTCCGGAAGGCCCGGGAGGGCAGGCACACAGGTCATGATGGCCTCAGCCCTCAGAGCCACCCCCAGAGTGTGTGCAGGGCCAGAGGAGCAGAGGAAGGTGCTGGCTCCATCCCTGGGGGGAGAACGGGGTCCACTTCTTTAGGAAGATGAGGGGCCCGCAAGTTGGAGAAAAGGGCAAAGGTAGTGGGCCTAGGGTCTGAGGGGAAAGGACTTGAGGCACAAACACTTCCTCAGCACAGAGGTTCTGACAATGGAAATAGGTGAGGGTACAGGCTAGCATGTGCGGGAGCCCCTCTTCGGTTCCAGGCCCAGATGCCCGCAGTGCAGGGGGCACAGAGGAAGAGTGGCCGGTCAGGGGCAGGTCCCTGGAGTCCTGGGCTCACCTTGCTGCCTGGGCTGGGTGGTGGTGGTGGGGGGAGATTGCAAATGTTCACTTACCTACAACCACACAAATAAACAGAGACCCGCCCCTGTGGCAAGCACTGTGAATGATCACAAGGGCGGGCTGCGCCCACACGTGGCAGAAGGGGGTTGGCAAGGAAGAACGGGTCAGAGCACAGCCCAGTCAGGCAGGCAGGCACCTGCGGCAAATCTGTGCTCACCTGTCCTGCCTTATCTGGGCCTCAGGCCCCTAAAGGGGGGTCTGTGGGATAATAACTATGACACTTATCGCAGCCAACACCTACCAAGGCCCTGGTACCAAGTGCTTGCCCACCAAGCACTCTGCCAACACTTGCCTCACGGCTAGCAATCAATAGGCAGAATGGTTAACAGTGACCATAGGACCCAGGTCTCTTATCAGGGAGATCGGTGGGGGGGGGGGGGGGGAGGCTCCCTAGGGGGAGGCAAATCAGGGAGATTGGACGCAGATGAGGCAAACCAGAAGGAAAATGCATCCACTGCGGCAGGAACAGCTGCTAGAAAGTCCCTGAAAGGGAAAGCAGCATCCTAAGTCTTTCCCAGCAAGGACAGCAGCTCCAAGTGCCTGCTGGAGCACCTTGGTCAAGCACGACACCTCTGTGGTAAGAACGGCTCCTTCCTCTAGGAAGCCCTCCCAGATAACTGCGAGCCCCCACGCAAAAGCTGCATTCTCAGTGCAATTTCCCTTTTCTGCGGCGGAACTAGGATACAGAGAAGGTGCAACAGCATCGAGCTGATGGCCCCACAGGGAAGCAGGAGCACGTACGCCAGCGATGGGCCAGGTGCACAGCACCAGCTCCCATGGAGGTACAGACACTGCCCTGGCATCTCGGGTCAGAGCCCCTTCCTGTTTGCCACTCCTTGGTGTTCACCCAGGACTTGATAAGATCCCAGATGCTGATGAAGAAGCCCAGGGACATCTCCACAAAGGACCACTAGCTGTCCTAGCCAGAAAAGCACTCTCAGCTAGACGACGGGGGAGGGAAGCTGTCAGTGGTGAGCCAGAATCATTATTTTGGCTAATTTAGGAAGTGTGGGACTCACCCAGGATGAAGCTGGGTAGACCTCATTCCTGAGCGTTCCTTGGTGGATTATTTTTCATTTTGAATTGTTATTACTATTCCATCAACAACAGTTTTTTTAAAAAAAAAGTCCAGAGCAAAGAATATAGAGAAGGGACATTCCTCAGGCCTCAGTATGCTGGGAGACACAACAGACACCCCGGAACCCCAATCCACAGCAACATAGCCTGCGCTGAGAGCCAAGGGGAGGGGTGGGCCTGCCGAATGCAATGGCCAATGAGCCTCCAGTTCCAAATACATCTGATTGCATCATGAATCCGTTGTTTGGCTGCACAGACTTGGCTATCCCTACTCCTTCAACAAACAGTTCCTGAGCCAGGTGCACTGTGCTGGCACGGAGAACCCAGAGATAGTGTGTATGCACACGCTCGTGTGTGTGCATGCACGCTCGCATGCACGCGCATGTGTCCTCCCCAGCCTTAAGGATTGCAGTTTACTGAGCATGACGACAGTTATGCTGACAAGTGCTTTGCGAGGGAGAAAGGCAGAGTGTTCTGGGAGCTGGGAGGAAGGTCATGTCCAGGTCACAGAGAGGAGCAGGGTGGGAGGGAAGGTGTCCGGAAGAGTGAAAACCTGTCCTGAGCTGCTGAAATTGGGAGCAGGAGGCGGGTCATTCCCGGGAGGCCCAGCAGGGATGGTTGGCGGGAGGCTGGGCTGAGGTTAGAAATCCAGGGTAGGGAATGAGTGAAATGAGCAATGTGGCCAAAGGCCAGATCATGAAAGACCTGCAGGCCTGCCGAAGGGGCTTCAGTCATCCCACAAGCAATGAGAAGCCCTCGGAGGGTTTGCAACAGGAGAAAACCATGATCAGATGAGTGAGTTATAAACATCATGCTGATAAGGAGTGTGGGGGTGGAAGGAGGGAGGACAAAAATGGACACAGGAAGACCAATTAGGAGGCTGTTGAAAGAAATCCAAATGATGAGTCCTAAGTGAAGGAACAGGGAAGGAGGAAAAGGGAGTGGACAAATAAGAGGGTGTCCTCTTCAGCAGGACATGGTAACCCACAGGACATGACAGCTGAGGAAAGGGACAGAGCTAGGGATGGTTGTGCAGGAGACACAGCTTGGGCAGGCGGTCGCAGGCAAGGCAGGCAGCACGGGGAGACAGACGCACAGGCAGCAAGTGCAGGGGTGAGCTCCAGGTGCCTGTGGGCAGCGGCCAGCCATGTGGCCTTGGGAGGAGGTCCGGGGTGGGCCCTGAAATTCTGGGGGACTGCAAGGTAGAGGTGAGCCATGCAAGGGCTCAGCCGGGGATGATCATGATCCTTGCAGTGATGAGAAAGGACCAAGTAAAGCCTTATTAGGGGCAAGGACCAAGGAAAGACAAGTGGTAAAGCAGGCTGTGGAGAGGAGGTGTCTGAGGCTGGAGGAGAACCAAGAGAGGCCGGCCAGGCAAGGAGACTGCGCTCTTAGCAGGGAGGGGAGGGGGGTGCTCAGCGGGCAGCAGACACGGGGCCCAAACAGGGGGTCCACTGGGAGCAGTTAGTTAGCTGTTAGCCACTGGGGTCCAGCAAAAGAATTAAGAAGTGTTGACAGTTCAGCTGACGTCTGTAGAACCCTCAAAGAGAATTATTATGACTTTGCCCCCCAAAGCCACTCTGTCTTGCTTCATTTTTTGGTGGTGCCTTCCCAAGGACCCTAACTGAACTACTGGCCCCATCACCCTCCACCCCCTTCTCTCACTTTATTTTACTTCAGGGCATTATCATGTCCTTATACATCTCACACATTTATTCTGTCTCCCCTCCTAGAAACATTCTCATGAGTAGCCTCACGAGGTCAGAGAACTTGTCTTTTGTCACCTCCAGAACCACAGTGTTAAGAACCACAAGGTTAAGCACCTTGTCCCACACCTCCTGGCTCTTTAGAAACAACAAATATTTACTGAGCACATCCCACATGGCCAAACCACGCTAGATGCTGGGGCAGTGTGGTAAACATGACAAAACAGGACCGTGCTCTCAGAGCTGGAAGCTGGAGGTGAGCAGAGAGAAACACCACACATTTAAACAAAAAGCAGATGACAATTGCCATGGAGCGAGGCCTGGGATCTGACTGTCCTGCCTCCCAGTACTATTTCCTTTCCAAACCCAAGACCATCGCCTTCTCCTACAAAAGGCAAATTTTATCGGAGGAAACAGTTCAAGTATCTGGGGCTTGGTCTTGGTTTCTTCCAGAGACCCCACGCTTCCTGCACACTTCCAACAGACTCCTAAGAGGTGGAAACACCCACTCTAGGCTCTGAATGTTTAACCTGAACAAATCTATGTGTCTCTAGTCCTTCTACATAAGTAGGAGGAGAAATTCCGGACTCAGGAGAGAGGAAACAGGGGGCAGCGTAAACCAGGTGTCAGACCTGGTTCAAATTTCTTGTGACCTTGGGTAGGTTACTGTGCCTCTTCATGGTTTGATTTCCTCACTGCTGAACTGGCAGTACTAATTCCCGTTGTTGGGGGCTGTTGCAGAGACGACATAAAATGACATCTACCAAGCTCCCGGCACCAAGCCTGGTACATAGAGTTCAAGATGTGGTGGCTCTAAACCAGTTACACCTGTTGCTTTTATGACCAGATGGCAAACTTCTAGATTCACACAAACCAAGCCAAAAACAACTGTAGAATTCAGACCAAAGAATGGACACTCCAAATACTCAGAGCTCAGACTGACATCTGGTTGGATGACTTGAGGAATGATCTCCAAGTCCCCTCTGTGGGCAGACTCGGCAGTAAGAGGTCTCCTTTCAGTTCCTTGGTCTCCCCACTTTCTCCCTCAATATAGGCAAATGCAGCTATCTCCCCAACAGATCACATCTTGTCTTATGGCAAGAGCCCAGACATGGGCTGGATTCTGTGGTGCAAGTTGTGGCAGAGCTCTGAGCACCACACCTCAAAGGGAGCAGAAGAACACAATCACAAGCCCAATGTACACACAAACCCCTACACAAAGCTTGGCTCCAGAGAAGGAAACAGGAACTGGTCATGGCAGGCTATGCCTGCCTCAAAACTAAAGAAAAGGTAACTGACATACAAATGTCCAAAGCGTGCATGTATCTCCCTCCTTCTACCAGACTCTCTGAATGGTCTCTTTTGCTAATGTCTCTGGTTCTGTCCTTCATCTAGGTGCAAGCCCGTGCAGCCTGGGGCCCTCAGCCCCCATTCTCCTCGGTGGCATCATGTTTCTCAAGGCCATCTGTAGCCAACTGGTCACCAGTTCAGCAGCAGCCTTCCTTCAAGTCCTTCTCCAGAGTCCCTCCTGCCCCCTCCCCTCCCCTTTGTGGGACTCTCTCCTCCCTGGCCTCTAGTTCTCTTCCACCACCACCCAGAGTTATGCACACTCTGCAAAGCTCGGTTCCCTGCTCATCACGGGGAGGACTCATTTAATCCTGTGGCTTCCCTTCTATGTCTCCGGACCAAACCTCGATCCAGGCTTCAGCCCTGCCTCTCCAGTTGTCTACTGGACATTTCCTGTGGCTGAACCACTGTCATCCCAGATTCAGTGTATATAAAACCAGAGCATCAGGCACCCCACTCCGTCTCCAGTCTCTACATTTGTCAACAGCACTACTGTGAACTACCAAATTTTCATTTTCTTTGGCTCCCATCTTTAAAGTCCAAGAAGACTGTAAATCCTATGGTTCTCCCTTTGCAATCTCTCTTCTACTAGTCCTTCACTCCCACCTGAACCACTGTTAACCACACGACGTCACACATGGACTGCTGCTGCTCCTTTGAACAGGGCCCATACCACTTGTCTAGCTATCAGATGAAAGGTCTTAGCATGTCACTTCTTCCATCTCGCTTCTTTGCCCCCAAGTAACCTCAATGGCTTCTCATTGCCTCCAGGACCAAGTTCAAGTATCTCAGCCTGACATTCAGGATCTAGAGAAGGACTCTGCAACCTGGAGCCCATAGGCCAAATCCTACTGACCACCTATTCCTGCCAGGAAGGGTTTCCTGGGACCCAGCCACACCCATTCATTCACAGATGAGCTGTGACTGCTTCCATTCTCCAACAGCAGGGCTGAGTCTCTGTGACAGAGACCACATGGCCTGTGAAGCCAAAAATATTTACCATCTGATCTTTGCAGAAAATGTTTGCTGACCTTGGCCTAGCGTAATCCTATCCCACTGAAGGTCTTGCCCATGACTCCTCTGGATGAAACTCTTGCCTCTGGGGGGCTGCTGCTGCGAGTCCACTTTCTTTATCACTTATACCCAACTTCTCAAACCCAAAAAGCTTATTGCACTCCTGTCTGGATTTTTTTTTTTTTTTTCCAAAACACAGCCAAAGTCCCACCCCTCCATGAGGCCAGCTGTGTCCATCCCCTGTATCCCTGAACACCCCTTCTCTGGCCCCCCTTTCCACATCTATTGCAGAAACAGTGAAATGTCGCTTCTCTTTTTCTGCCCGTACTGCAGGCTTCTCGGAGCCGTGTCAATGATAACTTCCTTGCCCTTTTTTCCAAATATCGATTCTCAATAGCGACATTCGGTAAGAAGGCATTGAGCAGACTTACCTGTGAAGATCTAGGAGTCCACATTTGAAAACTTAAGTTTGGGTCCAAAAGTGTGCACTCCAGCCAGCACCACCTAAAAGCCAACGAGATAAGAGTTTAGCCTTAAGAGAGAATATTTATACATTGTCTTTGCATGTACAACCCCCAATAGGTTTTGATTCACCATCCTTTCAGGATGCCCATTTCTGTTACTTGGCCTAGAAAATCGTGCTCCTCTTCCCAATCCACTGGACAATGTTTTCCCCCAGCAGGCCAGGCACCCCCAATCTCAGTTCCCATGGAACTCGGGTGAGACATTCATGGTAACACATGATATATGGGAGCATAATTTCTTATTTAGGAATGGGGGTCTCTAGAGTATAGGCTTTTCAAGAGAGGGGACCTATTACATTTACCCCTTCTCTTACCCCACTGCGTAGAACACCGTGGGCATGTAGGTCGTCCTCAAGAAGTATTTGTAAAATGAGTGAAAAAATAACTTGTTCAGTACATTAACATGGACCTGGGTGTTGAAAATTCTGCTAGGTCACAATTTTCCCTAGAGAAATGCATGCTTTAATCCCACTGGTTTCAATAATGGTTTAACAGGAAGGATTAATGACATTAATCTTCTAAATGCACACCTTTGGAATGGCACTCCCCTGGGCAGAGAGCCTTCCGAGGCTCCCAGAGTCTAAGAAGGCAAGCTCGACTCCACAAGCAGCCTGCCAGGCCTGTACCAACTGGCCCAGCCTGAGTCCACAGCTTCGGCTCGCATGGCCTCCACTACTGACCCCACAATCCAGACAAACACAGATGATAGCAGATCTCTTCCCTTTCTGCATTCCCTCCAGCTGGATGTGTTTCTCCCCTTCTGTCCGTATTATCTCCTATTGAAATGCCGTCCATTTCCAACATTATATCCCAGACCAAGTTCATGATGGGGCCACTAGGTTTTTTCCTCCCAATTGTGTGTGTGTTGGGGGCGGGAGGGTAAAATACACATGACATAAACTTGATAACGGTTACCACTTTCGGGTGTACAGCTCAGTGATTAAGTACATTCATGTTGGGTAACCGTCATCACCATCCATCTCCAGAACTCTTTCCCACAAAACTGAAATGCTATACCCATTAAACAATTAACTCCACTTTCTCCCTTCCCTGCCACAAGTCTCTGAAACCCAATAAGCTGAAGTGGAATGAATAAATGATGAATGAAGACATGAATGAATCTGACCTCTACTCTCCCCCCAAGAGTCGGAAGTACCATCCCTTTCTACTAGACTTCTACAGCCCTGTCTTTCTCTTTCTTGGATTTATTTTATTTAATTTTTTTTAATTTTTTTTTAAGATTTTATTTATTTATTTGACACAGAGAGAGAGATCACAAGTAGGCAGAGAGGCAGGCAGAGAAAGAGGGGGAAGCAGGCTCCCCGCTGAGCAGAGAGCCCGATGTGGGTCTCGATCCCAGGACCCTGGGATCATGACCTGAGCCGAAGGCAGAGGCTTAACCCACTGAGCCACCCAGGCGCCCCTCTTGGATTTATTTTAATCAGTCTTAAATGATCTGTTTTGCACAACTGTATTCTTCTTCAGTGGGGAAACTGTGACTTATTTGAAAGGTTAAGCTGGGGTCCAAACACAGGCATCTGGCCTGTCCTCCATGTTACTGGAGCCAATGAGCAAGTCAGACCTTGTCTTACGACTTTGGATACCAGTAAACCATTCCCTCTGGTTTGATAACCCTTTTCACTTGGCTTCCAGGATAGCACTCTTGGTTTTCCACCCACCTCACTAGCTACTCTTTCACTTTGCTGGTTCTTCCTTATCTCTCCACCTCTTAATGTCAGAGTGCCCAGGGCTCAAGCCTTGTTCTCATCTCTTCTCTGTAAACCTTCAGTCACCCCAACCCACCCCCCGCCCCCAGTGGTCTTACCTAGTGTCTGGGACTCAGATATCATTTGTATGCTGAGGATGATGCCCAGATTTCTCTCCAAGCCTGGACCTCTCCTCTCAACTCCTGGCTAGTAGGATATATCCAACTGCCTGATTCCAGTAAGATGTCACCTAGACAGGAGCTCTGCGTAAGTCATGTTCAGTGTGTCAAACTTAACATGTCCAATGCAGAACCCTGGCCTTCCCCCAGGTCTGCTCCTCCAAGCCCTCCCCATCTCAGTTTAAGACAACATTCTTCCAGTTGCCCAGGCCAAAATGCTTAGAACCATTTCCATCTCCTTTCACTTATGCCATTGTCCAGTCCTCACCAACATGGGTTTGTATTTCAAAATATATCCAGAATATAACCATTATTCACTCCTCCCACCATTACCAACATAGATGATTGCAAGAGCCTCTCAATGGGTGTAACCTGTCTCCCCGCTTTGGCTCTTGGTGTCACTCCTCCCTCCATCCACGGTCAATTCCCAGTTCAGGAGGGAACTGGTCACAACATCAGTCAGATTGGGTCATTTCTTTGCTCAAAATCCTGAAAGGCCTTCCTAGCAAGGACAATGCCAAAGGGATGAATGTTTCTAACGTAGACCTGCAGGCCCAGGAGCAGGCTTGCGGGGAGGAAGGGTCTTCAGGCCAGGGTCCTCTTGCCATCCGTCTCTCAACTGGCAGTCCCAGCTGCAGCTCCTATCATTTGAGTTCATAAAGAAGGGCAACTTTTTAAAGGGAGAAAAATACAATCAATCAGCTTTCTTTCCCAGTTAAGGCACCACAAAAAGCCAACAACACTCACATTTCTCAAGAAGTGAATAAGGTAGGTCAACTCTGCCAGTACTTAATAACTAGTTTCCAAAGATAACTCCAGCCTTCTGGAGAACAGTTTTTACCCCCTTGGTGGCAGTGTTTGGGGGGGGGGATCCTCCCTAAGCCCCTCTTCTTCCTTCATCCTCCAGCTGGTCACCAAGCCCTGCTTGCCCGATCGTCCCTAGACTTTCTCCCAGTCCTCCTCTTTACCAGTGCTGTGGCTGGAGGTGAAGTCCAAATGAAACAACTAAGGACTTTAATTAGCTCAGGTCTCATCAGCTCTCCTTGAAGCCCCAGTGACAACCTCCTAACCTGTCTCCTCCCCTCTAGTCACTTATGTATTTCCAACCGCAACCCCAGACACAGTGTCTGAAATGATTTTATTTTTTATTTTTTATTTTTCGAAATGATTTTAATAAAACCTAAATTTGATCCAGTCCCCTGTTTACAATTCTCCGGAGAGTTCCTACATTGATGTACTATAAATTCTTCAAAACATATTTACAGTAAGCCATGGTAAATATTCTTTTTTTAATCTTCCATAGACAGTTTTCTTCCACCTTCTTAAAAAGACCACGAATGCCCCACTAAGGGCAGGCCAGTGATGCAACCCAGATTAGAGCCCTCCACGCCCTGGCAAGAGTGACGGGCTCCGCAGGATAAGCACACCCCAAACCTAAGCCCGTCCGAGACTTTGTCTAGACCTGATATACAGAGGCAGCCACTTTACTGCAGTCGCTGAACTGAGGCTGTCGGGAGAGGAGGGTGGTCTGTCTGTGGGAGGAAAGACTGATGACAAACATACAAAGAACAGCAGACCGCGGCCAGATGGACCCCCAGTGGCATCAACTCTCTTCCTAGAACCTCTTCCTTTTGTGAACTCCTACAGCATCCCGCCCAGTTACGGAGCCAAGAACGACCCACTTACGTGTCAGCAGTGGGGGTCCCAACAGGCCCATCATGCCATTACCCATAACTGTGTCCTTTCTCACATTGTTTCCTCTGCCCGGAGTGCATGCCCCTTGCTTGGATCTTTACATAGCAGCCAGACTTGTAGCTCTAGGGAGCCCTCCCTGAAGGGTAGCGCCCTTAGTCTCGTTTCCCAGCTGTGCTCTAAGATGCCTGAATATGCCCGTTCTGCTGCACTCAGATGCCTCATGGCCTTCCCAGTCTTAGCTGGTTGCCCAAGCTAGAAACCACATCCTCAACCTAGTCTCCTTGCACTTCCTCGTTCCCATGTGGACTTTCCTCTCCTTCCTTTCTGTCCCATGTCTGTTGTCACAACATGAGACCCCATTATCTACTACCTGGACCCAGGGAACAGCCTCTCGGTCTCTCTGCCACTCCCCCACCCACCCATCCCTTCACACCGCTCTACAGCCCTCCAACCACCTACAGAATCCAACCTCTGGGATCTTAAGGCCCCCCACAAACTGGCCCCAACCTATACTCTCTAGCTGTTCCCAACCACCGCTGCTTCCAGAAGATGGCGTGCACTGAAAACTCCTGGACAGCGTCTTTAATGCAAACGTAAGAAATGTCCAAAATGCAGAGTGAAGAAGGCAGACCCGTTAGCGATCTCAGGACCTCAGGAATGAGTGACACCATAGTGAGTTCCCTGCATTCTCTTTCTTTTCTGTGTGTGCGTGTGTGTGTGTGTGCGCGCATGCCTCAGATATCCCAGACTTGGAACTGAAAAAGTCAGCAATCTAGAAACGCAGAATGCACGCATGTGCACAAACACAACAACACAAAGTTTGTGCCCTCTAGCAAGACAGATAATTTTTAAATAGTAGCCACTCTGTTGCAAGGCAGCACCACAGAAAACCCTACTTCACCCCCACTCATACCAGCAAAATGCAAAGACATCTGCCAAAATCCCTACAGTTAAGTCTCCTTGATATGGAAGACGGGCTTGCCCCCGAGACAAAGAACAGACGATGATGTCCACTCCTCCCAGTCTTATTCAGCATGGTCCTAGAGGTCCTCGTCAGCACAAAGGACAACAAAGAGAAATAAAAAGCACACAGATGGGCAAAGAAGAAATAAACAATTTCTCCATTTGCAGACGATATGACTGCCTATGTAGAAAATCCTGAGGAATACACAAAAGACATTCCTAGAACTAATTAGTGAGTTTAGCAAGGATGCAGATACAAGATAAGAAAATTTTTAAAAATCAGTTTTATTTCTATATACTAGCAATGAACACATGGACACCAAAATTAAAAATACGATGCCATTCACAATTGCTAAAAAGAAATACTTAGGCGTAAATATACTGTCTTCCAACAAATCATTCTACAGTCTATCCACACGGGTCTACCTCTGCCACGAGGGCAGGAACAGTGTTGTTTTGCTCTCTGGTGAAAACAAAAGACCTAGCCAGCACCTAGAAGGCATACAACATCTGTTGCCATGACTCACGCCCTGCTCTGTTGAAGACAGACTTTTCTCCCATTTATGCTCCCACTGAGATCACTGACTATTAAAAAGTTCCACCTCTGGCTTCTGCCTCGGCTGGTCATCATGGCCCAGGAAGTCCCAGAGAAGCTGTTTCCACTCCCACTCCCACACACACACGAGCTCTAACATTACAGACAGCAGGGATTGGAAGTCGTTTCTACAGGCATCTCTCAGCCACCCAGAGAGAACATCAGGCCCTTCCACATCAGTCCAAGCAGGTTCCCAAGGTTTGGCCCAAAGACTCCAGACAGTGATGTTCGACCGCTGCTCATGTAGTCTCATCCATGCTCTGTGCTGGGAGGAGTCACAGGTGCTGTCCCACTGTCTGAAAACTCACTTAGAATGTGGATTGAGGTGCCTGGGCGGCTCGGTCAGTTAAGCAGCCAACTCTTGGTTTCGGCTTGGGTCATGATCTCAGGGTGGTGGGATGGAACCCCGCCTTGGGCTCCGTGCCCAGCGAGGAGTCTGCTGGAGACTCTCTCTCCCCATCTCCTTCTGTCCCTCCCCCCCGTGCTTGTGTGCACTCTCTCTCTCTCTCTAAAATAAACAAATCTTAAAAACAAACAAACAAACAAACAAAAACCAAAAAGACTATGAATTGCCCAGCTGTGCTAAAGAAAGTACTCTGCAGGAGGAAAGCCAGCTGTGAGATAGGTCAGGGCCCAGAGGGCATTCAGTTTTCTTCTCCCCCCAGAATTTCCCCTCTTACTTCTGTGGGGAGAAAGTGAGACTAACAATCATTAGGCAAAAGCCAAAACCTCAGAACAAGCCCGACTCCTCTCTCTCTGTCACCCATACCCCCAAACCACCAAGCCCACAGCAAGCCCTGTGGTTCCCCCTCCAGGACAGATCTCAAATCCTGCCCTCACCACCACCCCTTGGGAGCTGGCTACACTCATCACTCAACAGGGCAACTCCAACAGACTCTACCCTCTCTTCCCTCACTCAATTTTCAACACATCAGCCAGAGGGATCTTTTTAAAATGTAACTCAAATCATGTCAGCCCTCTCTCCAAAACCCTGCCACGTTCCCGGCCCGCCTGGTCATTCCCAGTTCAACCAAGTCTTAACTATGACTCCAATGGTTCAACCCCCATGACATCCCTGCCCCCACTCTCTGCCACCCTCCTCCCCATACTCCAGCCACACTGGCCACCTTGACACTGTGGTTCCCACTCCCTGATGCCCTTTCCCCAGTGACACACACAACTCACTTCTTCACTTCGTTCGCTATGACATACGCTCTGCTATGAGTTCACGAAAACCCATTTCCTTTCTCTTGGGGGCACATGGCTAGACCCTAGCTCCCAACAGCCTCCCCCGCAGGTAGAAGCAAACATGTGACTGAGTTCTGACCAGTGGGTGGGAGAGACAGACTTCTTCCAGATGGACCCGTAAAAACTCCCTGACAAGACCCTCTCTCTTCTTACTCATCCTCCAGCTGAATGGGAAGCAATCTAAGGGCCTCAAAGAAGGCAGAGACATAAGACATAAGGGGCGGGGGATGTCCCTCAATAATCACAAGGAAGGAGCAGCCACACCGGACTCTTTCTGTACGAGGGAAATAAAGTTTTACCGGAAACGAAGAAATAAAGTCTTCTTGAGTTGATACTCTGGGATATGGGGCTGTTTGCTACCTCACCTAATAGTTTGGTCTCCTCCTCAATGAGACTTTCTTTAACCACTCTAAAATTCTCCCAATGCTTCGGGGCGCCTGGGTGGCTCAGTGGGTTAAGCCTCTGCCTTCGGCTCGGGTCATGGTCCCAGGGTCCTGGAATCGAGCCCCGCATCGGGCTCTCTGCTCAGCAGGGAGTCTCCTTCCTCCTCTCTCTCTCTCTGCCTGCCTCTCTGCCTACTTGTAATCTCTGCCTGTCAAATAAATAAATAAATAAATAAATCTTTAAAAAAGAAAACTCTCTTTAAAATTCTCCCAATGCTTCTTAGACAACCTCTTCGTTTATCTCTCACCATAGTCTTTATTATCATACTGGGTAATGTACATTTAATTTATTTTTTTTCTCCATCTCCCAATTTTGAATGTGAGCCAAAGCAGGAAATTTTTGTGCTTTTTTTCCACCCTTTGCTGTATCCCCTGGGTCTAGAACAGCGCTTTGCCATGTTGTAGACAATCACTTGATGTTGAATGAACAAATACACGAACGTATGAATGAAGTACCTGAGCTCCAAGGTCAGAAAGGCCTCAGGTGAGGCCACTGATTAGCTGTGTGACCCAGCTCTGCCACTGATTAGCTGTGTGGCCCAAGAAAAGCCGTTCTACCTCTTTAATATGCATTTTTTCATCTGTAAAGTAGGGCAAGTAATAGTACTTTCTTTATAGAGACTGGGAATGATTGAGATCATGAAAATAAATCCCTTAGCACAGGGCCTAGTAACAGCTCAGTCTCCGTAAATGCTGATTGCTACTCTTATCAGCTCAAGAGGACAGGACTGGGTGTCAGGCCCTAGCAAGGTCATTGGTAGGAGCTGAATGGATATGTACATGCGCAAACTCTTCTGGGAGAAATCGTGACAAACACCGAGGCAGTGAGATTTAAGAGCTGCCTAAAAGTTCCCAGTAAATTGCCAACGATCAGAAAAACATGACAACTGGTGTCAGGGGTGATGAAAAGTGTGTGCAGAGTCTGCAGAGAAGTGCGACTATGGAAAGAACACCACCCAAATGATGAGAGATCGCTTTGTGCCTTTTAAGAAACAATTTTCACAGCAAAGCTCAGAGAAAAGAGAGGCCTCTTGCATCATGGGGACAAGGTAATAAGGTTATAAAAATGGAACTCAAATAAACCACACACAGGGCCCACATGGGCCCAATTTTCCAGAAAAAAACAGCGATTGCTACAGCATTCAGATAAGGGAGTCACACTTGGGTCTCAGCATTGCCAAGAGCTTTCAAATACCATTAGGCTGCAGAAAAGCTACTGGGTTTGCCAGATTAGCAGAGCCAGCTCTCACCTGCCCCTATCATGCGCGCCTCTTTCTACTGACATGAGGACACAGACAACCCAATGCCTGTGCCTTCTTCCCCACCTTCAACACACAGAATCATCCAGAATGGACAGCACATTGCTATCTGCAGCCGGCTGCCTTCTCCAGAGGCCCACCCGGCTCTCTCCTTGCCTCAGACTTGCTCTTAAATCTCACCTCCTGGAGCACCTGCTGGCCTTTGTGCTGGGGGCCCTGTTGACAAACCCCCTCCTTGAAGCTCTTTCTTCCTGTGGCTCCTCTCGGCTCTCAGCAAACTCCCCCACCCCCACCCCTGCAATCCCTCTCATCTCCACCCTGAGCAATCTTCCACCTGTGTACCCCGGATCACTGGCACTCCAAACCTCTGGTTCTAGTGTCTGCTTTTCCCCTGTCAGAGGCAGGACAGCTTTGGGGTTAGAAGCAGAGATTCTGGAGCCAAATCAACTGGGTCTGATCTTCGCTCTACGGCAGCATGGTCTTGGGCAGCTAAAGAATTCCTTTATGTCTATTTCTTCAACTGTGAAATGGAGGCAATGATAGTACCTGCCTTGGATCACTGTAGAGATTAGATGTGTTAATAGATAGGAAGTGCTTAGAGCCATGCCTGGCATCTGATACAGACCCGAAAACAACAGTTTCAGCCAAACCCTAGACCTATCCCCATGTCCTTCCACTTCCATCCGCTCTATCCACCTTTTAGCTTTGCTAGCCACGTCCAGTCCCCATGTCAGCCAGTCCTTTAAGGTGCTGACAAAAGCAACTCCTCCACAGCCCCTTCCTTGACTCTCCATCTACCACCCTCCCCCCTTCCCACACTAGCCTCCAGAGGAGGCGGAACTCCGCCCCTTCCCTAGCAGGGCGAGGCTGACTGCCCAGGACGCTCTCCTTAGCTGCCCTTGAAGGATCCTCAGCTTAGACTTCTTTCATCCTTCCCACTCCCAGTTCATGAGCTCCTCAGAAATACGGGTGGTGCACTGGGTTTTTTCTTCCCCAATTTTTATTCCCCGCAACCTTATGTGCTGGGAAGACTCAGCTGACATCTGCTGGATTAGGTTGAAACGGTCCACGTACTCATCAACCAGACACTGAAATGGCAACAACAGATCATCCGGGCCCAGGAAGCCTTTCCCGCCACCCAAAAGCCACACGGATTCCAGGCTAAAGAGAGCACTGGGAACCACATTAGTGACGCTCGCTCGTTTGTCGGTTTCATTCTGGTTGTTTCCTTATGACCAACAGAAAGCCAAGCTTGCACCTGCTTCCACTGCTGAGAGCACTTCCTGACGGGCTCACTCTGGCTTAAGGAGCCGTGTGTGTTTGTTTGTTTGTTTGTGAAAATCCCATTTACTTTTTCTTGTTTTAGGGCATTTCTTGAAAACGTCATTAGGAAGGAAAGGATCACTGTTTATTTTATTCTACTGTTTTAATCACAGCATCAAAGCTACAGGGATACAGAATTCCTCAATTTGAGCAGACAAATTACTCCTTAAGACAATGTACTGGCTCACCTCCACACTTAGGAACAAACAGGTCAGGTATTAATTGTAAATATGTAGCCTTTCTCTTCTGTCTCATCGCATGTCGCTGTTGCCCTGCTTCTTTGTTCATGGAAAACACAACAAAAACATTCCTAGCATTGAAAGTAAAATTCAAATATATCTTCACAACATTTTTCTTGAAAAAAAGAATTCCGATTCTCTATCTGATCTTGGGCCGTTGCCACTAGCTAGATAAATGCCAACCTAATAAAATGATTCTGGAATACACAAAGACGGCTAATGCAGCATTAGCCGAAAGAACAAAAATTAAAAGCAACCTAAACGCCCCATAACAAACTCAGGGTTTATTAAAAGCATTCCCTTGATACAATGTTACACAGCCATCTTAAATGAGCATGATAAAAACGAGGGAGCCACGTGGAGCAGGCTGAGGATACAATCTTGAGAGTAAAGGGAGTGCAAACATGCAGGCATATATACTGATCCCCCAGGGGGCACATCAGGCCCAGAGTTTGAAGTCAGATGCAAAGGAAGATAGGAGAGAGGTGAGAGAAAATCTCACACAACAAGGCCAGAGAGAAAGGTGGCAGCCAGACAAATGAGGCCCCTGGGCATAGGGCAAGGACCACGGTTAGGAGAGCAGAACAGGAAATGGGAAAGGCTCCACGAAGCCAAGGTCATTTCAGGAATTCCATCCCAAAGCAGGCGGGGGGGGGGGGGGGGGGGGGGGGGGGAAGAACCCTCCCTAGTTTTGCGGAAGGAATCAGTCCCTGGATGAGAGAACAATGTTCAAACCCCTAAGACAATGTCAGAACTAGTCCTCTCCACCCTGTGGTACCAGGACTCCCAACTGAAGGCTCAGCCCCACCCAGGCCTCCAGGTCTAATCCTGACCCCAGGCAGGAGGGATTTAGGAGGCTCTAGTTTACCACCCAGGGACTTGGTTTGGTGCTAAACTGGCAGATAAAGAAAGCGAACCCCTGGGGCGCCTGGGTGGCTCAGTGGGTTAAAGCCTCTGCCTTCGGCTCAGGTCATGATCTCAGGGTCCTGGGATCAGCCCCTTGTCCTTCCGCCTGGCTCTCTACTCAGCGGGGAGCCTGCTTCCCCCTCTCTCTCTGCCTGCCTCTCCACCTACTTGTAATCTCTGTCTGTCAAATAAATAAATAAAATCTTTAAAAAAAAAAAAAAGAAAGCGAACCCCCAAGAGAATGAGCATCTTGACCACAGCCCACAGAGAGTTATGGGCTGTGCTCACACTTGAACCTGAGTTTGCCAGTCTCTCAGTTTAAGGTCTCCTGAAGAGCACGCTGGTACAAAACTGACTGATGAGTCGGGCTGGTCCGCCCAGCACAAAGTGTAGGCACCTGGCTGATTTCAGAGAAACAGTGGCTTATGAATTGGTGAGTCGACCCAGAGCAGGGCAGAAAAATCCCAGTGACCCGGGGACACCAACAGTTCCCCTCGAGGAGATAAAGCTCGCTCCTGCACCCAGTCCATGCTGAACCCCCACTTCTAACTCCTCAGTCCCCTGCACTTTGTTGTCTCAGCTAAAGCTCTGCTGTCCTGTGGGTGCCAATGCTTGTCCCTAATGGCACGGCCTCTGGCACTGGTATGCCACCTGCGGCTCTCATAAGACAACTCCCTCCAGACAGGAGACAACGACTCCAAAGCTCTTCCCCACTTCCCCTGACCCCCTTGATTCTTAGACCTATCCCATCAGAATCCCTAATCTGGACTCTTCCTGCCAAGTACAAGAGGTCAAACCCATTGCCCCAGCATTTACAGTCCTCCCTCACAAGGCCCAAATCACCTACCAGCTCACGCCTCCCAAGGCACCACCGTTGTCCCCGGACTGGCCAGGGGCTACTCTCCAGAAGCCTGCTCTGGAGAGCAGGCTCCCTAGAAGCCAGTGCAAGCGCTCTCTGCTTCTCCCCTGCCTCCTCCAAACTTACCAGTGCTGCTCACGTGGTTCCCAGGGAACGAGTGTAAATTGAATCACACTGTCTCCTTGGGGCCGGAACAGCCAAAGGGCCAGACTCTCACGTGTGGAACTAGAAAGTCACCCAGCCACCATCATTCAAAGGATTAGGCACAGAAGGCCCTCTGCTCCCCCAGATTTGTTCTAAAGATAGTATTAGAGATTTCATCACTTAAGTGGTTGTCAAACTCTTGGTGCCCCTTGGGAGGGGGAGCACATATGAGGTAGCGATGCTGCGGCCACGACCACCCGTAAGGGCTTGCTGAGTCCCTTGCGCCTGTCATGGCTGCCAGCAGCAGACACCTCCTGGGCGCCTACTCCACGCTGCCCCACGGGTGTGGGGTCCTTAGCACACAAATCCCAACAAGCCCGCCTTCACCCCACAGGACTCTGGGCTCATACAGGGAGAAGAGTGAGACAAGTCCCACTAATGCCACAGAGGGAAGGGCAGTGAAGAGTGGAGGAGGCCATGATGCAATCTGGCCTGAGGACGGCGGTCTCGTCCCCTAAGGATGGTCAACACCAACCACGAAAACAACTGCGGCCGGCACTCACTGGGTGTTTCCTACGTGCTAAGCCAAAATACCAGACCCTTCACTTGCTTTAGTGCCAATTTAGTCACACATTCATTAGCCAGCCCCTGCGTGCTGCCCGGCACTGTCTGAGGCTCTGGGGAGACAGCAGTGAGTGAACTACAGGCTAGTCTCCTCTCTCACAGCTTGCAGCTCACCTTTTGTTGAGCAAAGAGACAAGAAACCAAATAAGCAAGTAAAATGTAGACTATGTTAGATGATGGCAAGAGCCAAGGAGGGAAATAAGTCAAAGGGGAAACAGGAAAACATCTGGGAGGCAGTGGGCTGAATCGTACAGCATTAAACAGGGTGACATTTGAGAAAAGAACTGAAGGAAGTGAGTGATCACGCCACACCAATAATCTGGAGGAAGAGCATTCAGGGCAGAGGGAGCCGTCAGAGGAAAGGGCCTGAGCCCGAAACAGGCCTGGCAGGTTTGCAGAACAGTAAGGTCTCCGATGTGGCCAGAGTGGAACAAGAGAGGGGCAGCCAAGAGCATGCATCCGGCCACATGAGTTGTGCACTGCACAACTTGGGGGCAGGGGTAGCCACCTACATGCTCCACAGTGAGCTCGGCACGACTCAGCTTGCTTGGTTACATACCAGGCCCTGGGGTGGGAGATGAGGTCAGAGGGGCACTGGGCAGCCTTTTGGGCCACACGGAGGATTTAGTTTTTTCTTTGAGTGAGACAGGAAGCTACTGTCGAGAGGGTTCTGAGTCAGAATATGACTCGAATGGACCCCTCCTCACTGGGTCACTGGGCAGAGAGCACACAGAGCAGGGCAAGGTTGGAAGCAGGAGACCAAGGCAGAGGCCTGCAGTGATTATAGTCAAGTGCGTCTCGTGTTTCCTTCCCAGTCCCATGAGGTGGTTCTACGATCACTCTTTCATAGAGGAAGAAATGGAGGCTCAAGAGAGATCTGGTAACTTACCCAAGGTTATTGGGTGAGGCACTGGCAGAACCACCAGGATTGGGAAGCAGAGGAAGAGAACATTCCAGGTGCAGTGAGCACCACCAGCCATGAAGCAGGAGCTCGGCAGGGCCTGGCACACTTAGGGCAGGCTCATGGTGCAGGGAATCTAGAGCCCCAGGTCAAAGGGCAAGGGCGGCCAGTGAAGGCCTGTCCATGCCCTGTCTGCTCACACAGATGCCTCCCACCAGTGTCCGAGCCAGCCTGGTTGCCTGGCCCAGAACCCCCAGCTCCTAACCCATCCCTCTGCTCCATGCTTATCCTTCCCATGTCGGCCCACAGGCAGCCAGGAGAACCTTTAAAACACATAAATCATGTGTTGTTTTCTTACTCTCAATGCTCCAGCGGCTTCCCATCATACCAGACACACAGGAGACCCTCAATAAACAGTGAACAAAGAGACGGCTCCCTCATTCCCGCAGCCTCGCGCAGGCTGGTCCTGCTTCAGACCAAGAGAAAGCATGCCTTCTCTGCGCCCTCCTTAGCAGAGGGAGGCAAAGCCATGCCCAGGGGTCAGGGGGGTCTGCCAGCCACTAGTGACCAGGTCAATGAAGCCAGGCTGCTGTGCTAACAAGATGAAACAAGAGGAAACACTGGAGCAGAGAGGATAGCCATTCAGACCACCCCAGAGGCAACTTTGGGATTAAACTTGTTTAAAATAAAACTGCTTATTTCGAAGCAACCTGGACTCACTTCATCATGCTAGGGCCAAGTGAAGGAGGTCTGCAGATGGCCTGGGCCATCGTGACTGTAACAGGTGCACTCCAGACAGGAGCCTTGGCCTTGAGGCCTCAAAGCTCCAGTCCTCGGTGATGACACTGTGTAAGAGAACCCGGGGGCCTCAGAGCCACCGGCACTAGGCAGGCAACCGAAGGCCCTCCTCACTGAGTCTGTGTCTTTAAGGGGTGGATCCAATGACTGCCTCCTTCTCCGAATGCCGCAAACGCTGAACCCCAAAGCTCTCCCAGAAACCAGGGAGACTATGAAATGAAGGTTGAAACAAAACTTTACAAAGTTCAGCCAGTCGATATTAGGACAAAAGGATATATGGCCCAAAGGATCACGACCACTCCCGGGGTTTAAATCCAAGTCCTGTGAGGGCCGCCCTCATGCCGAAGCCCTTTGCTATCTGTAGAACTATAGAAACATGCATACACACACATGCATTTATGCAGATATATTTTTAAAGGAATGGTAACACCACCAAAAAGATGAGAACCGTAACAAGCTTCCCCACTCCCCAAGAAAATTGATTTAGTAACAAAGAGCCGTCCTGTCGGCCCTGGTAGGAGTGTTAGATGATCACAGCATGAATGACTTCTTCTCTGGTTCAACATCACAGCTCACGGGTGGGAGAGCCGTTGAGGGGAGCTCTGGGAGCCAAAGTGGGTCCCAGACCCCTCTGGGAGGCAGGGAACTGGAAGTTTCCCATACTGCATCAAACCAGTGTGAGGAAAGCTTCAAAGGCTTTGTTCTTTGAAGGGGAAGGTGGGAGGAGAAGGGTCAGAAAACACAGTCACTAAGGTCCGCAGGAGGAAGGGAGCCGAGTTTCCACAAGAGTGAGGGTCGTGTTTGTCCTGGTTTTTCAGAAAGCCGGGGCACAAAGAGCAGGACAAATGGCCCATCTGACAGAGAAGTATAATAGAAAAGAAGACTCAATAAGGAAGCTCAGGAAAATCACTCACAACTACCCAACTTCTAGCTTTTCTGGGCAGTTGAAAGGCAAGCAGACAGTGATGGCCAAAGGCCCTGTAAGCGTGGATGATCGAGAGCTGCGGGAAGGGCCATGTCACCCAACATGGCCTAAATCCACACAAGGCCAGACTCTGAGCCCCCAGAAAGGACTGGAGGTGGGTACAGGATGGGGCGGCAGGGAGGAGCTCATTAAAATAACAACAACAACAGAAAATCCTGGCCCTTAAAGGAACAGTAGTCCAGCATCCTTCTGGAGGGACAAGGAGAGGCTGGTCGTCACCAGAATTTGCAAATAAGGGCGAAAACGCAATGCTTGGCCTGGGACAGATGGGGGCTGCTTTGTGTGGACTGGCTCATCGCTCTGTGGGAAAGGAGGATGTGTGCCCGCAGCCCAGAGATGGGCAAGTGCAATGACCCAGAGGGCCAGCCCCGGGGCTTGGGCATCGTTTGCTCTCCCTGCAGGTCTGCAGGCCCACACCTGGCCCCAGGCAGATGGAACAGGAGAAGCAGCTCAGCTTCCCTGAGAGACCTCCCCGATCTCTTCGCTCCTCCCCATCTCCTCTCCCCCCACAAAGCACCAGGGACATAGAAGGAGCCGGGCCTCGGAATCATCCCAACCCCGGCCCAGCCTGTTCCACTACAAAAGGGCACAGGTAACCATCTCTGATGCCATTCTTACAATCCGTAATGAGCTTCATTTATTTCCCTGCAAACCATTTCTCTCACCCACGGGAATGAAAGCTCCATGACGGCAGAGGGCAGGTCTGCCTTGCTCATCACGGTGCCCCCTGACAGCATCTAGAACGGTGATAGCCACATCGCAGGACAGCAACAGATCAATGCAGGGCTTCCGACACCAAGCTGTCGTCTGCGGGAGCTGTGCCAGAGCGGGCCCTGCCACGGTCGGGCCAAGAGCTCGCTGGATGGCCCAGTGGCTTCTCCAGGGTTCCGCAGCCAGCTCAGTATCCCCACCCTTGCCCTACAGGCCTCAGCCCTCCTCTTCATTCTGTCCCAGGAGCACAGCTCTGGCCACTCCCCTGGGCAATGACAAGGGCAAGGGACACCTGTGATGGGGAAGAGGAACAAATACTTCTCTTGAGTCTGCAAATGTGGCGGTGAGAAGAAACCACAACCAAATCTATAGTCACAAACAGAAGGCGGGGAACAGGGACGGAGGACATAGGAAGCGCAGGGCCTGAGAGAACAGAGGACAGGCTCCCCCAGTCCCAGAAAGATGGAGTGGGGGTCCCTGAGGAGCACATGAGCATAAGAGAAAGGAAAACAGCCCCATGGCGGGTGGGAAAGCTGCAAAGTTCACTTCCATAAGACAGGCTGGTCAGATTCCAGGAGCAGAGTTCCTCTTTCCTGACATATTACAAAACAATGGCTTTCTGTGTTGATCTCCACAGGGAAAACATCCTCCTTCTAACAAATCCCTTAACCTGCAGAAAATCACCTGGCTAGGTCTAAGTTAACATGAGAGCTTATAGCCCAGGCCGGGTTGCCAAGAATAAAAATTCTTGATTTGGCTGGAGAGTATTAATTTACGAGACTCATTTTTAACTAGCCGTTTATGATTATAAGAGTAACACAAGCTCACTATTGAAAAACAGAAAACCGCAGAGAAGGAGATGAGAATAAAAATCACCTTGAATTTATGAGATGAGAACCACTGCTAACATTTTGGTGCTTTTCCCTCCTTCTATGCATGAAGCCTTTAACAGAGGCAGGAGCATACTGTGAATGTATGCTCAAGTCCTGCTTTTTCCCAGTTAAGTCCATTTAAAAATACTCCACTGCGTTCCAAGAAAGAAGGTCACCCTTAGTGAATAAACAAATTAAATAACAAAATGAATCAAAGTTAAAAAATTTTTTTGATTATCCACTGAGCCCCCATTTCTCCAGCAAGAGAAAAAAAAAATAAATCATTCCGGCCAGGAGAGAAACACCCATAGGATGGAAACCATACACTTATCTTTGTAATCGCTTACCTCTATCATATTTTCAGTAAACATTTATTGTTTTGAACAAGCCACATTTTTTTTTCCAAATTAACAGGGAATTTTACAACCCCATCTTATTACTTTGAAGCAAGAGGTTAAGTTCTGACAGCCTTAGAAGGCTTCGTCTTCCAATCTGCAGGCAGGCCAGACTATTTAAAAATGATCAGTTCTCATTCATGGACCATGACATCCAACTGGAAGTCCTAGCTCCTGTTTTGTTGGGTTCAATCACCTTTTCAGTGGAATAAGCAAATGGCCTCTCCATACATGTATCATGTGTCCCGCACTACCAGGTTGGGAGCTGCCCTGAAGTCTGCCCATGTCCCGGTAGGGCACCTGGTTGTACACGGAGGTCCAGACTGTGGCCAGTAGACAGCAGAAGAACCGCTCTGCCCAGCAGAGAAGACCACCCGGGATCAAGATCTCTGCACAATGCACTTTCTTTCCCACCTCTCACATTTCACACATTCATTCACATTTCATACCAGTACGTCCATGCCAGCCCTTACAGCAGGTGCTGGGGACACAGGTGAGTAACAACGATGCAAGGCCAGTCTCCACGGAGCTGCAGTTTGCAGAGCCCTTCCCCCTTCCATTACTCTCACCCCAAGCCTGGAAGACAGGAAAGGCCATCACTGTTATTCCCGTATTGTAGATGACAAAGCAAACGTTTTTCAAAGTATTTTGCCCCATGTTATGAAGCAGAAGAGGTTGGACTCAAACCTAGGTCTCCTGGCTCCTAGCTCAGTTCCCTGTCTACCGTACCACTTACACTGATGAATCTTCCTCTAACAGACGACGGAAGTCTTTCAGATTATTCGTATTCCTTCTGGCACTTTGGCTTTACCTGGCTGCCTAGTTTCTGAGCCATGAGTCGCCCTGAGTTCCAGATGGCCGCACATGTCCTGATTTCTCTGTGCCTGCCTAGGTTCTGACCCTGGGCTCAGGCATCTCCCCAGTTCTCAGGAAAGCTTCCAGACTCTACTGAATCCTTCCCATGGGTACTGCAAGGCAGCACACCACAAGCTTCTCCTAATGTTCAATCTCCTCTCCACTATTAAAAATAGATTTTGCTGGACTCATGACCTCCCACTTAAAGATATTTCTCAGCCTCCTTTTGTAGTTAATGAAGCCATATAACTAAGTTCTGGCCCCTAGGATAAAAGAATGTGCTACTGCCAGGTCTTGACCTTAAAATGACACCCCCCTTTCCCCCAGGAGATGTTCACATTAGAAGCTTCCCCCTTCAACCACCAAGTGGAAACCACATGATGAAGATGGAAGGCCCGAACCACTACGTACTATGGACTAGTTTTAGCCATTGTGACTGTGGATCTCTTTAATACAGGAACTTACTTGGTATCCCAACCAAAAAGGCTTGAGTGACAACAGTTGTACATTCTCCAAGTAAAGCCCCTTGCCACCAATTAAATACTTCAAAGAGGAGGTTCAAAACTACATAAGGAAGTGTTCCATTCAGGTTTTTTTAAGGGAAAAATTCTAAAAAATACAAATACCAGGACCTCAAAGATGATTTATGTTCAGATCCCAGGAAAAACTGAAAGAGCCCATAGAAGCGAATCAGCCCCTTCAATAACAGGAGGGGAGAGCGCTGTAAGTGATAAGCACGACCAGTCCTCTCTCCTACAGTGGCTCACTCCATTCCTGGAAAAGGCACCAAGAGCCGAAATGATGTGAGCCAAGGCTAATTTCTCCATGGAAACAATGTGATAACAGGAGCTTGTGTTCCTAACCGAGAACTTGATGGTCAACTTTTAAAAGACATTACATAAATGCCATGTTTGATCATCTATTAAAGCCTTTGGACTTCTTTTTTTTTTTTTTAAAGGTTGTGTGTGTGTGTGTGTGTGTGTGTGTATATATATATATATATATATATATACACATATATGTTTGTGTGTATATATATATACACACACACACACACACACATATGAGAGAGAGACAGCATGTGGGCGAGGGATAGTGGGCAGAGGGAGAGAGAGAAGCAGACTCTCCACTGAGCAGGGGGCCTGATGTGGGGCTCGATTCCAGGACCCAGAGATCATGACCTGGGCTGAAGGCAGATGCTTAACTGACTGACTCAGCCTGGCTCACCGAAGCCTTTGGGCTTTTAAAGCTAGAAGGGCCTTTGGTCTAATAGTCTGCCACAAAAGATATAGGTGTATTCTATGCCATAGAAAGCAAGTGCAAATCAACTAACCCAACACAACCACCAATTACATGACCTTTTATTTATTCTGATTCGCTAACAGTGTGTAGCACAAAACACTTCACTTTAGTAACTACTGCGGACTTCTGAATACAGTAAGTCAGATCAATTAACATCTTTCACAGAAAGCAAAGAGAAACTTGGGAACAGAGTAAAAGTTAAAGTCCGTAAAGCAATGTATTAAGTCCTGGCTGCCACCGACTAGCTTTGGGACCCGGGGCAGTAGTTTAAACTCTCCAGATACTTCATAGCCTGCAAAATGAGTCTTTATAACACCTCTCCTCATGGGGCCGTGGTGAAGACTAAACAAGACAATGCATATAAAAGCTACTTCATAAATCACACACAGAGGTAAATGATACTATCAGAATCACGACATTTGCAAAGACTTTGGTGGGGAGATTTTGACAAGCATCATAATGAATGCTGAGTGGACTACAAGCTACCTGGCCACTTTCTGAAAAACTGACCCAGAGCAATCCTTTTCCCTGCCTTTTGCTGTGCTTTAAATTCCCACATGCATGAGAGGGCAAGAGTTAGTCAATCTGCTACATTCAGGCCTGGCATCCATTTGCTCATGAGCTGTAAGCAGCCAGCGAGAGCTGCTCAATGTCAGCCATGGGCTACGAAGAAGACAGAGTCAGAGTGAGCTGAGGCCACTGTGTAATGTGTCATTTATCGACCAAAAATGCCTTCCGAAGATCTGTGCTGTCAGAAACCTCAAAACCAGGGGCAGGAAGCATGTGGAGTACCAAGGAAAAAGGAGAAAGAAGATGATAGTGGTTGAGAGTGTAGGCTCCAGAGACTGTCCTGGGTTTGAATCATAGCTTTCCCACCCACTGTATGTTATCTGAAGCATCTCTGGGTCTCAGTCTCCCTAATTAGAAAATGAGACTGACAGTGTCCACCCCACAGAGTTACTTATTAAATGGGAAAAGGCATATAAGCACTTCGCACAGTTCTTGGCAGATGGCAAATGCTGAAATGTTAAGTAATAATAATGATGATGATGATAATACCATGTGAAACTAACAAAAATTAAGATCTGGCACATCTCCAATTAAGACTTTTCTACAGGCTTTAGGATCAGGTATTACCTGGACAGTGTGCTGGCTCCCCCATTAGTCCCTAGGCTAATCAAGGTTCTTCTGGATTTCTGCCTCATGCCCCAGGATAGGTGAAACATCCAAGCATACCCAACTGGCTGTCTAGATCCTGACACTTGTTTTTCTGGCTCACAGCTGCCCATCACTACCCTGAGAGGTGTGTGCAGAGAAGAGATTAATGTGAGTATCTGCGCCTAACCTTTCCAGCCATGCCCAGGCTGTGGCTCCCCATCTCTAAGAGTGAAATATATTTCCACCTTCAAAATATGGCCCTACCCAGCGAAGTGAGGCCCGTCAGCACCCATCTGGTGGACAGCGCCTCATCCCTAAACATGCCCTGGAGGCGGGAGAACTCCCTTCATTGCCCTCCAGGCTATCTCTGCAAGGCCAGTACTCCTTCACTGTGAAAACTATGCTGTGGCTCCCTTGAGCCCTGGAGCAACTTTACAGCTTTCAAAACCTTTATTCTTTCCTTATCTCATTGCAGCATCAGATCAACACTATAAGGGGCTGGGCAGGAATTGTTACACCTGTTCCACAGATAAGGAATCAGCCCGTTTGAGACATTTAAGTAATTTGGCTCAGGCTCTCTCGTGCTTGAGTAGCAGAAGCAGCCCAGAATGCAAGTTATCTGGTTCCTCATCTGGTTCTCTTTCCAGAAAATGTGGGTATTTGTTTTTAAACATTCAACTTTCATAATGGTGCTTTGCTTCTGGAGAATTCATTAACTAAGGCAGCTTGGTCACAGTACAGTGAAGATTCACATACTTGAAAGACACTCACACAGGCAGATGTTCCCTGCACTCTAGAAATCTAAAGGGTGACGGAAAACAGCCATGCCAATTAACATAATTGACAATTCCCAGCTCTGGCTCCCTCTAACTGTCTGGATTCAGCTAGCAGCCTCCTATCAGGTCCCTGCTGCAGCTAGTCCCTCTCCGCTCTGATACAACTGAAACACTGACACTGGACTGACGCTTCAGGATAATTATTTCACATCACTGAAATAGTAATCAGAACCAAGTAAAAACCAACTTTAGTGGTTCTCCCTCCACTGCTGACCAGTCTCTGCCTCACCAGGTAAACTTTGACTTGCCACTTAACCTCAGAGTTTCCTAATCTACAAAATGAAGGAATGGGCTAAATAGAGCCTTGTCTATTTCCAACTCATGACTCCAACACCCCAACCAAATCCAAATCCTGCATGTGGAGGACACTGGGAGACAGCAGAGTCCAATGGTCAAGAGCTTCCATGGCCCAGTTTTAAAGCTTTGATCCTCTGCTTTTCAGCTATGCTGACCTTAGGGAGGTCACTGTATCACTCTGTGCTTCAAAATCCTCATCTCTAAAATGATGCTAGTAACTATAATACCCTTTCATGGGGTTTTACAACACATTAAATCAGATCATGCATATGAAATGCTAAGGACATCATAAGACATGATGTGCTTCGTGTTTAGGCATTGACTGATCTTCCAAACTTAAATTTCCACCACTTTTTGAGAACCCTCCATTCTATGCAAGTCTCTGTTCCTGTATACAGGTTGGTCATTCCTACCTCTATGCTTTTAATTGTGCTATGTTCCCACCCATCTACCCCCTGGAAATACCTGTGCTACCCCTTGTCTGTGACTCTAAATCCTACCCATCCTTAAAGGTCTGGACTAAACCTGATCATTTCCATGAGGCCTCCTTCCTCCCATGACAACTCACAAAGAGCTCTCTGGTCTCTGAATTCCTGCAGTACTTACAAATAGTCTAGACCATTTTACTGCATTATACATGGCCTTGGATTATCTTCCATTAACAGATGAAACTGCAGGCTCCTTGGCTATAACAACTCATTCTTCTTTTAAAGAATTTCGAGATTTTATTTTTTAAGTAATCTCTACACCCAACATGGGGCTTGAACCTGTAACCCCGAGATCAAGAGTCACATGCTCTTGACTGAGTCACCCAGGTGCCCCTACAACTCTTTCTGCTTTCTTCCCTCTGGGTTTAGCCTGAGTGCCTGGCATCTGGCCCCTCAGATACATGTTGACTGAATAAATACATGTGTAGTACTTATGCCCAAAGAAATACACAGTAAGTTTTCTTTCCATCAGTGTGGCTCAGCTATTGATTTGTTGTACTTTGAGGCCAATGAAAGATAACGTAAAGATGAACATCAGCCAGGCAAGGACAACCATGGCCAGTTAAGTCCTGATCATCAATCAAAGATACTAGTATCTGACCAGGCGAAGAACAAGAAAAACACAGATGTCCAAGGAAGTGGTCACTTAAACTCCGAAGTATACTGCGAGACCAAGCTTACGAGGGCTAGACAGGGAAGGAAAGTTGAGGTTTTCCCAGGCTGAACTCATTCATTTGGTAAGTATTTATTAAGTGACTACTCTGTGCAGACGCTGTTGTAGTTATGAGGGTAGAGCCAAGAACAAAAGAGACACAATTCCTGTTCAGAGTCCAGCATCTAAGGAGGAAGGCTAGGTATCATGCCACCTTCCAGCTCCAAAGTGAAATCCAGCAGAAACTTCTTGCCCCAACTCCTTGCAACGCCTTCACATAAGGAAAAAAGAAAACAAAAACAAAAACAAAAAAAAAAAACAACAACAACATCTCACTCACAACTGACCACACAGAGGCCATGCTGAAAGTGCTGTTTCAATCCCAAGGAGGCTTCCCTTCTCGAATCTGGTGGGGAAGTCTGCATCAAAGTGCCTGCGCCCTGGGTCATGTGAGCTCTAACACCCTGTGTCCCAGAGTCCTTTAAAAGGCAAACTTGTCAAATAGCAAATGTGGCTCATGACACCAAAGTGAAACAGAAAGGGGCAAGGAGGAAGGGAGGGGTGGTCGTTAGCTAGCTTTCACCACCTCAAAACCTGAGGCTCTTTTCTCCTTTGGAGCAGAAACCTCTTCTATCATCGAAAGCCTTAAAAAAAAATTTTTTTTTCCTCCAGCAGGATACTGAAAATAGCTTTGCATTTAACATTTAAAATTGTTTTTGATCCCACACTCTTTCAGCTCTGCTCTCTCCTGCAAATTCATTCCATTCCCTAAGGGCACTTAGAAGTATAATTCATAAGTAACAAACCATAGTCACCATTTTTATCCCTAAGAGTTAAAAAGAAAAACCAGTTTACATAATTATATGGAAGATAAGTTGGCCAAGAACACAGGAATCTTATCTGGACCGAAAGTTCTAGGACAAAATTTCTTTCCACTCATTAAGGAAGATAGCAGATCAGCATGAGGGTGCAGACGGGGTGGGCTTTTTAACTGCGGAGCACCATACCCGAAACTTCCGGAGCTCCTCATTATTTGAGTACATCTACTTCTTCAAGAAGAAACTGGAGGCAGCCATTTGAGGGTAGGTTGGAGCGATGAAATATGTGTTTTCCCACAGTGGTGAGAAAACAGGCTTTTATATTCAAGAAGGACCTGAGAAGTCAAAGCTCAGGGAGGGCAGCTTCCTCGAAGTTATTCAGCAAGTCAGGGGTGGGGCCGAGATTTGGTCCCTAGCGCTCCCAGCTCCCAGGGCAGGGCTCTCCCCACACTCTGCATGCCACAGGCTCATTTATAACACGGTGAGCTAAATCTTGAAGGCACCATGGCAAGAATTCCTTTCATAAAACTTTTTTTGGCAGACTGGGAAAACAGGAGGAGATGGGTCCCATTGATGCTAATAGTAAATGACCTAGAATGCCACATCTAGATGAGGGGGTCCAGCTGCAGAAGGCGTAATGAATGCTGTGAATACTTCAGCGCTAAACAGCATGGCTTCAACCACAGTCAGCGCGAAATGACGTTTTGTGGGCTTGCCTGGGAATTAAGCCATCAGTCGGTTCATCTTTTTCTATAGAAAAATTCATCCCAGGTTTCAAGTGCCTTACAAATGAACTTTTGGAGCAGACCTGCTTAGAAGATGGCTGCACATGTGAAACAGATTTCTGAGGGCTGAAGCCCTGCACCAAACACAATGAAAACAGCAATCGCTGATGAAACGTGCTAGGGGCACATTTATGAGAAAACCCTTTGAACCGTTAATTTATGTGCAATATAAAGTTTTATTAAAAGCCTTCTGTGCAGAGTCTAGTTAACTGCTCTTTATGCAAGATATAACTAAGGCCCAATGCTCCCATTCTGTATGTGAGTATTTACAGGGATTTTCTGGCACTGGGCTCAGGTTACAGGGAGGATAAAATATCTGTATACAAGGAACATATAAACCGGTTATTAGGCCTTTACCTTCCTCAGAAACAAGCTACTTCCAACCTCAGGGCCTTTTTTGCACTTGTTGTTCCCACTTTCTGGAACACTTTCCCCCAGTCTTCCTGTAGTTGAGCTTCAATGTCACCTCTTCAGAATGGCCTCCCCAGGGGACCCAGCTAAAGCAAACTCCCTCACACCATTCATTGTCACTGTTGTTTTACTCTATGCAATTGCCTTCCTCGCATCGACACTATCGGAAGAGAATGTTTCAACTGTTCATGATCTGTCTCCGGCTGGGACTCTGTTTTGTTCCCTGCGGTATCTCCAGCGCCTGTAACAGTGTTGTGTACACAGTAAGCATCCAATCCACTGCACTGAAGGCCTAAATGAGTACAGCTGGAGAATGGGAAGTGAGAACAAGATACTTACTTGGAAAACGATTTAAAAATGAGAGAACTGGCCATCCCGATTAGCTACAATGTGATAATTTGCTAATTACGAAGCACACTGCTTCTGAGCGAATGGCTGGCAATCGAAAGTGACAAAGAGAGACAAAGTGCATATGTGAAGGGGGCAAATGTCACCAGAGGAGGCTTCACCAAGCAAGAAGTGCAATCTGAGGCAGGCTAGGACAAAGGCGACAGGCTCCTTGGGTCAAGGGGGAGAGGCGAGCAAGACAGACAGCAGGGAGGTGTAAGGCCTGCGGGTGGCTGAGGCAGGGGAGGGCAGAGCTAAGCAGCACGGAACCTCCAACCTCTGGCTCAGTCTGGCAATGGCGGTTGGGGTGGAGGAGCAGGGCCACTGAGGGGGAACAGGGTCCGACTCTGTAGGGCCTGGAGCACTGAACATGGGGGCATCAACCACAGGCCGCTGGCAACAGGGCTGTTTCTGGAAGGCAAAGTTGGCCCCGTTGTATGGGAAGAACTGAAGGAGGCAGAGGGTAGAACAGAAAACAGAAGATACCCTCACTGGTCTAAGTATGAGGGGCAAAAAGAGCTTCTTCCCTCTGCTTGGATAAGAGAATAACATAAGTAAGCAAGATGTCAAGGAACTCCCTCCACCCCCCCTTGAAAAAGACAATTTCCAGAATCTTTCACAATAGCATTCCATGGCAGATTCAGGTCAACTTCCCATACATCCTACACTTGGAACTTGGATCACTCAAGGAGGATAACAGAGGTTCCAAACAATAGCTCTGAGGGCACAGCATGTCTTTCCAGGCCTTCCAAATCCAAGGTGAATTACATTCAGTATAGCCTGTGTTTATTATCTTTCTATTCTTTGGGGGGAAAAAAAGAGTGGTATCTAATTCCACTGTGCAGTATATATTTGAACATTATATAACACATTTTTATGTAACAGGTTCTTGACATAAGACAATGTTTCTCTTACTATCTAAATGTATTCGGAAAACAACTGGTATTAAAAAATATATATATACACCAAGGCTGTTGATGCCTGCTTCGGGTTAAAAAGCTGGGGAGAAGAAGAAGAAGGTGAGAGACATTGAAAAGGTCTCCTCCTCAGTGATGAGCTCTGCAGATGGCTAGAGGGAGGCAAGGGGTACCAAGCTCTGTTGGAAGGTTCATACAATGCCCAGAGCTGCCCAGGGAGGGGCTGGCTGAGCCTGGCGAGGCCCATGTCAGAACAATGCCACAGAAGGGCATGAGGAAGCAAGAGAGACAGACATGCGCAACACGATGTGAGAAGAATGCTCGTGAACCCCTGTAACTGCTCCTCGGGTGAGATCGGAACGGGCATTGTGTCCTGCCGCAGTGGACTTCAGTCGTGATGAAGAGAAGGTGCCTGACCGCATGCATCAACAGTAAGATGGGTCGGCAGTCCCTGTGGGCCTGCGGGCCTTTCAGCACGGTGCTGGGCACCGCACACACAGCGTTTCAGGTGGTGGCTCCTCCCTGGCCCCTGTCCCCACCAGCAGACCCAGACAACAGTGCTTAGAGAACAGACTCTGGAGTCCTCGGACATAGATCCTGCCCACCCCACACCAGCTGAGTGACCTCGGGCAGTCTCCAAAACCACATCACTTGTGGGGGAAAAAAAAAAAAAGGATAATTACGGTACCTACCTCATGGGGTTGTGATGAAGATTAAACAGGTTAATAAACATAAGGTGACTAACATCTTTGCAGGCACACAGTGTTCAATACACGTTAGCCACTAATGCCATCAGTACTATTATTTCTGTTTTGCAAATGAGGTTAAGTGAGACTCAAGCTAACTAAGTGGCCCAGATCACACATTTCAAACCAGCAGTTGAAGGCACAAATATACGCAAACGTTTTACTCAGTATACGTACAACATCCAACAGATAGAGTATTAATCAGAATAGGAAATCAGGCAGACCTCCATCCTCCATCATGGCTGGATGAACATGAGTTTATACCATTTAAAAGTACAGCATGTACGAATGTAAAAATCATTTCTCATCATATGCCAGCACTCAACATTCCCCTAAAGCAAAGATGACTAAAGCTTATCCAATCTCATCCCCCCCAACCACTTTAAGTCCCAAACTCAAACCTCTCTTCCCTGTAAACCTAACTGTTCATGGCCATGTCCAACGTGCGTCTCTGATACAACCCATTCCAACTCCTCCTCCTCAAAGATCACTAACTGATTAGATTGGAAAAGCACATCCTAAAGGCTCCCTGTGCCTGTGATTTGGGGAAAGCAAGATGAACTCCCCGCAAAGTGCTTGGCCCAAGCAAGCAGGGGAGACAGTCTCCCAGAGACAGCCCAGCCCAATATAAATGCAGCAGTACTACGAATTCAAGCTAAACCAAGGGCCGGGAGGCAATGCTGCCAGGTGTCATGGAGGGAGAAGAAAAACACAATGAAGAAATCGTTCCTGGAGGACCACGCACCTGAGCTGGGTCTTAGAGAAGAGTAAGATTTTGACATGAGAAAGCTGGAAGATGGAATGGGCCAAGGGCTGGTCCAGGCAACAGACAGCCTTTCAGTTTGACTAGATAGTCCCTTGCACGTGGACAGGCAGGCTGGGTACGGAGAGATGAGAAGGAGCAGAAGTACCAAGAGCTAACATTCACTGAATGCTCACTATGTGACATGAAGGGCTTCATGTATTTTTTAATAGTTTTAACTCATTTAATCTACACCACAGAGATCCTAGTCTTATAACTGAGGTTACCAAGACACAGCAAGCAAAGCAACTTGACTACACGTCATAAAGCTGGTAAGGAACAGTTAGGATGTGCGATCTGCTCCAAAGTCTGCACTTTTCACCGCTCCAACAAACTGCCTCTCAGGACAGCTCAGCGGTGAGGCGGCATAGGCACCGGTGTGTTATGAGGATGAAATGAGACAGTGCTTGCAAGCAGTTTGCAACCCAGAACTCCAAAGTCACGAATGCTGGCTCTCGGCTGCCGTTAACATCTACAATGAACCTGCTGGCAGCTGAAGCAGGAGAGACAGATTAGGACTGAAAATGAGCCAGGACAAAAACCTACCTTTATGCTATGTAGGAAGGGAACCAAGAAAGCATCATGACCCAAAGGCTGAAGAAGAAGGGAATTTCAAGAAGAATGGAAAGAAAGGTAGGGGAACAGCTGCACAGGGGCCAGGAACAACCATTCTGGACTAAGGACAGGCCCCTGGAATTCAAGACGGAAAGTTGGCAGAGATGTTTGAGAACTATAGAGAAGGTGGTAGACGAGAGCAGGCAGAGGGCGGGAGCTAGGGACAGCGCAGACGAGAAGGCCTCTGGGCAGGGAGGAGAGAGGCATACAGATTCAGGGGTACCATGTACAGACAAGTCAAAGCTGCCTGCTGCATCGCAGGCCCGCAGAAGGGCTATGTCCTCCCCTTCCATCCTTCCTCTACTAAATTGAGATGAAGCTTTCTCTGGGTTTGTGAGGAGGCTGAGGACAAACAGCCTAGAGGATTTTCAGGGAAACAGGACCATGGCAGCGCTGGGAGGGAGTGGCAGCAGGCCCCGAGGAAGGGCTTCCTGTATGCCAGGCATTTGACACGCACCATCTCCCTTGACCCCGACACGGACTCTGTGAGGCAGGCACTGTCACTGCACCGCAGAGGAGGAGCCTGTGGTCAGAGGGATCAAGCAATTGTCTAATCAGAACCCAAGTCCCAGGTCCTGCCACTGGAGTCCAGGCTCCTGCCCAAAGGGAAGGTCCATGGAAAAGAAACAGACGCAAGATCCAGTTGCTTTTTCTGAACTGGAAAGAGAGGAGGAGACCTGGGGGTGGGAAGGCAGAGAAGACAGGACATTCTGAGCAGGAAGGAAGAGATGCTGAGGGGGCTCGAGTCTGAGCAGGGCTTGTTCTGAGAGAGAAAGAGGAGAAAAGCCAGGGTGGCTGTTTGGGGTAAATCTGGGTGTCGTGACAAAGTGGCGAAGTGGCAGTGAGGTGAGAAAAGACTGCAGAAGGGTGACTGATGTGCCTGTGTTCCTGGGCGACTCATTAAACCTCAAGGTCTAGAGATGAGTTTTACTTCCCTGCAAGTATCAACTATGACGCTAACTAAAATCCCTCTGTAACTGTAACATGGTAAGGGGCAGAAATTGCTTCTTTTGAGACTCTCTCTTACCACCCTCAGAGCTGATGTTGCAATCACAAACATGACAGCCCACAGAAGGAAAGAAACTCTTACACTAAAGAGAGATATGAAATATTTCGTTTCTATAGATTTTCATGCAGTTGTGTTAACACAGCCAAGTCTTTCCACGGGGCTTGTTCACTGTTTAGTATATAAATTGCACAAAGATAATTGGCATGGAAGGAAAAAATCTGAAAACACGGCCACTTCCCTTTCTTCCGTGTGGTAGGCAAACCTCTTCTGCAGAAGGCAGACAAACTCCTGAGTCGTCATCATTTTCTAAATCATTCGAAATGGAGTCTTTAAAACCCCATCTGTTGTTCTGTTTAAGTTTCCTATGAAAATAGGACTTCAGCTCAGATGTTCTGGAGGGAAATTACCAACCTGAACTCAAATGTATTAAATATTTAAAGATGCAGAGAACTCTAGAGCAGAAGGAACCTTTGAGATCACCTAGTTCAACTGCCTCACTTTCCACCTGGGGCATATAGAACCCAGAGAGGCTCGGTGACTCACTCCCGGTGGCACAGCCATGAATACCCAAGTCTGGGCCAGAACCAGCAAGTTCTAACTCTCAGGCTAATGCTCTTCCACCACCTGTTCCTTTCTCTCTCCCTCTTTTTAAACTTTAGGAGTTGGAATAAGGCACAGATTTAACTGTAGTTTAAATTATTATTATTACTCACTGGCTACCATCAAAACCAAAATATCTCCACAGATCCCATTTCAGATGATACAGGCAATTTTGAAGCCTTCTAAATAGGTTCAACAAGCTGTTTTAAAGGCTTATCAGTATCGTGAACTCAGTAACTGATCATGGACCAAAAGATTCAATTTTGTGTTTTTATAAAAAATATTTTGGAGTTTCATTGATATGGAAATTTAATTTAACAGCAGTGACTCCCCCCCCCCCCACCTTGCAAGCACAAAGAGCATGAGATTATTCAAAACTGCTCAGGAGCAGCAATGATTATTTTAAGCTCATGATTCAACCAGTACATTAATTAAAAACTCCACCAACCCAAATTGACAGATCCTGATATCAATGGGACCAGAAGAATTAAAATAATAGTTGTCATATAAAAATAGATTAAAACGGGGAACAGCAGCAGATGTCAGGAGGACAAGCCTGCCGTTGTGGGAAATGAGATGCAACTAAGGGGCAGCTTTTGTGGATTTCTTAAAGAACGAAGACCCTGGAAATACAGGTACACTCAAGAAATGCTTCCTCACAAATACCGAATCTTATTTCTGGAAGCTGGGTGAGAAAACTTGGCTAATAATTCCATGCCGAGGAACAGCTCTGTAAGCAGGGAGAAGAGACTGGCAAGCGCCAAAGTGCCCAGACAAGGCTACTGGACCGGGAAGGGGCCAAGAGGCTGAAGCGGAGGAGGGAAAGGGGGATAGGGAATGTGGGGCGAGGGGTGCCAGCCTGGTCCCTCATCGACCAGCACCTACAGTGACATCCGACACCAATGTCCAGTGCAACCCTTTCTTCTCCTGCACCTACCCTCCGACACCTGCCTGCGCTCCGCAGCCGGCTCTCAAGATCCCTCGGTCGTTGAGAGGGGGTCGTTGACTCAAGCCCCACAAGGTCGGCATTAATTTCTGCTCTTCCACTTCTATCTCCGAGCAAACGAGAGCACTCCTGGCTGTCAACGCCCGGCAACCGCGAGCGGGAACCTTTCTTTTCTGACATCTGTCAAACCCGGTGCTACAGCCAGCCTCGCTGCGCCCTCCGCGGGGCTCCAGCGCTTCTAGGGCTGGCGGTGGGCCCACACCGGGACGCCGGGCGACATCCCCGTGCCGTCGGGCACCTGCCCAAAGACCCAGGGAGGATGCTCCCGGGGCTGCCGGGGACCCAGACGGCGCAGGCCGGACGAAAGTTCGAGTCCTGCGGTCTACCCCATTACGGGCCCCGGATGCCCGGGTGCAGCGCGAAGGCCCGCGACAGGGCCGAAGGGGCGAGCAGACTCGCACTCCTCAAGCCCGACGGAGACGCCCTCCCGCCCCCTCCCAGCCCCACAGGCTCCCGAAAGGGAAGTGGAGGAGATGGGGAGGAAGGGCAGAAAAGGCATTGCTTGCCCAACGCCCTTGGGGTGCAGCCGTCAAGAATGGTCCTCTCGAGGGTCCCCACAGCTCCCAGGGATACATCTTAGGACTCGCCCTGAGCCGGATCATCGCTCCCAAAGGGCGGAGCTGGCCCTTTAAGAGGCAGCTGGCTGCTTCCTCCCCCGTCAGGTAGCGATGCCCGCGGAGGGGAGGTGGGTACTCCCGCGGACACTTTCCCGGTCCCTTTAAGGGCGCCTGCGGCACCTCTGCCCGCCCTATCCTGCACCGCCAGCCCCCGCGAGAGAGGATGGGGGCGGCCGGGCGCGGCGCCTTTAAGGGGCGCAGCCTCCCCGCGGCTCGGGTGGGGGCAGGGAGCGGGCACGGGCCCTTTAAGGCCGGCAGCGGGCACGTCGGGCAGGGTTCCCCGGCCGCCGGGCTGCGCCCCGGGCGGCGGCGGGGGCGCCGCGCCTGCCAGGGTGCTAACGGCCCCGGACGGCGTGCCCGGGGCCGCGCCGCTGGCTGCGGCCAGCCCGACACTCACCGTGGCTCGCGGGAGCGCCCGCGTCCGCGCCCCCACTCGGATCCCGCGGCGGCGGCGGCGGTGAGTCCGGCGCGGGTAAACAGGCACCTCCGTCCCTGACCTACTTTCTGCCTTCCCTAAATGTCGCACCACTAACCTACTTTCCGACCAATCCGCTCCCCGCCGGCCCAGGCCCGGCCCCCCGCCCACCAATCGCTGTGCCCAACCCCCCCTTCCCCGCCCACCAATGGAGGAGCCCCGGAGCCCGGATACCTGCCTCTTTCCACCAGCCAATCCGAGCGCCCGAAGGGAGCCGGTCTCGGCGGTCGCCCCCAGCCAATCCGTGCGCCGCTTGGCGGCCCGCTGCCCAGTGGTGTAGCAGCTACAGCCGCCGCTGACCAATGGCGGGGCGGCGGGGGCCGGTTTACCTGCTCCTTTCCCGCCACCAATCGCTGGGCGCACAGAAGCGCACGCCCCGACGAGAGGACCAATCGGCGCGCTTTCCCTGGATTTCCTCGCCCCTGCCCTCTCCCTTCCCCTTAGGTCTCCCGCTCGCGGTGGCCACTGCGGGTGCAGACGCCGCACTCCGGGCGGCAGGCTGGGCTGCCCCTGTTCTCCGGGTCCCCGGCTTGCTCTGGCTCAGCGGTCTCAGCCCTCCTCCTCCCCTTCCTCCCTCGGGCACCCTGACAAAAAGCAGCGTTTCCTCCCTCGTCTCCCTCCAACTCCATCTAGGAAAGCAATTTTAGGAACGCCGAGTGCCAGACCCTTCCTAAAACAGCCGGGCTTGCCAAAGTCCAAACGGGAGAACGCGCACTTCGTGTTTCTAGAAGGCTTCCCCATCCAAGTTTCTTACGTTCCTGTCGTTCGTCTTGACCTCCAGGCGTCCCGTTGCAGCTGTCATTCTCGCGGCTGAAAAGACCGAACTCGAGCCCGCGGCGATTCCACTGCACGCCCTTCCCGCGGCGGGGGGTTGACCGCCTACTGTGCGGCCGACTCTGTCCCGGCGGCCGCGGACTCTGCCGCGGAGAGCTGTCCAGGGAGTAAGACGGCGGGAAACAAATATTTACCAAAAAATAAGTTATTTCATAACAGAACACATCTTGGGTGCTGAGAAGACAGCGAACCTGTCTTATTTTTGTGTCTCGGGCACTTAGCAGAGGGCCTTTAGCACAAAGATCTCTTAACCTTCTAGCTGTGAACCTCCCTGAACAGGAGGGCGAGGGCGGTGTCTTCTTTTTTCTCCTACTCACCCGGCTCCCCTGGATCGCCTGATGGGAGTGAGAGGGAGGGGTGGGGGCAGGTGTCTGACCCCAGCAAGTGCTTGGGATGTGTTTGTTGAGTGGATACAGCAACAAATGGAATGAAATCACTTCACTCAATTCTGTGATCCAGACTAGCCCCTAAGATTCTAGAATTCTAGCCTCTTTCCTTGAACACACACAGACACCGCGTTTTAATCCTGGTAAAACCCGACCTGTCCCCAGCTCATTGCTAGGCACAGAGTGGTGGCTCAATGTGCACTTGTGGCCTGAATATTGACTGTTCTCGAGCTCGACCAACAATCATGGGCAGCTTACTACTTTCCCTAAATTGATATGCCAGTGGAATCATTGCTATTTACTTTGTCCCTGCCCTGATTTCATAAGGAAACCACTCTATATAAGTGGCTTTTTAGCTATGCATTTCACCAGATACTGTGGACAAAATAAAGAAATATAGGCCTGGGTTCTAGTATAATTAATGGGACCAATAACTGCTTAAGTAATCCTAGCCAATAGATACCTAATTAATGAATCAATGTTGACCTGAAGGAAGGAGGGGGGATCAATATTTGTGCTTCCTCAAATATGCTAAATGCTTTCTCGCATCTTCTCTCTTAATCCTCACAACCCCATGTTACAGATGAGGAAACCCAAACTCAAAACTTCAACCAGCTTCAATCGCACACAGTAGGTGCCAGAGCCATAATTCAAGCCAAGTTTATTTGAGTTCAAAACCTTCATTCCATACCACTTACCAACAGAATGATAGAAGGCTCTCTCCAGGGTTTAGACTTGGGACTTTTATCAGTGTTCTGGATGAAAACCCAGAGGATTTGCATCACATTTCTAGATGACACAAAACCAGGAGCGGAAGAAATGCCATTACATAGCATAAGCCAAATGCCATTTGGGAGCAGTGGGCTAACTCTTACAGGGATTTTAAATGTGGGGGTCCCACCCTGGGAAACTAAGTGCTGAAATGCAAGGAATCTTAACAGATGCATATAAGAGCAAACCTAAAGGGTCTTGGGTGACAAACAATTCGATCTGAGTCCTCAGTATGGCTGCCCAAATAAATGAATGCTGTCTTAGGCTACATCGATAGAAGTCTGACATATAAAGCAAGTTGTGTGTTACAGGATGACCCAGTGTTGGCCATGACACACATAGAGTATTGTCTCCAATTAAGGCTTTGCAAAGGAAAAGTAAACACATCTACAAGGAGCGGGACCAGGATGTCAAGAGGCTGGAAACTACATCATATGAGGAAAGATTAAAAGAAGCAGGTTTTGCCCCAGGGGGTACAAGGTAACTGTCTTCATATATTTGAAGGGCTGTCAAATAGAAATTAGACTCATCCTTCAGGGACCTAAAGGATGGAAGGGGAACCTGGAGATAGAACCTCTAGAATGAAACAATATGAAGAGTTTTCTAACAACTAGAACCTCCTCTGCCTTGATAAGTCGAATTTCCTGTCACAGAAAGTGTCTACATAAGAATTGGATGACCAGGGGCGCCTGAGTGGCTCAGTGAGTTGAGTGTCTGCCTTCAGCTCAGGTCATGGTCCCAGGGTCCTGTCCTGGGATCGAGCCCCACTGAGCCCCACGTTGGGTTCCCTGCTTAGCAAGGAGGCTGATTCTCCTTTTCCCCACTCCCCACTTGTGCGCACTCTCTCTCTCTCTCTCTCAAATAAATAAAGAAATTTTAACATAAGAAGGAGAAGAGGAGGAGGAGAGGAGGAAGAAGGAGAAGAAGGAGGAGGGGGGCGGGAGGAGAAGGAGAAGAAGAACTGGAGGACCACATGGTGGGAAGGGGCCTGGAACAGGTGTTCTTTTAGGACTCTGCCTCTCTGAAATGACGTGGTTTTACCTTCATACCTTGGTTCTCCTCTCTTCACGTTCATCACCCAGACTGTTCCTACCCTCAGTGACCAAGCTACTGTAAACTCCATCTTTCACTGGTACCCACTTCCCTTTTATTTTCTACCTTCCAGAATACTGGTTTTTAATTCTCTGAGTCGTGTTAAGGTCAAAGTATTGTCCTCAATCTAAAATTCACTGGGCATGAATAAAATCACATAGATAAAAGGAAGGGAAAGGGAACATTTATTGAGCACCTACTGTGTATCGGATGCTTTAAATACATTCTCTGATATACTATGCTCATTCATTCTAGCAGTTGATATGCTCCCTCTCTTACCCTTGTTAGCCAAGTGAATTTTAGCAAGCAAAACTAGTTTCCGCATCTGTAATATGGGGTTAATCTAGTATCTACTTCACAAGATTGCTGTGAGAGTTAAACGAGACAATAGATAGAAAGCCTTTGGCATAGTACCTGGCACACAGTAAGGATTTAACACATACTAGGTTAGCAATTCTATAGAAGAGGTATTTACTACACGGACTTTACAGATAAAGTCAGTGAGGATAAAGAAGTGTAATCCACAGTCGTTTCCCAAACTCTGATCCAATGGTCAGGTCCATTAGAATTCACTGAGAAGTTTTTCTTTTTATTTTGTTTTAATACAGATTCCTAAGTCCTAATTTGGAAGATTCTGATTCAAAAATCTTTGGTATCTGAGAGGCCGTCCAATTTGGGAACTGCTAGTCTAATGGAATAAGCCCAGACCCCAAGTTAAACAAACATGAAATCAAATTTCAGGACTGCTGGACTAAATGAAGGAGCCAATGACAGGACCTGGAAGTTAGGTAGTTGTGTTCTCTTTGGAAGGAAGCTGGCAAGTCCTGGGATGGATATGTTAAAGTTCTTGCGGAAAGCCAGCTAGGAATGTGCTGCTATGAATAACAGTAATAACAATATTTACTACAGGTTTCCAATGTGTCAAGTGCTATTCTAAGAGCTTTATATGCATCAACTCTTTAATTCTCACAAACCCCTAAAAGGTAGATACTTTTATTATTCCTATTTTATAGATGGGAAAAACTGAGGCAGGGAGGTCCTGAGATCTCAAGCCAATCAGGTGTCATGAACCCAGTGCTCACAATTTTAACTACTTCAAGTAAATTGCCTCTTACTTTAGACAATTCCTTTGGAATACGAAGAAACTTCATATTGTAGACAAACAGATTTTGGCTCAGGGGTGTCGCCTTACATTTAGGGAACGCAAGAAACAGAAGCCTCTTTAACAAACTGAAACCCAAAAGAGGAGGTTTATTGGGAGGAGACAAGAATCTTTCACGGTAAGAAGCACAGCTAGTCCTCCGAAAGGACCAGAACTGAGGTGCCATTGACACAAAGCAGTTCCCATCTCCTCCTCTCTCCAGAATCATGTGTCCCCGGGACTTGTCTTCCCTCTGCCGCTGTGCTTTATGATTCTTTCTCTGTAGCTCTTCACCCTCCACGCCATTTACACATGGCCCCTCGTGAATGTTTTCAGTCACTGGGTGAGAAAGAGAGAACAGGAGAGGCTCAGACAGGTCATTCTTGAAGTCTAGGATATAGGCTGAGCAAGATTCCCCAGAGGTGCCTACTGCCGTGAACAAAGAATCAGAACAGGAGAAAATAGAGTCAGAAGAGCAAAAGAAGTGAGACGTGAACAACTGGGTTTGCGAGACTTCCGAGAAAGTCTCAGCAACGAGTTTAGAAGATCAGGGAAACTTACATTTGAGACAAAGGTTTTGGTTAGAACACCAAGATGTTTGACTATAAGAAAGCTCTTTTACTAAAACTGCTTCTACCAGAAGATCTGCCATAAGAAATCAGGAAAATCACAGACAGGAAGGAGTGGAGACAACATGGTGCCAGGCAGTACAGATCATGTTTTGAAGACATTTGTTATTTAAGGGGAAATTAGGAAAAAAAAAAAAAATCATAGCTCTCTCTTTGCAGCTGACCCAACTACAAGTGGTTTATGTTTATATGTGTAGGTGTGATTTTGTTTTTGTAAACAAGTTTGACTATGTGGGCATACAAAAATGGAACTTCTAAAAATCAGGCAGCCTGATTTTTAGAATCAATCATCCTGGTGGGCTTACCAGTGTTTATAACTTCCAGTGGCTTTTGAAAAGATCTTCCTTGGCTCCTTTTTGAATGGGATGGTCATAGTAGCCCAGAAAGAGAGAGCAATAATACCTCATTTGGAATGTGTCTTAGACCATGTAATTGGGCTTTAGCCTAGATCTTGCTTGTGGACATGGCCAGATTCCAGAGATCTTGGTGCTCAAATGTTAAAGGGGCTTTTCCATTTGGCTGCGGGGTGTTTGCTAGAGGGAGACGAAACACGAGTGACCACATCACTTCTCAACAGAAACCCTGAAGAACAAATAGACACTGTCTTCAAAAAACTGGCATAATTTTTGCCCTCCTTTCTAGAATGAGCAGCACTAAAATTCAATCTCTGGATAATATATATACACATATATATGTGTATATATATGAATGTGTGTGTGTGTGTATATATATATGTATGTATGTATGTATCTCCATTTGCATTAGTAAAGCAAAGTGAAGTGTTAAGTCATTTAAGAAATGCATTAACTAAAAAAAAGTTACAATATGCTTTTGAAAAAGAAAATGAGATGGATTGGGGGATTTGAAACATATTATCAAAGCATGCTACAAGACCATAGTAATTAGAATAGTCTGGTATTGGTTTAGAAACAGATCAAGAGGGGCACCTGGGTGCCTCAGTGGATTAAGCAGATGCCTTACGCTCAGGTCAGGATCTCTAGATGGGATGTCAGGGCTCTCTGCTCAGTGGGGAGTCTGCCTTTCCCTCTCCCCCTGGCCCTTCCCCCCACCCATTATGCATGTGGGTATGTGGCACTCTCTCTCTTTCCCTCTCTCCCTTTCTCAAATAAATAGTTTAAAAGAAAAAAAGAAGAAGAAACAGATCAAGAGATGAATGAAAAAGGATAGCATCTAGAAACAGAAGCTAAAGTCACGAAAATTGAGTATAATATAAAGGTGACTTAAATTATTGAGAAAAAATATAGAGTTTTCAATAAATGCTATTAAAACAACCAGCTAGCCATATGGAAACACGTAAAGTTTGCTCTCTATTCTAACCTTACACTAAAATGCAACCATTATTCAGGATTTAAATGTAAAGAGTGAAATCTATCAAAACACTGGAAGAAAATAAGGGTAAAATTTTTACAAACTCGAAAGGTCTAAGCATAACACAAAATCCAGCGACCACAAAAATAAAGGTGGATTACACAAACGCACACACACTCACCGTGAACAAAGGAAAGGGTCAACCCAGCAAACAGGTCCACAACATGCTATTAAAGAATGCATCATACACATTCCAGTTAAAAGGTCAGAAGTTGGGTAATGAGATTTAAGCAATGTTTCTGTGGGCATTATTTAAACCTGTCATTTGTAATAGGAAAATTTAGAAAAATTACTGTGGGGGGTTGTTTTTTTGTTTTTGTTTTGTTTTGTTTTGTTTTTTTAGGGGGAAGTTATGGAGGGGCAGAGGGACAGGGAGAGAGAGGGGGAGAGAGAATCTTAAGCAGATTCCACACCTAGTATGGAGCCCTACTCGGGGATCAACCTCATAACCCTGAGATCATGACCTGAGCTGAAAATCAAGAGTCTGTTGCTTAACCGACTAAGCCACCCAGGCACCCCCAAGAATTATTCTTTTTAAAGCATTACTCCTTGTGAAGTTTTATTTCATTGGCCCTTTCTTTAGTTTTTTTGGTTGCTGTTGCTGCTGTTGTTTTGAAATAAAAGCCAATAATCCCCCAAGATTATCCCAAGCAAAAGAGCCCGTTTCTGGGTCCTTTACTTCAGTCATGTAACAGCTACTGATTCAAAACCTCCCTGAGGATAAGTCCCATTTGTACAAGGATGTGTGTGCATTATAAGAATGATTGCTGCTTAAATCTCTCCTTTCTCTTTGCAATTAAAAAAAAAAAAAAGACAAAACATCCACTCCTTTTTTCAGATGATAAAACTAATACATTTTTGTGACAAAAATTTGGAAAACACATGAAGAAAATAACATGAAGAAAATAATCTATAATCCCATTAAGCAGATATAACTCTTATTAAAATACTGGTATATTTCTTTGCCATATGTTCTTTGTAATTCTATTGTGACCTAATTTTTATCACACTGTATTTTTTATTGTCATCCTGCTTTCTAAAATTTATCTATCGTGAACATTCCTCCATGCCATTCAGCCTTCTACGACATGATGTCTTAATGGCTATGGTATATTCCATTGAATGGAGGCATCATACACTGTTATGCAAAACTCTCATTTCTAATTGTTCTTCACTATAAACAGTTTTGGATAGACTATAGGCTTCTGAGATGGGCCCACAGCTTTCCTACCCTGTATCATCATCATACCAGCATTCAAAGAATCAATCAGTATAGAAAAAGAAAAAAAACTGACATATTTTTCCTTGATGGTGGTTATGTTTTCTCCTCCTGCCATTGTTTCTTCCTCTGCCATAAATCTTATGTTAAAGACACAAGAAAATTTATGTGCAGTCCAATTAAAAAAAAAACTGGAAATGACTATAAGCTTGATAAGCAGTCTTTGTGAAATTTATTACCCTAATTCTGTGTTTCAAAGGGCACTCCAGCTATCGAAATGATTGATTTTCAGAAGAACTTACTGTAAATAATGATATCCAAACCTTGGGTACAAACAGAGTCATTGAGTTTTGATTGTATCATTATTTTTTCCTTTGTGCTGTGTGTTTCCCTTTATTCCTCTACTGCTAAATAATTTCCCTGTACATTTGTACATTGGCCAAAGAGAGGCAAGGAAATATAATCAAATGCTGTTTCTTCCTAGCCCTTGGGAGATCGGATAGGTGGCAAAGTTGAAAGTAATCAGCAAAACAAAGCTGTACAGTGACCCCGCGCTTGTAAATCTCCTTCACTCTCAATGCCTTTGTCCACATTAAGCTGGCTCACACCTGCTTCTCTGCTTAAAGGTCACTTCCTCGGGGAAGCCTTCCCTGACCTCCCAGCCATAAAAAGCACCCGGTATTTCCTCTCTCAAAGCACTATCACACTTGGGATAATTTCTTGTCTTCCCATGGACTCTGTGAGCCCGCTGCCATGCCTCTATGGTTCACTAACCTCTCCCACAGCTATCAAAGCAGCAGCACATTTACAAAAATGAACACTATTTGTATGAATGCATGAACAACAATGAAGAGATGTAAAAGTGAGCTGTATTTTTCCCATGCACATGCACGTGTCCTTTCACAGACAAATGTAGATGTAGAATTACTCCCTCCAATGACCACCCCACACCAAAGAAAACTTCCCAGACCACCCTTTCTGAAATAGCAGACTCCTTCCAGTTCTGGCATGAAGAAGTCGCAGGGAGGAAAGGCACAGCATAGGGATCAGAGTCAATGGCACTGGAATAGTGTTGTATGGTGACAGATGGCACCCGCCCTTGTGGTGAGCCTAGCATAAGGTATAAACGCGTTCAATCACTCTGCCGTACACCTGAAATGAAGGAAACTGTGTGTATCAACTAGCTTTCAATACAAAATTACATAAAATATAGCATTTTCCCCCCCAGCACTGTCCTTCTCTACCCCCTTATCTTCTTGACTTTTTATTAAAATAATACTTACCAGTACCTGACATTGTGTTATGCACTTAATCATGGTATGTTCTCTGCAGCGAGGTCTGTGAATGAAGGGGCACTTTTGCGGCTCTTTCTTCTACACCTAGAAGAGTCCCTAATAAATGTCAGCAGAATGAATGAATAAATGAGTGGGTGGGATTCCACAGTGTAGCCCTACTGAGCCATTGAGGCTTCTGAATGGCCACGGATTTCAGTAAAATTCATTACATTATAAGGCAGGTACAGATGAATATGCACATTTTTTTCTTTTTTTTTTTTTCCTTTAATCAGTTCACTGTTCCTGCCATGTATTAGCCATTTCTACAGTTGTGGCTACCAAAATTTTTGTTCTATCACCTGATAGCGAATTGATATTATGTTCAAATAAAGTATTTCATGAAGTATAAAAAGAAACCACAGCATGGGACACAGTAGGTTGAGCGACAGACTCTTGATTTCAGCTCAGGTCATGATCTCAGGGTCATGGGATCGAGCCCTGCATCGTCGGGCTCCACTCTCAGTGCAGAGTCTGCTTGGGATTCTCTTTCTCCCTCTCTCTCTGCATCCTCCCCTCCCTCCCCATTCATGCTCTCTCTCTTACTCTTTCTAAAATGAATAAATAAGTCTTTTTTTTTTTTTTAAAGAAACAACAACAAACTTGTCTGAAAGTTATGGGGATGTTTTTTCTTTGGGTTGTATTGTTTTACTTTTTGTCAGTCAAGCAAGAAGGGGTAAGACATTGATTTACCTTTGAGAAAATATGTTATTTTATCACATGGATAAGCTATTGTGCCCTCCTTTAAAATGTGAAGTACAAAGTTAGAACATAAATACAAAAAAAAAAAGACAAAGAAAATAATGTTATAATCGATATCATGTGAAAAGTTAGACCTCCATCACATACAGAGCAATTAAAATGTTGCAAAGGAAGATGTATACATATGGACAAATTTGCAAGTGTTCATACAGATATGTCTATAATTTTATTGAAGAGTTTATGGGACAAACTTTCTGCAAAGTTGTTTATAATAATAAAAATGATTTTTAAAGGAAACCAGGAGAGCCAAGTGTTCCAGAACACTTCATGTGTTCTCTGGCACCATTTCATGTTATTCTGGTTTTCTCTCCTTAAACTCACCAGTTATCCAAATTGCACAGCCTTTGAGATAACTTGCCCTGGCTGAGCTGGGATCCCTGGAAAATTCCAACACGATCTGCTCTTAGATGTTAGAGCCCCCCTTTTGTCTCAATAAATGAACTGAGAAATACCAAAAGTCACATTTTGAATTTCCAGTTCCAAGATGAAATTGAAAATAACTTACAGTGTATTTATGGGGTTTAGCATGATTTTTATTTGCTGATATTCTCCAGCCTAAAGCCCTGCTCTGGGGAAAACACTGTGCTGTGCAGAAACTAAGAGACCTGCTAAAGGGCTAAGGGACGTCCACACTAAAGGACCACAATCTCCACCCCCCACACAAAGTCATTGCCTTCTCCAAGGGTCCCAGTCCGGGGCCCAAAAAAGAAGTTATATTTTTTCCCAGAGGCCATGGTCTCAGAGACTTCATGCTTCCTAGGGACATCAGGTTTTAGAAAAGGAAGGTGACTAGCTCTACTCATATAGCCCATACCTTATTTACTCCTCCACTCTCTTCCCCTATCATGCGTGCCATATTGGCATCTTGAAGGATTGGCCATAATCCCCGGCTCATTACAATGCTTAGGAGTTAACCTTTCCAGATAGGTGAAGCTAAAAGAGTTGGCAACCTCCCTGTTAAAATCACATTTCCTCCCCCACCCCTGCCTAATCCTGGGACTTAATGATATATCTGATAAACAACAATTTCGTTGTAACCAGGGGAAAAGAATACATTAAGACGCTCAGTCTATTTAATACTTCGACCCAGGTTTTAAGCATCCAACTGTGTTCATTCGCAAGGCATTAAATATTTTCATATTCCACAAATGGGGCTCTTTGACAATGATGAATGAATGAAGTACAATGCAACTATTTTTAGCACGGTAAGTGTAGTTAAAAGGCAGTGGTATGATAATCTTGCCCAAGCATGTCTGAGATCTCCCTTCCATTTTCTCAAAACAATGCTTGACATGTGTGGTTGCAGAGACTTGCTGCTTGTTTTCCTTCTGGTGAAGAATAGGTAACTCTTGACATTCCTCTAAAACAAAGAATATGGCGTGTCTGAAATTGTGGTTTTGGCCAGACAGAACCCTCCTTTTCTCTGTTTCCTCATTTGCTCTTTCTGAGGGGTGAAATTTCTTATCCAAATATGGTGGTACATTACCATGAACCAAATCAATTTTCGTAGGAAAGTAATTATACTACATATCTGTACATTTTTTTTAAGAAGGGACAGGAAGCATACCTAATAACATTAATGAACAGTTTTGCAGGGTTTTCTACATAGTTTCTGTGTATTGACTTAAGCCAACACAATCGACACAACAACTCTAGAGGTTAAGTTTCTATTTTATCTTCATTTGATAGGTGAGGAAATCGATGCATAGAGAGGTTAAGTAACTTGCCCAAGGTTCTTATCAAGCAAATGGCAGAGCCAGAATTAAAAACTGGGCGTCCGGCTCCAGACTCTGACCTCAGTCTGTGTATGTATTGCACTCATAGCAGTGTCCTTGGCATCTGAGCCTTACCTCCACTTGATGGGCGAGGCCACCGGGACTTGGAGAGGTAAAGTTATTTGCCCAACGTTGCAAAACCGGTGAGCAGCTAACCTAGATTTCAAGGCAAGCTTCAGGTCTCTTTGGCTCCAGTGTCTGTGTTCTTTCCATCCCCAAAATAACGCTGTCCTGATACTTTTTATTCCTATTGTCCTTTCAAGTATATCATGGCCCAACTAGACTTGTGTGGGCTGGTGTGAAAATCCAGTCACTGCAAAGAACTTTCTTTTCCCCTTAGAAATGTTTTCAAACTTCCAAAGGATCATCTTAAAAATGTCTAGTTGCCATTCATTATATCTGCAAGTTAGGGATTAATCGAGATTAGAAAATAAAATTGAACTCTAAAATGTTAGACAGCATAGTCTTTTTGAAAGGTAAACGAATACACCACTTGGTTTCTCATTCTGCTAAGGGCCTACCAGGTTGGTTGAACTAGCAAAATACATTTTCTCTAAAGCAAAATGAAGACTATAAGAACAAAACACAAAAGTAAGGCTTTAATTTTTTTCTTGATCAGTTACTAACCACACGTCTACACTGTGCTTATCCTCTGCAAAGCAGGCAGTAAGAGCCCATTACCTGCAATGCAGAAAGCTTCTCTCTTCTCTTTCTTTGAGATCCCTTCTCCAAGTTTTTGTTTGCAGGGAAGTCCTTGGTGCACACTTGAACACGCTGGGGAGACTGCACTAGACGAGCTTGCCTCAAGAATGAATCTAAAGATAAAAGCTCCTTGAAAAACAAGAATCTAAAAAAAAAGCTCCTTGATTATCATAGAACCCCATAGCATAACACATCGCTGATATTTTTTGTACACATGAAGACCCAAAGGGCCTTGTGTATGTTTTTATTTCTGTTTCAGCAAATTTTAAGCTGAAGTGTGACTTCCATGTTCAGAATTAATGAGGCTTTTGCTGTGCTTTGAAATTTGCTGTCAGCCACTTCCTGTGTATTATGGTTTTGAGACCAATTCGGCCAACGGCGAGTAAGTCCTGCTTGCTCTCTCTCCCGCCCAGGTCGTTAGAACCCGAGTTACTGAACAGGGGCCTTCCTGTCCCAAGGTGCTGCACAGTAAAATGGCCTGCCCTTCAAAACAGCTCCAAACCTTACAACAGACACATCGGAAGTGTTGGTTGAAAGAAGATGCTTAGGAATCCCTTGGTAGAGGAACGGCTCTTACAGTGAAACATTCAAATGAGCTATATGTGTAGCTGAGCATTTACTTCACAGAATGTAGAGGAAAAAATTGTTAGACTTTAGACTTAAGAATGCCGGGTACTTTGTGTTAAAACCATTTCAGATACACACACACACACACACACACACACACGCATACACATAAACACATGGATGTCAATGGAAACATTTACTTTCTGTAGCTACATTGTCCAACAGAAAATTGCCATCCTCTCTCTCCCTCATTATTGTTGACACACTTCTTAAAAGAAGTGATCTATATTTGTGGCCTCCTGTACTTCAATTCAAAATCCTTCCTTATCTTCCTACAGACCCATTTTTCTGACTGACATCCTAAAGTCAAATGCCTTTTCCTCTGTCTTCGGTCTCTTTGACTTGAGAGCCACACAAATGAACGAAGTTTAATGTTGGAAAAATAATCATCAAAGTTGATTTGACATATATTAAGTGATAGGCAACATGGTATGTTACAGTGAACTCCCAGCGAACACTATAAAGAGCTTTAACCGAGTTTTACTTTTCCCAGCCCAATCAATTTTTATTTTTTAGTTGTTCTTTCTGCTTTATTGGATCAACGATTGAATTTTATTTTATTTAATATTGTCCAGGCACCAAGCACCATGCTACACACTTGGTACATATTATTTTATTTAGTCTTCACATACATGCTAAGATTATTGTCCTTATTTTACCAGTGATGAAACAGAGGCCCAAGAATGATTAAGCAACTTACCCAAGATTATAGGGCTAACAGTGGATCAAAGATCTGAACCCACCTTGGTTAGACAAGAAAGTACTTGTTCCCAGTTCTCGAGATCTACACATACTATCAGTCACAATCATTTTTTTCTGGCAGCACAGACATTTACATACTCATTGTGCATACGCATGTACCCAATCCATGGGCCTGGCACTCAGTCAACATTTAAGTGTTAAGATTCCAAGATAAAGAAAATATTCCAAGATAAAGACACAGTCCTATCTATCAAGACATTCATGCTGCATTGGGGAATACAGGACAGTAAATAATTGCACAGTGCCACAGGACAGTCACCACACTAGAGACGTAAGAGGTGCCATAAAAGTGGAGTCGACAAAATCCACCTGGGGAAGTGAGGAAAGTTGTTGGAAAAGGGCTTTGGTTTTAAGAGAGACTTGAAGGGCACAGAGCAGTTTGAGGGCAGATAGGAGACAGAGGAGGCTCGAGGGCCTCTGGGCTCTGGGCTCTGGGATGTGACATTCCTATGCCTTCAGGCTGTGGGAGGTCTTGGGAGGGAAAGAGAATGAACATTTGCTCAGCACTGTCTATGCGCTGAGGGCTTTTCAGAGGCTTTCCAATAACTCTCAGCGACCCCAGGAAGAAGCTGTTATTGTCTTTGCCTGAAAGACTAGAAACTGATGCTCAGAGAGGCAATGTTCCCAGAGGCACAGAGCTGGTGGTGGGTGGTAAGCAGCCAGCGTGCCATGACTCTTTCTCCTTTCCATGGCCCCTCTATAGACCACCAGCAGCAGCCAAGGAGTAGACACAGGGAAACAGAAAGCCCCGGTGGGGAAGACAAACTCCATGAACCACTTTGCCCAGCATATTTGCCATCACCTCTACACATTTGTCCAGGATGCTGAGCTAAGCGGAGGCTTTAAGCTGTCGGGGACTGGTTCTCAGGCATTCTGTACCATTTTTGGTCATCTTCAGGACTCTCATCCCCCCCACTGGCAGCGACATCATACCATCTCTCATCTTCTCCCAGTTAAATGTGCCTTTTCAGCCACCTTCCCTGCCCCTGCGAGGAGAGGTCAGTTCGCCGAGCCTCTCCGTGTCCGGGCTGGAGGACGCCTCCCTGGCTGGGGTCCCGTTCAGCGCAGCTTCCGCTCCTGATGCTGTCCTACGTGAATTTCAGCTGCAGCTTTGCAATCAGACTCCCCCCAGAACCTAGAGACTCAGGTTCCCACCAGTGGGTCCTCTTTTCCTTCTACCTGTTAGAGACGTCTCCCTCTCTGAGAGCCTCAATGACATTTCATGAGTCTCCAGCCCCGGCTGGGCCCCGAGCTCCCCTACGGTATCTATCTACCAGTTGGCTGTTTTGCTCAGGTGTTCACTTTAAATACAGCGTGTTTGAACCGAACTCATTAATTCATTCTCTAACTCTGTGCTTCCTCCCAAACTGCCCCTGTCTCTGTCATTGACTCCACATCCAATCAATCACTCGTCAGGCTTTTCAATGACCCACTTGAGTACTTAACCCCTCCCTTCCTTTGTAGCCTCTCTCTTCCCCTCTCCCTCCCTCTGTCCTTTCCTTCCCTTTCTCTCCTCTTCCTCTTTCCACAAGTAGGTCCTCAGCCCTTGCTCTGTGCCAGCCCAGGCCTTGTCTTTACCTTCCTGATGCCTACGTTCTAGGAGAGCAAGAAAGCCGACAAGCAAGCCAACCAACGAATTGTAGCTTGTGATTAAGTACAGTAAAATAAATAAATAAATAGGGCGCTGTGTAGCGTGTGGTGATGGGGGAGACCAGGAAAGGCTTCTTGGGGAGGTGACATTTAAGCCAAGACTTGTGAGGAGCAATGAGCCGGGGAGGCTGGGGTGAGGCACCTACTGGGACCGGAGCACAGTGAACTGGTTGGAGGAGGGGGAGGGGGAGTAGCCAGGAGCAGGCAGGGGCAGGCCATGTGGGGCCCAGAGGACAAGTAAGGAATTCGACTTCACTCAGAGTGCCGTGGAAGCCCTCAGGAAGATTCGCGGAGGGGTGGCCCAGACTAATGGACACCAAGAGAAGGTATGGAGCACACAGGGATCTTTCCAGCTGCTACCCCTAAACATCTTCCTGATAGAACGTCCTCTAATTAGCACCGATGCTTTTCGTCCCACCAAAATGGTGAGAGTTACATTCTGTACCATTCAGTCGCAATGTTTCAGAAAGAGGGGATCTTGGGTGTTTGTAATGAGCCACATCATCGTCAACAACAATGATATTAGTAAAGCTTATTGACGGTCACTTTGTGCACTCAATCGGAGTACTTACATATATGATATGTTTTAATGCTCAACAGTACTTGAAGGGGTATATAGTTAAGTTCAATTCACAGGTAAGGACAGAGAGGTTCATTAACTTGCCCAAAGTCACATAGCTGTTAGGACAAAAAAAGAATAAAGAGATCATCTTTGAGCAAACATGGTAAGGCTTTGACTGGTTTCTCCTTCCTGTTTTCCCAACTCCTTGTGGGAAACTCAAATCATTCAAAGCTGTACAAAGTGGGAAGTTAAAGCTCCCCATAATCCTGCCCCATCATGTGACTTTGAACTTTCTTTGCAGTTTTGCTCCAGAAATGCTGACATGCTTCGCATTGGCAGTGCTGAAAGGCTCTCAAATACCATGCCCCGTGAAGGGGCTGGTCCTCCTGGAAGCTGGTGCAGAGACAAGGCGATGCGGAGCCACTTTCTTACCATCTCTGCTACAGGAAGTGGACGCCAGACTATTCTGGCTCCAAATGGAGCCGCACCCACTGGGGGTCAAAGAGCTTTAGCAAGTTTCTATCACTGCTTTGAAGGACAGGCCAAAAACAGCAGGAAAAGGACAACGGGAGGTTACCTACACCCACAACCGAAAAAGAAGAATTCAGAGGCCAAATCTGGTTGTTCATTTCAAATTTTCACGTCTCCTTAAGACAGATCACATGCGTTTCCTCTGTCATAAAAACGACAACTTCAGCAGGAAAACTAATCACCCCCGAGTAATATTCTGGTATCATTTTTATCATTCTGAATAAAAGCTGGAGGTGTTCAAATTTCTAAACCCTGCTGGACAGAAGGCAGTTTTCCAAGCAGGGCGAGGCCATGCTAACTGTTGAATAGGAAAACTAATTAGCATCCTGTGTGAATTATCTTGTCTTTTTTTTTTTTTTTAAGACCGGAAATCGAATGGGAAGGGTTCCCTCCTGTTCCAAGTGAGTTCCAGAAGAATTACTCATGCTCCTTAACCTATGAGTCAGACAGGAGTCTAGGAGAGTGTTTCCAAAACAGGCCGACAATAAGATAAACAAAGCAATTGATATGTGACAGTGTGGAGAAGCTGGGTGGCAACTGGCCAAAGCGAGGGACGGGGTCTAGAGCAAGAGGACAGCAAGCAAACCCGGGACAGCCGAGTTGCCCAAGACACGCTCCGGAGAACCGGCGCTCTGCAGGCCAGCTCAGAGCATTTCCTGAAAGTGAGCGTTCACCCCGAGATCTGTCTCCAGAGCCTTGCTTCGATTTCATTGACTTCGTAGATGGAATTAGAGCATCTTCCCCTCAAATGACTCTAGGGGCTGACCGCTATCACCCAGCACCTCCTGGCTCTCTAAAAGCTTTGGCTAGCCATGCGTTTTGACATTTCACAACACAGGATATTAATCATTTTGGGACTCTGGGCCTGTTCCCAGTGTCCATGTTTGCCATTGTTGAGCTATAGCCCGAAAAATAGCTCCTAAATGAACAGAGGCTTCCCCGGATCGAAATATAAATTAATCGAGAATGCTCAGCTTAGGAAATAACCCAGCACCGAGCTGGATTCTCTCTTGGGAATGGAAAAAAAAAAGCCTCCTCCCTGCTCCCTTGAGGAGGGGGTCTGAAGCCAGGTCCTGCCTGAGGCTGTGACGGGCCTACAGGCGTCTCTGAAACCGAGGCAGAGTGGTAGCTGGCACCTTTTGAGGACCCTGCCCCTGGGCCCGGCAGAGAAAACAGCAGGGTGGGTGTGCTGGAGGAAGAAGAAGGCCTGACAGGTGTTTTTCTTCGTCCCTCGTTGAACCCACAGAGGCCAGGCTGGGCTGTGGGGCGGGGGAGGCATCCATCTTCCACAAGAAGTCAATGATCTTCCCAAACACTGCCCAGGTCACCTCCGGCTTCCTAGAAACCTCTGAGAGAACCGACTCCCCCCACACAGTGTCGGCAGAAATTCCACAGCTCCTCACCGCTGTGCATGGCCCTTCCCTTCCTGACTCCAGCTTACTGGCGGTCCCTCCTGGGTCTTCCCACATTGGCCTACTAGTTAGTTCCTAACCCCGCTGTGTGCTGTCAGCTCGGGTTTCTCCTTCCACCAGGAATGCCTTTCTCCTGCTGACTACTTCCTGCCCAGCCCTCCAGCATCCCCTCTGCTGGCAGGAAGGCTCCCCTCCCCACCCCTCCCCAAGTTCATTGCTCCCAACCTGGGCTTCTGTCTCACTACAGGCAGGCTCTCTTCTGAGGGGGATTAGCTGCTGGGGGATTGTGCCTTATGCGTCTTCCCTGTGAAGACGCTGAGGTCCCTCAGGGCAGGCACTGGGTTTGCTCCTGCCATCTTGGGCTCTTGCAAAACCAACCATGTCTCACTGGAGCAAGATGAGTTTTCCATATCAGTCCCTGTTATTCTTTGCTTTCCAGAGAATGGCCAGCAGTTTAAAAGAAGCAGTGCCCAACAAGTGGTTGGGCATGAGGCTCTGTGCTTTTCCTCCTTACAGCTTTCTGCATTTTCAATTTGACTTTCAGTAACATTTGGCTTGCACCCCGAGACTTACGGTCTTCGGTTTTCGAGGGTAATGGCTTCAGGGTGCACTGATTTCTGCGTTTCATTGTTCAAGATAGGGACAAATGGCAAACACACATCCCACTCCAAATCCCCCCCTCTCACACACATGCGCAGCCCACAGACAGAATCTCCGAACAGTATGTGAAGGCGGCTGATGGTACAAAATTCAGCGTATAATAAAAATGTTAAATGTCGCTTAATACAGAAAGCTGCTTAGTTCATAGGTGATTAGAGGAAGGCACCGTGGGTTCTCGGCAGGGCTAGGGGCCAGAAAGGGCTACCAAAGGGGGCGAATGCATGTTGATATTGTGGACAAGTCTCACTGGCGTGTCTTTCAGTGTGAAGCGAGCTTTTCCTCTCTCAGTGTTTGTACATGCTGCTCTCTCTGCCTAGAAAGCCTTTGCCCTTCACCCCAGCCCCTTCATTAAACGCCTTCATCCTTCAAGCATCCGCTCGCACGGTACTGCCGCAGAGGGGCCTAGACTCAATGTCCTCGTACTCTCCCTTCCCCTGTTGTTCGTATTTTCCTCAAAGGCCCTGCTGCTTCTGCGGCTGCTGCTGAAGATGATTTTACGTCTGCTTCTCCTGTGAGACTGAAAGCAACCTGAAAGGAAGAGGATCCGTGTGGTTTTATTTATTAATTTATCCACAACACAGAGTACAGGTTCAATAAATACGTCTGGGTAAATGAGGGTAGTCTAAAGCCAACGTTCCACTTGGGAGCTACAGGGAACTGGCCGGTTTCTCGGGTGGGCACATTTCCCTGCCCACTCAGCTCCCTGCCCGCCCACCCCCATTCCCCCCAACCTGCTTCCCAGAAGCTCACCTCCCTTATCACCTTCTCCACTCAATACATTTCTGCTCACTTCCCGACACCCTCTCATACTCCCCCCTCCATTGCGACACTCTCCCTCGGCTGTCGGTGACTCCTGCTTCTGGGCTCCCCCAAACACTTTGCCTTTTCTTCCGCAGTTTCCCATCTTCGTTTCTTTCTTTCTTATTACAAAAACTGGAAGGTCCTTTCAGAAAACCTTGAGCAAACATCAAAGAGGTGTGTAGCGTCAAAAGCGAAACTCTCCCTTCCCCTTCTCAGATTTCCAGTTGACCTTTGGTACCACAGAGTTCTGTCCTCTGCATTTACAAGCACATTTTACATCTTCTCTCTTAAATACATTTTTTTTTTTAAAAAGGGACCATTGCATACTTTTAGGAAGTAAAAAACAGATCATATCATACAATACTGAGTCATGACATTTTTCAATGACTATGTGTTATTTTTCGTTCCACAGGAGAAGAGAGAGAGCGGCCTTGCTTTTTCCACGGCCGATGGTTAGTCCATGTGTGCTTGTACTAGCATTTAAAAAAATCAGTGTCTTCACAACAGTTTAGGTGCTTTCTATTTTTGTGAATTGCCAGCAGTCCTGAGCTAAGTCCCCTTACACATCTGAGTGGCTATTTCTCTGGACCACATTCCTAAGAGTGGAGTTGCTGCATCCAATGGCCTCCCATTGGGGGTTTTGACGGTTATCGCCCGACTGTCTGCTGGAGAAGCAGTGCCCGGTGCGTGGTGTGTGATGCGCGAGGATGTCGGGCTCTCTCGGCCATGCCTAGCTATTGTGTCTGTGCTGTACCTTTTTTCTCTCACTGCTCCAACTTTTCCTGTCCTCAGCTGTTGAAGTTGAACAGATTTTCCCCGCCACCGTGCGGTTCACCCGTACACTATTGTTTGTATCCTTTGCTCCTCTGCCGATTAGATGGTTCAATTTCACTTTTTACTCATTTCTGCTGGGTGTTTTTTTTTTTTTTAATTATAGCGAAATGTACACAGCACAAAATGTGCCATCTGAACCAGTCTGAAGGGTCTCGCTCAGGGGCATCAAGTGCATGCTTTTTGTCACGCATCCATTCCCACCACCCAACTCCGGGGCTCTTCATCTTGCAAAACTGAATTCTCCCTCTCCCCCAACTCCCAGCCCTGGGCAACCACCCTTCTCTTTTCTGTCTCTATGAATTTGATGACTCCTTGGCTTTTAAAATCATATGCATATAGGGGCACCTGGGTGGCTCAGTCGGTTAAGCTTCTGACTCTTGGTTTCAGCTCAGGTCATGATCTCATGAGTCGTGAGATCGAGTCCCGAATTGGGCTCCATGCTCAGCTGGGAGTCTGCCTGACATTCTCCCTCCCCCTCTGCCCTTCCCCTCTGCCCTCTCCGTTCTCTCTCTCTCTCTCTCTCAAATAAATAAATAAATAGGTAGCATGCATATAAACTTTTGTTTGTTGTAGAGGTTCAAAATGTTTTTTCAAAAACTTTAGCTTGCCTTTTAACTATAACGTCTCTTGTCACGTAGAAGGTGGTCCTTCTTTTAAGGTTCATATTTTTATGTCTGTAAATACGATCATCTTTTGCTTTCTGGCTTGTAAGTTTTATGTTTTGCTTTGCAGAATCTCCTCAGCCTCAAATAATCAAAGTGTTTTCCTGATTTCTTCCAGTAATAAGATTACCGCAGTCACTGTCTCCTTCGCCCTTTACTGTTAGGTCTCATCCCTTCTTGTCCCTCCCTCATCGCCGTATTTAAATTGAATTCTTAAAGCCATGGTCATCTAGGCCCTTGGTTTTTGGCTCTCCTTTGTCTCAGCCTGCCACATTCAGCCGCAGCCTTGGACCGTGCCAATGTCCTGCTTATTCTTGAAAACGTCACCTTGACTCTTGCCACTCTATGTTTTTGCTCTTCCTCCCACATCTTTTGCTACTCTTTCAGCTTATTCATTCAAAATGTTTTTATTGAGCATCTTCTATGGACCACAACTGTTAGGTGCTGGGGACACAGTTGTGAACAACGCAGGTATCGTCATGGACCTCTGGTTCCTTATGGTTTAAGAGGGCAGACATAAGACAGTCATATATATTCTCTATATCAGCCACCTGTTGTGCATGTGTATGTGTGTGCACACACGTTTAAATATTTGCAGAGTGTTATGAAAGCAAATAACAGGGAGGAAGGGGGGAGAGGAAGGCAAGGAAAGACAACTTGAGGAAGTGATTTTTAAGCTGAGCTCTGCAGCATGAAAAAGGGCTAGCTGGCTGAGGAGTGGAGAGTTTGGAGGGGGAGCTTCCAGGAAAAGGAAAGAAAACTGGGAAGACACTGAGGTTAGTAGGAGCTTGGCAAATTCAAGAAATCAAAAGAGGGCCAGTGTAACCGGAGTGCAGGCAGCAAGGTGGGAGATGAGGTCAAAATCATGAATAAAGAATTAGGTCATACCAGGTCTTATGGACACGTGGAGAGGGCTGGAGATTTCCTCCCAAGAGCAATGTGCAGCTATTAACAACCTCTCTTCTCCCGCCTGTTTCCCCACTTTGGATACCCATCGTAGATGAGTCTTTGGTGCTCTGTCCGCCTCTTGGCTCATTCAGTCTTATGGTTAAGTAATCATCTCTCTATGGCTTATTCCTGAATCCTAATAGCCTCCTGGATTCTAGTCCTTTTCCCATCTACCTCCTAGGGTTATTACTAAGGTGTCTTGCTGGGTTCATGTGTCTAAATGTTGAAAACTGACCTCAGTTTCCTTTCCAAAATCCTTCCTTCTCCTATATTTCCCATCTTGGTCAACAGCAGTTCCCATGCACCCCCATTTTCCCAGATTGGAAACGTGTGTCTCCTTGACTACCTCTCCCCTTATTTACTCAATCATTTATTCTGAGGATACAGCAGGGACCACTGGTGAAACTTGCATTCCATGGAGACGACCAACAGGAAACATCGATGTGTATTATAATGTCAGTAAATGATAAGTGCTATAATAAAAGCAAAGCACAGAGAAAGTGATGGGGTGGGAATGCTGCTTATTTTCATCAGAGAAGCTCTCTTCGAGAAGGTAGATTTGAGCAGAGGAAATAGCAAATGCAAGGGCCAGAGGTGGGAGCCAGCTTGCAACGCTGCAAAAAGATCAGTAGCTGGAATGCATCAAGTGACAGGTTGAAAGTAGTGAGAAGAAGCCTGAGAAGAGGCACTTAGAGACTACAGACTGCAGGAAGGTATGGAAAGGGGATTGGAATTTAATTCTAAGTGAGGCGAGAAACCTTCAGAGGGTTTGACATGATCCTGTATGTAAAGATCAGAGATCTGTCTGGTGCTATGTGAAGAACAGACTGCAGGGGCAAAGGGAAGACCACACAGTCATCCAAGTCCTTGCCACACTCACAGGGTTTTGCCCATCCCCATCCCCCACCCCTATCCTCACAGCTACTGCCCTAAACTAACCCCTTCCCTCTCATACCTGAATGACCACTGGGGCCACATTAATGATCTTCCTGCATCCTTCTGGATTTCTCCTCCAGTTGCACACATCTGAGTAAGCCCTTCCTTTGCTCAAGCCTTCAGTGGCTCCCCATCCCATACAAGTGGAAGTACAACTTCTTTAGCCTTGGGTTCAAGGCCGCTCCTGCCTTCCCACCGTATCTCCCACTGCTGCCTTTCACACAGGCCAAGCTCAAGTCACTTCACTACTCAGTTCCCCATAGAAGCTTCTTGCCTTCCTATGTCCAAGCTTTAGCCCAACCAGTTACATCTCCCCATAAAGCATTCTCTCACCAACCTCCATCTCTTTAAGACCCAGACTTCCTGAACCTTTCCCGATGGCCCAAAGGGGTTTCTTCCTGCCTTTGGACCTTTACACTTTTCCAATGACACTAATCACTCTCTACATGGCTATAATTCTTTATTATATACATCTTATCTTTCTCATGAAATTATAAGTTTCCAGGGGTCAGGGTCCAAGTGCACTTTGCATCCACACTGCCCAGTCCAATGTGCATGGGGAGACACCCCAGGCATTCGTGAAATGGATGGACTGCTGGCTCCAGAGTGTTTAAGCTATCTATTTGGGGAGACAACCAAGTCCTAAGTTCATTCAAATGAATAATACAAGACTGTATAAAATGGGAGGGATACCTCAGGTAACATGCTCTATGGTCTGTAGGGATTCAGAGGGGCAATCTCTAGAAGATGGCTTGGTCAGGGAAGGGCTGGTAACAGCTGATGTTTCTGGGATGCTTGCCATGTGCTGGGCTCTCTAGGCCGAACACTTTCCTGCATTGTCTCACTCCTCTCCATTACCCTATGCTACTGATATCCCTAGGCACTGATATGATACCCCCCGAGGTATCAAGGTGAAGTGATTTTTCTCAAAGTCACGCTGTTACTAAATCTACAGACGTGGGACCTGAACCCATGCCTATCTGATTGGTTAGCCTGTATCAGTCCCTCTAGTAGTCTGCCTTCGGAAAGGCTCTGCGGTGAAAACAGGGTTTGCGTTTTATCTCCTGCCTCATTGCAAAATGGCTCTGAAGGTGTTAAATCTTAGCTGAGCTGTGCCAGAGGAGATGACGAGGATCTGCAGATGAAGTAGGTGGTTCGGGTTAGGGAAATAGCTACTTGTAGGCTATCAGGCAGACTTGTTCCTGGATGGAAGCAGAGTGTGTTGACTACATTGGAGGATGTATCTTGAGTCTTGTTGGAGGCTAATGTGTGGAAGGTGTTGAGTGCCAAGGAGGATTGTTGAATGTTAATGACTTAGGACACCAGGAGATGTTGAGGGTTTATGAGCAGGCTAGGGTAGAACTCCATTCAAAGAACATTCATCGGGATAGATTTTGCACTAAGCTGATGAATGGAAAAGTACGATTCACTGAGTAAACCCTTGCTCTCAAACAGTTGATCATCTTTTGGGAGATACAGCCCGTAGGAGGCAAACAAAGCACAGTGGAGGCAGAGCTAAGAGAGAGGGTTTGTATAAAGGAGCGGGAGAACCTCCTAAGGTTGTGGCATTTGAACCAAGCCTTGCAGACAAGTGAGGATGGAGAACAGTGATGCTGACTGCTTCTGGGCCAGGGGAAGGGGGCGAGAGTGGTTTTTATAGAAGGTTCCCTGGTAATCAGACACAGGCTGGGTCATAACATGTATGTCTAACACATTTCTGAGGGGAGATGCAGTTAAGGCTAAAAATCCCGTGAAAAAGACTCAAGGGTCTCAGCAGTGAGCAGTTCAGTAAGAGAAAGGGACTGCTTGCCTGTCAACGGAGCTGAAGTCATCAGCGGCTTCCTTAAAAGATGGTCTGGGCTGCACCACTGGTTCCCAGACTCTAGCCCAAGAATTGTGTCAGTTCTGGGGGCCACCTGCTAGAGCAGCAATTCACAGTCAGGGCTGATGTTGACCTTCAGGAGACATTCGGCCATGTCTGGAGACATTTTTGGTTGTCACACTGGGAGGGGCTGCTACTGACATCTAGTGTAGAATCTAGGGGTGCTGCTAAGCATCCTATACTACACAGGACGCCCCCCCCCATTCTCTGCAACAAAGAATTACCCAGACCAAATATCAGCACCACCAAGCTTGAGAAACCCTGCCCCAGGGGATGGGGCATCCACAGCTGGGTTGAGGTTCTGACAACAGTGTCCTCTGAAGCAGTTGAAGTAACTGGGAATGTTCATCCTGGAGATTTAGGCACCTGATAAATATCTTAGAAAGGCAGGTTGTTCAGAGCAACCGCCCCCGCTTCTATCATCACTCACCCCGACTACTGCGATCGGAGTCCGACCAGACCCAATGTTTGGAAGATTAAGACAGTCATCATAATAGCAAATGCTTACATAGCATTTACTGCATTTCAGGTGCTAAGGAAAGAGCTGCACCTATGCCAACACACTGAATGGACCCAGCAAACCCAGCTCAGCCAGTTTTCAAGTGGGGAGACTGAGACACAGAGAGGAAGGTAAGTCACTTGCCTAAGATCACAAATCTTAGTGGGTAACAGAGCCAGAATCTGAACCCTGGCAGCTGTGCCCTGAAGCACTGTGCGCTATTTGTGATGCTGCTTTGGAGAGAGCTGCGTTTGCAAGACACAGATCCAAGCTCCAATCCCAGTGTCACCACTTACGAGCTGTGGAACCATGGGCAGTTTCTACCCCCTCATCACAGGGACAGTAAGATGATAAATGGCGGCTAGCTCTTCCACAACAACTCCAGGAGATGCCCTCGTTTTACATAAGCTTGCATTCATTATGTGGCTTTGAGAGGTCGAGTGACTTGCTCAGGGTCACCCAGCTCGAAAGCGGAGAGTCAGGATTTAAACTCACATCTATTTGATCCCAGAACCAGTTTTTGACCACCAAGCCGTATACTCGGAAGCTGGGGGTGAGGGCAGGCAGACAGAGCATAGGAACATTTCCTGGAACGTAGAAAGCAATTAACAAGAGCTACTTGTTATTATTGTACCAATCCTAGCTTTAATCTTCATGACCAGCTCACTCAGGTATGCATGGCAGCCTGGAATTCTGGCCAAGAGAGCAAGATCAGCGGAAGATGAATGATATGTGGCTTGTGTGCAGATCACAAGCCCGCAGCCAGCTATCCCATAAGCCTGAGCTTCAGATTCTCCGGTAAGGTGGTGTCACTTTTGATCCATTTGTCCTGCTCTCTGCACAGTCTACTATTCATAGAACAGGAGTGGGAGGAGCAGGGACAGCATGAGGCTAATTTAATGTCAAGGTTCCATAGCCCATGCACTTCATAGATTCCACTTAGTCATTAAAAAAAAAAAAAAAATGCGGTGCCTTGTGCAAAACCGGAAAAGCCACCCCACACTCACAGCCAGCACTGGAAATAGAACCACAGCTCACCTGACGGTTTAATTCCACCCAGGAAGGATTTCATTTCCAAACAATTGCCTGATTTCATTGTAGGGAATGCTGTGTGAGCGTTTTCCACAGAGAGGGGGTGGCCTTTGCCTCGCTGGAGGGCTGGCAGCGCACAGAATCTGCCTGCAGTGGATTCTTAAACATGGAATCCTGGCCAAAGGGACTCCAGACAGGAAGGGGTGGGAGAATTACTTGAGTGACAGACACGGGCACAAAGGGCCAGGGGAACCCTGGGCTGGGGACCACCAACTGCCGAGTTGGGGGAGAGTGATCAGAGAAATTTTCACAGTGGGGGGATATTTGAGTTGGGTCTTGAGGGATAAATAGGGGTTTGCCAGGATGAGAAAGGGGAAAGGTATATTGACACAAGAGACCAACAGTCCTGTGAAAGCTCTGTGACCTGGGAGAACATAGCCACTCCTATGCTATGTGGCTAGTTGTGGCAAGAGTTCAGGGAGAGAGGGGCATAGAAGGAGGGAGATGAGGCTGAAAATGTGGGCTGGAGTCGGCTCATAAAGGGCCTGTAGATCTACAACAGCTTCTGGACAGCTTGGTGCAGTGGAAAAGATTTCTGGCTGTGCCGTAGGAGGAGTAAAAACCAGGGGTTTGGAGTGTGTCAAACCTGGTTTTGAATCCAAGTTCCATTACTTACTGGCTACATGACCGAGATCACATTACCTTACCTCTGAGTCCCAGCATCCACGTTTGCAAGATGGGGACACGATGCCCACCTCCCAGAGGTGTCATTAGGTTGAAACAAGGTAAAGGGCAAACTCCTGACACAGTCAGAGCACACCACAGGCTCTTGGTGAGCATTAGTTCCCCCTTTCCTGGACAGGGAAGAGTTTCAGCTAGATCTCTGTTTTAGAGTGGTACCTCCAATGCATTGTTCTAGGGGGAAACTGACATCAGAGAGAAGACTCAGCTTTGAAGTTGGAGTTTTAACAGCTTCAGTTTCAGGGCTACATCCTCATTATAGGTACCAGATTCTGGGGCTACAGACTCTGGTTCCAATATCTGAATCTCTCTTTAAGAAGATGGGATAATGGGGCGCCTGGGTGGCTCAGTGGGTTAAAGCCTCTGCCGTCAGCTCAGGTCATGATCCCAGGGTCCTACGGTCTAGCCCCACATCAGGTTCTCTGCTCTGCAGGGAGCCTGCTTCCTGCACCCCCACCCCCCGCCTGCCTCTTTGCCTACTTGTGATCTCTGTCATATAAACAAATAATAAAAAAAAAGAAGACTGTATAATGGGCTGGTTTAGCTGCCTCAGTTTCCCTAATGTGGTGAGACCCGTTTGAAGGGACACCATTCAAGCAAGCTTCACTTTATTTGGCCACAGACAAGCTGTCCCGCCTCTGTTCATTTCATTTATTCATTCATTCACCTGGCAAATATTTACTGAGTGGCCCACCTGCATGGGTGTTGGGGATACAATGTCCTCTCTCCCATCTGTGTGGTTATATAAGATCAGAACTTGAGGAAACAGACCACTGAATCCAGATCACTATCTCTTCCTCTTATGGACCATTCTAAGAGTACGCCAAAAGGTCTGCCAACTATGGGTCTGCTGAGCCATCCATTTTCCATGGTGTGCTAGGTCTGCTCTCTCCAGAAGGAAAGAAGGACCCCAGCCCCTTTCTGGCTCTCTGACTCCCTCTGGGGGAGTGTCAGGCGGTTAGCTGGTAATTAAGGCTGCTCCTAGCTAAACCCTCCTGAGTTCCACCTACCAGCGGATCTCCTTATTTCACTCAGTATAAATTATTCATCAGGAGAGGACGGGGACCGATGGTGTTGAAACCATGCCCCATAGGGGTAATGAGGTTGAAACTAGCAGAAAGTTTTTGTTTTTGTCTTTAGATTTTATGTATTTACTTGTCAGAGAGAGAGAGAGAAAGAGAGAGGGAGAGAGAACAACGTGCACAAGCAGGGGGAGCAGCAGGCAGAAGGGGAAGCAGACTCCCCGCTGAGCAAGGACCCTGATGTGGGACCGAGTCCTAGGACCCTGGGATCATGACCTGAGCCGAAGGCAGATGCTTAACCAACCGAGCCACCCAGGCGTCCTGAAACCAGAAGAAAGTTTAAAGCTTGTTTTTCAGGGAATGGTTTCCCCCAATCAGTTATTGTGTCTTTTCAGACCTCACTAATAAACCCACTGGCTGTCTCTGCAGAAGTCTGGGCTCAGGATCAACTGATACATTTCCAGCCTAGGAAAAAGCAAGGCCCTGTATTCCTTACCTGGGATCATGAGCCCAAGACCCCATCCAGTTTATACCAGCTCTCAGAGCATGCCCAGAGCCCCTTCCCCTTGTCCTGAGATAACCTCCTGATGTCAGGGGCTGAACCTGGCCTCTTTCTGATGTTGTCTCCACCCCGAAGTGAACATGGGATGTATGTTACATTATGTTTGCTCATTGCGCATGCTCCTCTTTTCCTCATGAATAGTCATAAGTTCCCCTGCCCTTTTCATCAACACATGTCAGCTCCTAATGTGAATTTCCCCTTTAAAATCCCCTGCTTGATCTTTAACCTGGAATCTCAGAGATGGTCTTTGCACATTGTTGTAGTTGGGGCATCCTCTCCCCAGGTTGCTGGCCTCCTGAATAAAGCAACCTTCCTTTCCAGCCAACACTTGGTGAGCGGCTGAGCTCAGGTTTCTGCAACACTGTACCTTTCTAGCTTAGAGTTATCTTCTTCTGCGACCCCATCTCCTTCACAATCCAGCTCAGTGCTCGTTTCTGCCAGAGACTGCTCCTTGCCTATCCCTCCGAGAGCCAACCACTCCCTCCACCCGTGGGGTCACCTCTGTATTCCAAGGCCTCTCAATGCATTTCCATGTTGTGTTATACTTGATGGAATTCTGTGTCTTCCTTGCCTGCAGGGACCCTTTACACACAAGGGCATGGACCCTGCCATGCACAGTGCCCAGCACATGACAGACAATTGCATATGTGATTTTTATAGCTCCATTAAGTGAGGAAATGGAAGGGAGGGGAATAGGTATCCTGAAATAGAAGAAAGGAAGTAAGATCGACCAAATCTGTCTCCTCCACAAAAAGTCAACACAACTTCGTTGCCAGGAGCTTCATTGTCCACCAGGGCTGCGGATGGGGCCCCGAGAACAACAGCCTTTTCCCTCACGGAGTATTCCTTAAGAATGTGGGCCTTGGAGCCAACCCATGTGGGTTGGAAAGCCAGGCCTGCCACTTGCTTTGTGACCTTAGACAAATGACTTAACTTGACCGCACCTTGGGTTTTTGTCTGCAAGACGAGGGTAATGCCAGACTTTAATCACCAAGTTTTGTCGTGAGGACAGATGAAAAACTCCTCATCCAGCACCTAGAGCAGTGTCCGGCACCATGAGCACGGGATAAACATCAGCGCCTATTAACAAGCTCGCTGTCAGGCAAGCTTCAAGCTTGAGTGTCATCACCAAGCCAACACGATTTCCTTAATAGAATCTGCAGGCTTGTCCGCAGAAGGGCCCAAGATCTGTTGGTAGATGCTTTGATGAGATGCTCCAGGATGGGGCATTGCTGCTGGACGCATGATTGGGAAAGGACAGATTTGGTGGTTGAAATGCTTTTTAGCCAGCTCTGGAGTTTTTGTGGGCGACTCAAGGCAATGCCTTGCTGGGAACACCACCAAGGAACTGGTGGTCTGTGACGAGAAGATGTCAGACTGTTTGTGCCCACCCCGCCCTCACACAAGGGAAAAGAGCTTTATAAGGCAAGTGAGTTTTCAAAGCCGAGCTTTGGTTCTCCCTTTTTGCTGTCTGTGATGCAACGCTTTCCTCGGCCTTCCCACAAGGTCCTCATGGAGTCCCTTTCATGCTCACTGCTGCTGGAGTTGGCTTCCCCTTCTACCCTGCCCAGAATGTGGGGTCTGGCCTCAAGGTCATTGGTGAGAGCAGTGGTGCCCCCAGGGGGCCAGCCACATTGGGACAGATAACTGCAACCCAGTGTGAGAAGTTCCACGAGAAAGGTGCCTTGGGTACCCTGAGGCAGAAGAAGCAAAAGAAGCCTGGGAAGCAGTGGGAAAGGATCCCAGATTGCGCTTGCTGACTGTATAGTTCAACAGTGAGATAGAGTCAAGTTCTAGTGCCTTACACCCGCCCCTCCGGCATGTCCGCATTAGATAAACTAATGCTAAACACTGTACATCTCTGCGAAGTTCCCGTCACCTCTCATGTTATATCCAGTCATGTTCTTTCAAGCGGGGACAGGGAAGGAACATAGCACCTGCTCACCGAGTTGGCATGGATAGCTCCGTGTGTCTGAAATGCCAACAAGGGCCAAAACCACAGCCCTGGGGAACATCCAGAAGCCTCCATGATATTATACACTAGGTCAAGGATTTGGATGCCCTAACTCCAATCTGAGTTCAGACCTCTAAGCCCAGTGACTTCTAGACATCGTTCAGTTTTTCCTTTTGCGGCTGACAAGCTTTGAGCACTTACTACCTGCCAGTTGCTGCGCTACGTGCTCTCCTGGTGCCACATCTGTTCCTCCTCCCTGAAACCTAGTGGTTCAGTGAAATGATCAGCTCCCTGCTACAGATGAGAAGATTGAGGCTGAGGGAGGTTAATTGACCAGTACAAGGTCACACAGCTTCTAAGTGGTAAAGTTGGGTTTTGGACCCAGCCAGGTCTCTTGGAATCCAAGACCTGAGATCTTAATAACCATGTTAATTGCTTGGGAAGGGACCCCAAATCATCCAGATCAATCAGATGGATGCCTAGAGGGTGCAAGTTGCATTGGGAAGTGCTTGAGACTTTTGCCTTGTCAGAGACACCACTGCTGTGCCTCACTGGGCAAGTTACTAAAGCTTCCTGGGCCCCAGTTTTCTTTTCCAAGAAATGGGATAGGAAGGACAGGGAGGGGAGGGCAGGGGAAGAGAAGGGAGGGAAAGAGAGAAGAGCACAGAGGAGGAGAGGGGAAAGGAGGGGAAGAGAGAAGAGGGTAGGAAGGGTAGGGGGGAAAGGGTAAGGATGGGAGCGTAGGGGAGGGAAGGGAAGGGAAGGGGAGAGGAGGGATAGGAGGGGAGGGGGGAAGAGTAAATTCCTCTGTCTTCCTCATAGGTTTGTTTTAAGGAACTACTGTAAGTAAAAGCCTAATATAAGGAGTGGAACAGAAGGAAAGGCACCACTTTGTCCTTCTAAACAGACAGCAGGCATATCCTAGTCATCCTTTATGGGGTAGCTAATTTCTGGTACATCTAGCCAAATGTGATTAACAAGGAAAAGTTTAATATAGAACCACTCCCTTTTCTGACTCACTAAAAAAATGAGATAATCTTGAATATTGCATTAAAATAAAGAATTTAAAAGTTGAATTTGATTTTTGGCTGCTCTATGCTGAGCATTTTCATATGCATTTAATCTCCAGTTATACAGAATGAGGCTCCCAGATGGTTAAGTAATTTGCCTTCAAACACACAGCTAGTAAGTAGTGAGGATTTGAACCCAGCACTGCCTGGTTTTACCTGTAGGCACTTTTCCACACAGCAAGGGCTTAGCGCAGATTCATTTGAATAGAGAAACAAACAATTCTGTCTTCATAGGACGCCTTCCCCCCCAGTGAAGTCACTATAACATCCTGGGAACACTCCCAAAACGGAAGAGTTTCCTCTGCCATGTCCAAGTCTAAAACCTTAGTAAAATCCAACCTCAGCCAAACAAATTAACCAACCTCAAAATGTATAAAGAGCCAACAGACGATAAAGATATAGAAGGCATATCGCTTGCTGAGGGATAACTTTCACAGCCATGAAGTAAAGGAGGAATTAAATTTTTAAAAATTAAGGACTAGGTGCCTTGGTGGCTCAGTTGCTTAAGCGTCATGATTTCAGGGTCCTGGGATTGAGCCCCAAGTCAGGCTCTCTGCTCAGTGGGAAATCTGCTTCTCCCTCTCCCTCTGTACTCATGCTCTCTCTCTCTCTCTCCTTCTCTCTCAAATAAATAAATAAATAAAAACTTTAAAAATAATCTCTCAAAAAATTAAAATTAAAAAATAATAATAATTAAGAACAATATTAAGTGTGAAACTTACTCAAAACAATGGCATGAGGGGCACCAAGGTGGCTTAGTTGGTTAAGCGTCTGCCTTTGGCTCAGATCATGATCCCAGGGTCTTGGGATCGAGCCCCACGCTGCAGCGGCATGAGTAGTCCTGCTCAGCCGGGAGTCTGCTCCTCCCTCCCCTCCCTGCTCGTGCTATCTCTCGCTATCTCTGTTAATATCTCTGTCTCTCTCTCTCTCTCAAATAAATAAAATATTTTTAAAAAACCCAAAACAAAACCAACCAACCAAACAAACAAAAACAGTGACATGAAATTAAAAGATAGATAACAAACTGAAAAAATATCTATACCAAAGATGATTAAATATTGAAGCATGTGATATACATATATGAAGAAGTATTCAAATTTTAAAAGAAAGAGACCAAGACCTCAGTAGATCAGTAACCTAAGGACACAAAAAATTTATCTAGAAAACAAATAAATACTAAACACTTATCCTGGTTAACATTTTCCTGAGTAGTAATCAAAGAATTACGGTTTAAAATAATCTTTATTGTCATAAGAACATGTAACAGTGTTACAGTTCTTAATATTTACTAAGTACGTCACATCTGTAACTTCATTTAATCCTGAAAACCGCCTCAGGAGATGGTGCTATTTCCATTCCACAGGTGAGGAAATTGAGGCCCCTGGAGGTCTAATAACTTGCTCAACTCAGAGTGAAGTCTACTTCTGTTTAAGAAGCTCACCCACTGGGGTCCCCTGGGTGGCTCAGTGGGTTAAGCCTCTGTCTTCGGCTTAGGTCATGATCCCAGAGTGCTGGGATCGAGCCCGACATGGACATCGGGCTCTCTGCTCAGCAGGGAGCCTGCTTCCCGCCCCCGCCGCCCGCCTCTCTGCCTACTTGTGCTCGCTATCAAATAAATAAAAAAAATCTTAAAAGAAAGAAAGAAAAAAGCTCACCCACTGACATGTAGATTGGGGGAAATAATTCAACAGAAGCAGAAATCTCTAGGAAGGCAGTTGTTCACTTAACTGCTATCCAGCCCCGCCCTGTCCAATATAAACGTAATACAAACCACGTAATACAAACCACATATGTAATTTAAAATTTTCTAGGAAACGGGGTACCTGGGGCCTCAGTTGGTTGAGCATCTGACTCTTGACTTCAACTCAAATCGTGATCTCAGGGTCGTGAGGTTGAGCCCCATGTTGGGTACCACTCTGCATGTGAAGCCTGTTTGGGATTCTCTCTCCCTTTCCCACTGCCCCTCCCCCCAGCTCCCCACCCCCACACTGCTCGCATGTGCATCTTGCTCTCACTCTCTAAAAGAAATAAAAATAAGATTTTCTAGGAACCATTTTAAAAGATTTTTTAACGTGAAATTAATTTTAATAATTTACTTTCTTTAATCCAATATATCCAATAATATAATTTCAGCTCAATAATCAATAGAAATATTTACATTACTTTTCCAGTTGTAAGTCTTAGAAATCTGGTGCATATTTTTTACTCAAATTATATCTCAACCCAGACAAAACACTCTTCAAGTGCTCAATAGTTATATGTGGCCAGGGGTTACCTATTGGATAGCACAGATCAAGAATAGCAGAATATAGAAAATACCCATTAGTGGGGAGAATGGTTTAGAAAAGTACAGCGTATCAGTTTCTGGAATTGTATAAGATCACTGCCTACAGTAATAATAAAAGCCACAAAGAAATATATAAAATGCTTATGCTTTGTTAAGTACAAAAAAATCTAAGAATACAAAATATTAGGTTATTAGATATTTAAAATGTGTCTCAATACAGGCCGCAGACGAAAGAGAATGTGCAAACGTTAAAATAGTTGTGTTAGCATGCTGGGATTTAAGGTTGGTTTCTTCGTCAAATTTCCTTCTCCTTTAAATAGGCATTCAACATTTATTTCTAGTAAGAAACTTTCCTAAACGGAAAAAAGACAGGGAAGGAATCTTTCATACAAAAATACAAATATTTGGATATTTTTCATATTTTCATAAACCAGATATCCTCATAAATTCCACACACTAGCTATCATATGGGTTTATTCTTGATAAACCCCAGTAATTTTTGACATGGGAGTTGGATTTTGAGATTGCTGGTCTCTTTCTTCTGTTTATGTTAATGTTCATAAAAGAGCTGAGTTACTAAAAAAAAAAAAAAGGTCATTTACAAACCTTTGAATAATACAGTATCTTGACAATGTGGTGCTAGGACCATTGTTCACATCTAATACACCTCTTTTAATAATACGTTCTTCTCTTTGACCTATGAGCTATCTTCAAAGCTGACCAAAAGCCAGGCCATTTTCCTGTGGATTTCTAGAGTTAGAAAGGAATAAATAAAACCCCAGCTCCTGCAGAAAAATATAGAAATTTTGATTTCAGTTTTCATGAACATGCCTAGCTCAGAAGTAGAGTCCGGAAAGAAATGTGTGAGTTAGATGAAAAAGGATGACTGGAATCACAAAAATGATTCCAGGATGGAATCCAGATTCATCCTGAATTCAAAAAGATTCCAGAAATGGATGGGTTCGATAAAGAAGGATGACTGGAATCACAGATGGTCCTGATCCTGAACTTGGAGAGGCAGCCTCCTCCAGGGAGAGGACATGAGTTTGGGGTCAGAGAAAACAATTCTGGCTCTGCCTTCCTCTTCCCTGGAGAACCGCATCTTTTTTCCAAATCTGTAGAATCAGAGGTCATAATCTCAGCCCTCTAGGTAGAGAGGTAAATAAGAGAACCCACTTCTCTAAAGATCTGGGATTCTCAGAAATCATTAATCGCAACCTCTTATTTTAGCAGTGTGGTGTAAACAGGAACCAGCCAGTTTGCCTTGCTGGGTTCTTTGAGCACAAAGCCCAGGAGTCCAGGCTCTGACATCAGAACACTTAAGTACAGTGTCGGCTCCCCCAGCTTCTGACGCTTTGACCTTGAGCAAGTCATTTACGCTGTCTCAGTCACCACCCCTGTAAAGTAAGGACAATCATTGTGTCTAATTTAAGATTGATTGTGGCGATTAAAAAAAGTCAAACTCAGTAAAGTGTCTGGCATATTGTAAACTCTCGGTGTTACCTAATATTAGTAGTAGTGCCTGAAACTTTCTTTGAATGCTTTCCGTGTTTGCAAACTGATTCTTATGATCAGCCTTATTTTGTCATCAGCATTCAATATACTTCACTCCTCAACTGGTAGAATCTTTCCTTTACAGTGTAAATGCTAAGGAATTAAATTCTGATTATTTCTGGAAAATAAAATAAAGTTGGGGGGGTAGAAAACCACCACTAGAGGGAGTATTGGCAAAATTTTATCTCTGGGGGCGCCTGAGTGGCTCAGTGGGTTAAAGCCTCTGCCTTCGGCTCAGGTCATGATCTTGGGGTCCTGGGATCGAGCCCCACATCGGGCTCTCTGCTCGGCGGGGAGCCTGCTTCCCCCCTCTCTCTGCCTGTCTCTCTGACTACTTGTGGTCTCTGTCTCTCTCTGCACCAAATAAATAAATAAAATTTAAAAAAAAAATTTTATCTCTGATTTTCTGAGGCAGGCCCATTCTGCAGTGGGAGAGGCCCCTTGGAAGGAAGGGAGGGAGCAGATCCGGTGTTCAGATGGGCTTGGAGGTGTGGTCCTGATGAAGAAGAGTGTGCACAAAGTGAGCAGGAAGGCGGTGCTGCACCCTGGTAATAACCATCATTTATTGAGTACCTACTGTATGCTAAGCCCTCATCCTTATTAGCTTGTTTCTGGAAAATGGGAGTAATAATAGTACCTCCTTTATCAGCGCATTTGTGAGCACTTGAAGAAAATACTATGAATCAAATATTCTTGACACAGAGTATAAAGTTAATTGTTACTCTTAGACGGAAACCCTCATGTTTCAAATGAGGAAGGCTAAGTAGGTAATCCTGCCTCAAACCAGGGAGCTACCAAGTGGCAGAGAACGCCTGCGGTCTGATTCCGAAACTCTTAATTTTGTAGAGCTCATGGCCCTCCTCCTGCCCCGCCCAGCCCCACCCCTCTTTCTCCCAGCAATTTCAGGCTGGGCTCTGCCATCCCATGGACCTGGACTGGAGCCCTCATTCTGCCTCTTGCTGACTATGTGACCTGGGCAAGTCACATCACCCCTCTACAACTTCATTAGCTCATCTGTGAGGCAGGAGGTTCTTTTAGCTCACAGGGATTTTATGGGGATTTGATAAGGTTTTCTACTCTAAGCAGAGTGCTCAGCCCTGTGCTTGGCACAGGAAAAGCACTAAGTGGATATTAAGTTATTATTGTGAAGTGGGCACCAGGGCTCTTCCCAACCAGAACTCCACGCCACTGGTATTTCCACGCTTAACCTTTATTCTGGAACAGTCTGTGACAAAGGAAACATCTCGAAAGCCTCAGCTTTGACAGCTCTCTCCCTCTTTGTAATATGCCATTTTCTTAATTCAGCACCGTGTGAATCAACGTGGCCATCTCTTCTGGCCTCTACATTCATTGATGGCGTCAGCTGGCAATGAAATGCCAGGGCACTGGGATCCAACCATTCCCCTGCCGTTTGCTGGCTTTCCCTGGGTGAATGGTAACATTTTCAAATGGATAAAAATCTCCAGCCGACGTCGCTCTCCTCCTCCAGAGCAGATTTATTACCGAGAGCTTGGCATTTGTCAGTGTCACATTCATATGCATTCTTAGGTGTCTATACATATATAGGCATAATTTAAACCTCCAGTGAACAAAGGCTATTTTTCTAGCTTGGAGACCTTCCAAAAGATCTTTGCATTTCGTCTATTTTTAAATGTTTGTGTGATTTTAAAAGCATGGTAACATCAAAGGATACAGAGGAGGGCTGGAAACTCAGCTTCCAGCAACTGATCATGTGCCACAGGCGCTTTTATAGCCAATATTTACCTAACCGTGGGGTGGGTAGGCGTTATTCTCGGTCTACAGGGGAGGAAACTGAGGCTCCCGTGAGATGGGCTGTTTGCTCCAAGTGGCATATGCTCAAGTCCCGCCCACTGAGAACGGGGAGGGGGGCGTGCCCACCAGTCCGGTTTCATATTCCATGCTCCTGCCATTTGATCACAGGTGTCTCTGCAGGGAAACACTCACTCAGAATCTTAAAAGCTGTTTCCTGAGCATCGACTGTGTGGCACTTTGCGAGGCTCAGGTCAGATCGCCGTGGGAAAAAGTAAGCACAAAGTCTTGCCTTCAGGGAGCTTACATCCGAGTAGACAACACAGATGAGTCCTGGGACTTGGTTTTGTCTTCACTGGATGACACGGAGATGGAAGAACAAGGCAGAATGTCACCATTCTGAGGGCTGATTTCTGTTCTTTCCCAGATCATATGGGCACAGGATGTGGGTACAGGGCAGGATTTGGGGGAAGGACCGAGGAGAGCGAGGGGTGTGTAAAGCAGTACAAGTACCTGCCCGACCTCTGTTCCTTCCCCTGCAATACTTAGCTTGATCCCTTTGGGAGCTTGGGGTTTTGACAGCAGGCATTGCTCCTCTAACACAAATAGAGATTAGGTAAGTGGGGCAAGGTGTTGTTGGGATGGGGATGATAGATAAGGAGTTCCAGAATGCCGGGAGCAGGTGCTCAGAAAAGCAACAGTGGCCACACTGTGACCACACACTCTCTTTTCCTCACAATTCCAGAGGGGAATCAATGGGAAAATAATGATTTTTCCTCCTGATGATCTTTTCAAAAGCACTGTCGTCAGCTACCATCCATTCAACAATTCCTCCGGGCCAGGCACTGTCCTACAGTCTTTGTGTGTGTTGTTAAATTTAATTCAAAACAAAAAAAGAGAGAGGAGGAAAGAAACTGAGATTCAGAGAGGCTAGTGGATGGAGAAATTGAGATCTGAAGCTGAATTTGTCCAACTCTAAAGCTTTTGTACTTCCCCCCGACAGCCAGTTGCCTCTGTGGTTCCCCACAAAGCTTTAAGGAGAATGTGGGATTCATCTGTGATTCGCTCTGCATCTTTTATATCCTTGCCCACCACCCGGGAGCTTTGCAGAAATGCAGAGTCTAGGACCCAATGCAGACTTACTGAATCTGAATTTGCTTTTTAGTGGGACTCCTGGGCACATTCAAGTCTAAGAAGTGCTCCCCTAGACCTCTTGCCAAAAGATATGACATAGACCCTCCGAAAGGTAGTGGATAGTTACTTCTCTCTGGCTCCAAATATCATTATTTCTAGAGTTGAACTGATGACTGCTGTTCAGTTTAATCACGAAGTGACAGTTTTAAAACCTGTTTGGGTGCCTATTCAATCAAATTGGAATGGAAGAAGTGCTGAGTGATTGGAGAAGTTAGTTTTAGAAGGAGAATTTCTGTTTCAAGGATGTTTCTATAGTCTTTCTAGGGAGGAGGTGCTCATCGTTAATGACTTTTTTCCCAGTGGGGATTCAGATCGTACAGACAGCAGTTTGAAGGATGAATAGGATGTGGGGGTGCAGCCCACTAACCTGCATATAGGACAAGATGTATCTTTGATCTCACTCTATGGTCTTATGCAAATCATCAAAGTCTCTCTATTTATCTAGTGATCTCAGCCTGGAGTATCCAGAGTGATAGCTGGGTGTTTTCACGCCATTATAATGATGATTACGGAAACTTGTTTTTAAGGCAGGAATATTATTTGAGTTAATATTCAGAGACCTCAAAAACTCATAGGACTTTACAAATTATTTGTTAGACCCTTCCAACAATCAATAACCCAATCAACCAAACCATTAAAAAATATTTATTGGGAAGTTGCCACGTGTCTTGGAGAACAAAGGGATTAATACTCCTGGTGCAGAAAATAGTAATTATGAATCACTTTCTTCCTGCTCTCTGTTCCACAAGAACTAAGCACAGTAATGAGTGTAAGAAGCCGAGATGACAGGCCCTGGGCACGGGGGACTAGGTGGGTGGCAGGGAGAGGACTGTGGTTCTCTTTCCATTTTCCTATTCACCCTGAGCCTGACCCCCTTGCCCGGCATCCAGAGCAGAATCTCCAAAAGCCTACTGAGCATCTAGCCTTGGAACACAAACAGAGTTCAGGCGCCATGCTCGCTCCTTCTCTCTCACTTCCTGTCTCCGATCCCAGATTCCTAACCACTCGACCTTGGGAATATCTTCTCTACCTGCCCTCCACATTCCATTCATGAGCCCAAGTCTTCTGGAGGCTTCCTAACATCCAGAACAAATCAGGTTCCCCAAACAACCTTTAATGGCTCCCATTGGCTTCAGAAGAAAATCCCACCTCCTTAGTCTGGCATCGGTGACCCTCTGTGATGTGGCCCCACACTGCCTTTCTAGCATGTTGTTTCCCTCTGTTCATCTTTTCCCAGTCTTCAGCCAGAACACTGACCCCACGCTGTGCGTGTACACCACCCCCCACCCCCTGGCCCGTGCCTTGGTCCAGTCATTCTACTTGGACCGCTCCTTCCAGCCCACTCTCCAGCTCTCAAAAATCATCCCTCTCCTTCAAGTAGTTTAACCCTTCAAGTCCTTGAGGACTGTCTTAGTTTCTACTTATAACTTGTCAGAGTCTGCTGGGCATTTGGCCTTATCAAGATGTTTTCTTCCTTTGTTGGGTTGTGGGCTCCCTAAGGACCGTGGTCATGTTATAACCATCTTTGTGTCCTCAGAGGCTAATCCAGGGCCTGCTTCTTAAAGGAAGGAGACGGGTGAATGAGGGCCAGCACCCACAGATGCTAAAAGGATATACTTAGTATGAAGAAGTGTTGGAGGGTCTCTTCTTACTAAGGTCAAATAGCTCTATCACTGACCAGCTGGGTAATAAGGGGGAAATGAATTAACTTCTCTGTGCCTCTCTTCTCTTTGATAAACTGGCAATGACAATAATGTCTGCTTCTCAGGGTTGCTGCATGGGTGCAAATGAATGTCAGTTCAGGGGCATGTACTTGCTGCTGTCTCAACATTGGCACTTCTGTGACCTTTGCCCTTTCTCCTCCCCCTTCCCCCAACCCTTTTCACTTCTCCCACATCCCTATTGAGATGTCAATAACTACAGCAAGACCAGTCACATCTATTGAGCTTTAGTTACATGCTGGAGGCTATGTGAGATGTCTCTCAGGCATGATCTTACTCAATCCCCACAGTGACCCCTATGAGACAGGTGCTGCTGCTGTTGTTGTTGTTATTATTATTATCATTTTTTAAATTTTATCTTATTTTTATTTTTTGTTTTATTATTTTTATTATTGATATTATTATTATTCCCATTTTACAGATGAGGAAACAGGACAGAATAAATTCAGTAAATTGTCCGAGACCACCCAGCTGATGAGTCACAAGATGGGGATTCAAACACAGCTCTGTCTAAGTCTGGCCCCATGTTCTTCATACTATACTAAATGCCCTTCGCACCCATGCCAAGCACTTTCTGGAATATGCGAAAACAGACACACAAAACCAAAAATGCAAAAACCTAACCCATGTTTAAAACAAGTGCTTAGTAACTTGATAAGCCTTGTAAATCTCCTCCACCATTCCTCCTTTCCCTCCCTGGGGGTGGGTCTAGGGAAAATAAAAGAAGATCGTCGCTCCCTGGTTTGCCCAGTGGTTGGGACTGCGCAACTCTGCTGTAGTTAACTGAGCTCATTAGAAACCCACGGAAGTGAATTAAAGAAACATGACTTGTACCAGCCTACCTAGCCACATTTTAGGTTCCTGGGGCATATGGGCACAAGCTCATTTAAAAAGCATTTTTAACAAAAGCACACAACAGAAATGTTCAGCATATGTTAGAGTAGGTAGAGATTCATGGACTCCTAAATCGACTTGCTTTTTATAGCCGCTCAGAGAGGGGCAGATTAGTGCAAGCCATTTTTCCATCAGCGCACATGAAGGAGAGGCCGGGCGGGCCAAGGAACAGGTGGAGATGCCGGAATAAGTCTTGTGCCTCAGAGGGTCCCAAGCCTCTGGTACCCCCCCAAAAAACAACCTCCCACTCCCCACCTTTCCTTCCTCCCACACAACATGAAATATACCCTTACATGCTCATTCTCTCCAAGGCAGTGCCAACTCTAAGAAACTCCCCCAAAACGTTTTTTTTTTTTTTTTTTAGAGATGACATAAATAATACATCTTAATTAGAAAAGAGGCTTAGGGGGAAAAAAAAGTGATCTTCACTCCCACTTTCCTAAAGAAAACATTTTGGTGTCTATCCTTCCAGGGTTTTTTTGGGTTGTTGATAATATATATGATATTATATAGACACACATAAATATACATACGTATATACACATTTATACACATGTGCATATATGTACGGACATTTCATGTTTACTTCCTTTACCAAACTATGGTTATATTCAATGTATTGTAATTTGCCCCCCCACCCCGTGTAATATCACCATTTCATAGTGCACGGTACATCATTATTATATAAATAAATATATTTATTTTAGTTCTATGGTATTCTGTGGTAAGGCTTATCATAATTTATTTAACGACCCAGTGTTGTTGGATGTTTAAGTTGCCTAACAGGTGCTGTTGGCAACAACACCTCCAAAAGCACCCTCATACGTCCCATCCCAAGCACCTGTCCCATTATTCCTTAAAACAAATTCCTTAGGCACTGTATCTTAAAAACAAATTACTCGTTACCGTTGGGTGTTGTAATCACTCCTTAATTGCTTGGTGTGAATTCACCCAAAGACTCCTTTCTTTATAACTGTTATGAGCCGTGACAAAAAAGGGGGTTTGTTGGAGGTGGGGGGGTGTTAAGGAGAAGAGAGGGACAGGAGAAAGAATGGCTTGGGGATCTAAGACATTACCAGAGAGAAGTAGGACTTGGTGCCATGGGACTAGCAGAGAATTGTAAGGTTAGACTGAAGATGTTGGATTAAAAGCAAAACAATGCAAACTAAGAGCCAGAAAGCAGAGATGGAAAAGGCTCCCATGTTTGCCTCCCTGCTCTGCAATTTCACCAACACTGGATCCCTGGCATAAAATCACAGAATGGCCACCTATCTTGGCCTTTTGGAAAATATTTGGGCAATTGAGACCCACGAAAGTATTCATACTAATTGATTCAGTAGTAGTAATTCTGGAAATAGTACCTAAGGAACGAGCACCAAAGAAAGTGAAAGCCACGTGTACAAAGTTGAAGAAATATCTTTATGTACAGACTTAAAGTAACAGAAACTTTAATTCAGTGAAAAGATTCAACAGTTAACTAAATTATGGTTCAGTTACTGGATAGAGTAGCATATAGCTATCTGGTACTAGCTGTGTGATCTCAGGCAAATTCTTGAACCCCTCCTATCTAGTAAATGGGGGTACTCATATTTATTATCGCAGGCTTGTTGCCAAGATTAAGCCAGATAAATTTCAAGGCCCCTACAATGGTACTTGGCATGTAACAGGTGTTGAATACATAGCAGCTAAATATGTAAAGAATACGTTGCGCTTTTGGAAATGAACGTGATATAAACCAAAAGGTGCCCACGAAAGCAGACAGTTACCGCTTTGTCATGGGGAACTCTGGGATCTGGAACTGTGTATCTTTGTGTCTCAGTGTGGACTTGGTGGCTCTTCAGTTTCCAGACTGGAGACCCAGTCTTGTCAATGCTTGGGGGTGTCAGGCCCCGAGGATCTGTCCTTACTCCAAAATAACAGAAGTCTGAAGTGGGCATTAGAGTTGCGATGTACTGATTTACTTGGAGAAATATACATGTCATGTGGAACAGAGATTTCTGTCCCAGCGTGGGATGCTCTCTCTTCCCAGAGGCAAAGAGCAGAGGGAGGCCCAGCAGAAGCAGAAACCATGATGTGAGCTGAATCACAGGGAGCCTTAAACCCTAATGAGAGGAACAACCCAAGTGTCCATCGATGGAGGAATGAACAAGCAAAATGTGGTTTACACACGCAGTGGAATACTGTCCAGCCTTAAAAAGAAGGGGAATCCTGATTCACGCCACAGCATGGATGAACTTGAAAAGATGCTAAGTGAAATAAAGCAGACACAAAATGAAAAACATCGTAGTAGTCCACTTACATGAGGCAAATGCATAGAAATACAAAGTAGAATAGAGGATACCAGGGGCTGGGCGGGGAGAAGGAACGGGGAGTTATTGTTGAACTGGTCCAGGGCATCAGCTGGGGAACACGGGAAAGTTCGGGAGATGGATGGTGGGGACAGTTGCACAACAATGTGGAAGTGCCTAAGGTCACCGAGCTGGACACAGAAAAGGGCTAAGATGGTATGTTTTGTATATATTTAATCACTAAAAACAAATGAATAAAACCTCCAAATCGAACGAGGGTGGAAATACAGCATGAGGGTTGAGAGCATAGGCTCTGCTGCGTGGCTGTCTGGGCTCACCTTCTGCCTCTGCCTCTTGCTAGCCATGCGTCATTGGGCAAAGTACCGATACTCTCCCTTACGCATCTGTGAATCGGGGAATACCTACTTCCTAGAGTTGTCATGAAGACTGCAATGAGTAGACCTAGGTAAATTTCCTTGTCTTAGACTGTAACTGGGCACATAGTGAGTCCTATGTAATTGCTAGGAAAAAAAAAAGTGACTTTCCTGGTTCCTTTTGAGAGTGTTACTATGAAAATCAGAAAAATTCAGTTGCTGGGACTGGAGCATTCTTTGTGTGGGGAATCTAGAAGGAGTCAGTCAATCCTTAATTTGGTTTGTAAACATAGAACCAGAAGAAAGGGGTCAGAGAAATTATGTATCCATTAGTATCCAGCTAAGGTACCCTGATTTCATCACAGACCTTGTTCTGCCAGAAAAAGTGGAAACACTCAAAATCCATTGACTGGGCTCTGTGTCTTCTACAAGGGGGCTGGTCAGAGTGGCTGGGGCTTCCTTGTGCCACTGTCCTTTTTCTGACCTTCCTAGGCTGACCAGTTTCTCCCCAAAGCAGGCGGACACCCCGTGTCCTTTGGGTGACCTGCCTCTCTGTGGCCTTCATGGAACACGTACTATCTTTAGGCTAGACTTCCCCGAGAGACTTCCATCGCTCTGGAAGGAGACACGGAACACTGACAGCAGCCCGCTTGCAGCACTGTGGGTGAAATATTTGAGTTCTGTCACTAGAGCTATCGCGGCTGTAAAAATCTTAAAAACAGATTTTACATCAGTCCTCGTTGCCCAGTATTTTCCCCCTTGTAAGCGATTTTCAGCTGGATGTGTCTGGTTGCTCCATGCACTGTGTGCAGGGGGAATAACGAATATGAAAGGGATGCTGGTTCATGCCACTGGGTCCCATATTCAGTCCAGCCCGTTACCCATCTCTGGGTTATCCTCAAACACTCAGTGAGCATAATGAGGGGCTTGATGTGGTGTCGGAATATATGACGAGCCCCATTCATTTGCTTTTACACTCCAGTAAACAGCTGCTGAACTCTGTCTGTGTGGTTTATTCTTAGTCTTCTATGGCTTCAAGTAACTCAAAAGCCAGCAATGCTGTGTACGCATCATGTGTCTGCACATCCACAGCCTCCTGGGCCAGGAGCTGCTGCATTTCATCTTTGGGTGGAGAGGGGGATTCCCGAATGTGGCTCCATCTGAATGAACGGTTGTTATATCTAGCCTCACCCTAAACAGGGGCTGGGAAGGACTGTGTAGGAGTCTAGGCTGATCTCTATGTCTTGCCCTTGGCTGGTTGGGAGAGGAAGGCACCAGCCTGGGCTGGGCTCCCCGTAAAGCATGGAGTAGCAGACAGTGTCTGTCTGTGATTTATGTCTGTCCAGTCTGTCTGAGGCAGGGTGCATGGGCCAGCCTCTCTGTGTCTGTGTGTCTGAGGGTTTGTTTTTATTTTTTTTCCAGAGCAGCAGGAGGCTGGAAGTGCTGGGAAATGAACACTCCTGGAAGCAGCTATCAAGCAAGGATTCTTGGCAACCGGGGCATAAATATCCCAGCTCCCTCCCCACTTTGGTGGCGTACTTATGAGGCGTGTGTTTTCTATTGTTTCCTGGATTCTTTTTCCTGTGGAATGAAGCCCCAGTTGCCTGTGGAGGTCGCCGGCTGGATATGCACTCCCTATGGGCTGCCCTTGTCCTTGCCGTGCTGCTTCCCCACGCCCCACCACCGGCCCCAGAACCTCCCACATACACCCACTGCACCTGCGTCCCTGTCTCACGGTCCGCTTTGGGAGAGCCTATGGCAAGATGCATCAAGAAAAGAGCACAAGATTTAAAGATGGGAGTCCTGGGCTTTGTCCTGGCTCTGTCATATGTCACAAAACTTTAGGTAACTGACCTCAATTTCTCTGAGTTATAGGTCCCTTACTTATAAAAACCGGAGTATAATAACACCTGCTTCATTTACTGGGCCATTTGTAAAGCCCAGTTGAGAACATATAAGAGGAGAAACTGCATGGGATAAAGTTCCTTAAAGATGGTCATCATTTTGTTTTATGTGGCCCCTCTCCTTCACCTATTGTCCACAAAGTGTCCCCCAATATTTCTCTATGCTCTTGTTATCCGTATTCATGCTAATAACCTGTGCACAAATCATGATGAGAAACTCCAGCTTTTCAGTATTTTTGCAGCTAATTCCTTATGATTCTTTTTACCCCTTTCTTTCTTTTTTTTTTTTTTAAGATTTTATTTATTTATTTAACAGGCAGAGATCACAAGCAGGCAGAGAGGCAGGCAGAGAGAGAGAGGAAGGGAAGCAGGCTCCCTTCTGAGCAGAGAGCCTGACATGGGGCTCAATCCCAGGACCCCGGGACCATGACCCGAGCCGAAGGCAGAGGCTTTAACCCATTGAGCCACCCAGGAGCCCCTACCCCTTTCTTATTATGAAAATTTTCACATGTAAAGACAAGAGAAAGAATAGACCAATAAACCTTAGAATTGGATTCAATAACTATAAACATTGAGCCATATTTGCATCACCTGTTGGTTTACCTGTCTACCTATATCTGTAATCTATCTTGCATAATTTTAAAAATTAATTTCTAAACTCCATGATGATTTATCTCTAAGTACTTCAGTCTACACTTCCAACTTCCCACAATACCCTTCGTGCACATAAGCAGTTTAACCTTAAATGTTTAGTATCACCTAACGTATCACTTATATTCAAATATTCCAATGGTCAGTTGTATTGGGAATGCTTTTTATAGCATCTTTTTAACAAGATTTTTTATTTATTTGAAAAAGAGAAAGAGAGAGAGTACATAAGTAGGGGAGGGGCAGGCAGAGGGAGAGGGAGAAGCAGGCTCCCCAGCAAGCAGGAAACCTGACATGGGGCTCCATCATCCCAGGACCCTGGGATCATGACCTGAACCAAAGGCAGATGCTTAACTGACTGAGCCCCCCAGGTCCCCCAGCATCCTTTTTTTTTAATGCCAGGATCCACTCTAGGTTCATTGCAGAGTATCTGTGCTTAGAAAAAACCAAGCTGGCTCTGATTGTGTGTGTGTGTGTGTGTGTGTGTGTGTGTGTGCATGCATGTGCACACGTGTGTGCAAGAGTGAACGAACGTGCGAGGACGAAGTATGCATGTGGTTGTCTGTCCCTGAGCATCTTTGTTCAATGAAACCAGATCAGTGTTGTGGCTCTTTGGGCCTTGGGTGACAATGGGACAAATCTGAGTCTTGTCAAGACATTGGATCTTGCCTGGTGAGGTGGCCCCTGCCAGCAGCGGAGGGTTCCAAGCAGGTGGTGCCTGCCAAGCCCTCCCGGCCGCCACGTCAGGGCTGTGCTACCCACTGCTCAGCCACCCTTGGTGGTCACCAGCTGCTCACAGAGAACCGCTGCGAGCGACATCAGCTGTCAGCTGAGGAAGAAGGCATCCTGCCCAGTGATGTAATGAAAGATAGAGTTTCTCCTTTTGGGGGAAAAAAATCAAACTATTTGGCAGGTAGCATGCCTATTGAGACGAGTCAGCGTGGGCTGTTATTCCAAATTGCCAACGTTCTCCTGTCCTTTCCTGTCTTCAAGGAGATGGTGAGAAAATGGAGACAAATGATGAGGGAATTGTGAGAGCAAGCAAGAGAACGGACCAGAATAACAGTAAACAGTTATAAAGTCCCAGATACATACTTACTAAATGAAAAATGAATGAATAATAGAAGCAAACATTGGTGGAAGACCTCCACAGCAACATGCTGAGATAAGTGTTACCATTTCCCATTTACAAATCAGGAACCTGGGGTTGCCCGCTGGCTCACGACCATGTAGCCACGACGTAGTGGAGCTGTGATTTGAACCTGTGTCTCTCCGGTTGCGCCTCTATGCTCTTTAAGCAGAGCCCCCAGCAGTAAGTGCTGTGCTCAGCCTGTACCATAAGCATCTCCAGCCACAGATGTCACTGCCGCCTCTTGTCAGCACCTGGCACAGTCCACACAGCACAACGTAGGAGTTCGGGTAGTGTTTGTTGAATGAAGGTCTAACCCAAGATATGCACACAAAAGGTGAAGATCAGCTAGATTCTTAAGGCCTCCATTAATTTTAGTGACTCAGAAGTCTCCACCCAGTTCCTTTTTCTTTGCCCTCTGTGTCATTGTCTCTGAGTACTCTCCTACTTCCCCCAACTCTTCCCCAAACATCCTCCCCAGCCCAAAGCAGCATCTTCTTTGCTGCTATTTTCTGCTAAAACATAATACATGCCAAATACACTAGGTACTCGTATCCCTAGTTCTCCCCTATCTTTTTCCCCCAACAAGCCCTTCGTAACAAAATGCCTCCTTGCAGAAATTAGAGAGAAGTGTTCTTTGCAGGGTCCAGAAGCTATATGTTCTTGGTTATTTATTCGCCCAGGAGGACCCTTTAGAGACTTACCCAGGAAGAATAAAATGGAAGATGCTGTTATCTCAGATCTGGAAAATCTACCGTAAGAACCAAATCTCTCCCAAGGAGTGAATCAGAACCCAAACTCTGTTTCATACTTTAGATCCTATAAATTCTGCTTTCCCAATGAGTGAAAGATTAACACAATTCATGGAAGTAAAATTGGAGAGACGTAACAGCTGCCAATTCGCTCTCATTCCCCTTGGGAGGTGGAGAGGGAGCTTTGAATGTCAGCCCTCTTAAGTTTGGTGACCCAGAGGCTGTTTGGAGCCTTCTCCCACTCCCCATGCTCATCTACTTCCACCTGAACTCAGGCTGAGACATGAGTGACAAAAGGTGTTTGGTGGGAAGGCAGGAGTCTAGGCTTCAAGGTTGGGCTTAGCACTTGCCTGGAAACATGAGGAGGAAACCACAGGTATGGAGAGAGGACTACTTTGTAAGCAGAAGCAATGAGGTGCTTGGCCCCTGCCTTTGTGAGCTTACAGGCTCTTGGAGACTTTGGGAAGAGACAGGAATCACCGGACAACTATACCACCATGGTGCTCCTAAGATTTGGAAGTCAAGAGGGCCATAGGAGGACATCAGGGAGGGCTTCCCAGAGGAAGCAGCATCTAATATGGCAGCCGAAAGATAAATAAGCATTAACTGGACCAAGCTAGAGGAGTGGAGCAAAGTGGAAGAATGTTCCAGAATGTTCCAGGGGGAAATAACAACATGATGGAGAGGGGCTGGAACCTAAACCGTGAGGCAGTAAGGAACATGTGATTAAGCTAGAATGGAGAGAAGGGGCCCAAACAGTGGCATGTGGGCTGGGGGCTAGAGGCTTGGAGGACTGTTGGAGGCTGACAAGTGTGTGCTTTTGACGACAGAGATAAGGAAGGAGATGTGGGGCAGCGGAGTTCTGCATGTGTCAGGGGGCTGTTTAGCTCTCCTCAGCACTGGCTCCCACCAGGCCGATGGTCTCCATCTAGAGCCCCATCCCCATCTCAGCCTCCTGCTCAGATCCGACGTAGTGGATTCTTCCATGCATTTCTGTAGTGTTCTGCAAATAATGCCATTGTGACCTGCTTCACTGTCTCTGCACTTACGCATCCTTCATTCTTTTATTCACTCAGCAAATGTTTATTGAGCAGCTTCTATACACCAGCCACTGTGCTAGGGGCTGGATAGAGCGATGAACCGGACAAAGTCTCTGCTCTCGAGGAGCTCAAATTCTTTTCTGTGTGTGTGTGTGTGTGTGTGTGTACCCAATATATAAATAAACATAGAATTTAATGTCAGAGGGAAGAGAAAACAAAGCTCGAGACAAAGCAGGGTGCTGTTTGAGCTAGGTTGGTCAAGTGACCTTTGAGCAGAGATTTGAATGAAGTGGAGGAATAAGCCAGGCTGACATCCGGGGGAGGCGTGTTGTAGGCAGAGGACACGGTATGCAAATGCCCTGTGGCATTTATGAGGGATATATGAGGAGTAGCAGGAAGTAAAGGAGGCTGGCGAGGACTGGATGAAAAGGAACCTATCAGAGTCAAGGTCAGAGAAGGAGCAGAGAGAGGGACATAGCGTCCTGGTTCTTCAGGAACAGAATAAGGGTTCTGGAATGATTCTGCATGGGCAGAGAAGTGTTGGATGTATTTTGTGCAGAGGAGTGACATAATCTGCTTTGTTCTTTAAAAGCATCAGGCTGACTTCTGTGGTGAGAACAGACTGTAGGGACTAGGGTCAAGGCAACACTGCAGACGGACCTGATGGCAGGACCAGGGTGGTAGCCTGCGCGGTGGTAAGGAAAGGACGAGTTTGTGACATGTTTTTAAGGTAGAGCCAGGAGGATTTCCTGACAGATTGGATGTGGGGAGAGAGAGAATCAGTCAGTCGAAGGAGACTGCAAGAAATTGCAAAACTGCATCTTAATGATCCTCTCACATGCCACTCACCACCTCCTTCTAGAACAGTGGTCCTTAGCTGCCCCTCCCCGCCCCCACTTCTCTTAAATTCTGGATTCCTTTGAGAATCTGGTAAGGCTATGGATTTTCCCCCTGAAAAATTTGCCATGTGCATATACATAAACAATTTTGTCTATAATTTCAGACAGTTACAGACACTTCGAATCCACCCCACCCCCACCCCCGGAATCTAGGGGTGAGAGTCCTGCCCCTTCACTGTGGGCTCCTTGGAGCTGGCTGCCCCCTACTGACCTTCCTTTCCTGAGCAGAGTCACCTGAAGACAGCCGTAGCTCAGTAAATATGTCACAATAAACACGTGAAAAACAGAGCTGTCCTGGTGATAAGGAAGCATGTCCCATTCACACCCCTTCTAGTAACCGGGACTATTATTATACTAGAACAATAACCCAACCCAACCAACCAACCAACCAACAAAAAAGCTGGGGAAAGGGGAGAAGGAGAGACTAGAAAAGGGAATTACAGCAGAAAAGCATTTTTTTTTAAATGTTCTTTTCAAAAAGCGTTGGTGGAGATACACCAGCGAAGAAAACATGTGAGTAAAAATGTAATCATTCCGCTGGTAACGTGGGGACATTTCCCACCTCAGCTGCGGGCAGAGGGAGGAGCCTGCTTCAGAATTTCTGCACAAGGAGAGAGAGATCCTGCTTGCCAGCTGAGCCCCAGGCCAGGCACAAGGAGGGAGGAGGACTTTATCCTGAGCAAACTCATCTCAGAGCCCTTGGGTGGTGGGCGGTGGGGGTAGGGGAGCAGGGAGGAAAGGCCGACAGAGAAAGGCCTGATGGGATCCTGTAACAAAAGAGTTAGAAACCGTAACAATAAAGTGACATGAAAGTGTCTCTGAATGGTGCAATTTGGGTTCGTTATTCTGAATCTGCCACTGAACATAACTGATGATTTCCGTTCAGCGGATGTGTGTTGCGTCCCCCGTTACAGGTGGAAAACGGGAAATGGGAAGCTTGGGGAAATGAACACCCCAAAGCGGAGGAGCAAGAAGCAAGACCCAGATGTTGCCGAGTCCAAGTTTCAATTCTCCCATTCAGAAGGCGGCTTTCTGAAACGCCTGCATGCTCAGCCAGGAAGAAAACAATTAGCCCTCTTTTGTCCTGTGAGTCAGAGGGAGGTTGGAAAGGGTTGTCTGCTCCCCCTTCCTTCCAGCTGACACATCTCCCAGAAGAATGCCACGGGAGCCCCAGCCCTGCGGGAGAGCCAGGCTGGGGTGGGAGGCTCCCGGGGAGCTGGTTTCGGCTGCCTGGGTCCCGCCGCTGAGGTCCCTTTGCACCTGGTTCCTTAGCTTCTGCTTGAGGAACCAGCCTAGATAGAACACTGCTGCCATTTGGGGACAAAGAATGTTCTCATCGTGCCCTTCCCTGGGATGAGGTGTCTGGCCCAGCGGAAACAGCAATCTGAACAGATGAAATCCACATCTTGTTCATTTTACTACCTTTGCCCCAGGGCTCGAAGACTGGTTATAATTTTGGTCTTCATTTTCCAGACATTTTTGCTTTTCCTCTAAGTGTAAAAAGGCAGCATGGACTTTCTAAATGATGTGAGGCAAAGAGCAGGAGAAGGAGGAGGGGCACTCTGGAGAGAAAACTACCTACATCTCGAGTGTGTCTCTTCTGAGCTTCTTAGAGCAAAGAGAGCAGAGCTCCCAGACAGGGTAAAAATCCTAAGAGGCTCTTGATAGGAAATATGCCGACACTTGTCATCTACCCAATGGCTCCTAATCCTCTTTCATGAACTGAAATCCCCTTGAATTGGATTATAAAATTCCTCTTGGTAGAAGGCACTTCACTTAAAAACGCAAAGCCCTTGATTGAGAAAGAAAACAAACACTAATTTGAAATTTTTTGCCTCCAGGAAGAAGACGGGGCAGGCATGTTGCAGGAACCTGGCTCCCACCTTTTGACCTCTGGGTTCCCAGATGTGTGAGGGGCACAGACCTCTCAGGACGGAGATCATCCCTCCCTCCACCCTCTTCAACTCAGTCACATTTCCACGGGAGCCGCTACTTGGACTTGTTTTAAAAAAAATTATTTTAAGCATTCGGCAATGGGAAAAGAAAACCTGGTTTAGAAGCCAAAGGGCCCTTTCAAGTGACCCATTAATTGGATCAAAGCTACCCTCAATGCGGGGATAATTGCTTATAACTGGCTGAAGTCTCTGACCTGGAATCTGGACTGACAAATGTGAGATGGCAAGTCAGGGAGAAGACGGGAGATAAAGCACCAGCTGCAAATGACCGGGGGCAGAGGCGAGGGCACTTGCTGGAGGAACACTTCTCCCCGCTGGTTGCAGCTCATGTTACTCCCTTATGGACCCTCTGATCTTTTCCTGGACCTTTCTGTCCTCGCCAATGACTCAATCCCGCACTCTTTCGTCTCTTGCTCATAGTTCCGCAGGAGCGCGCCTTGGGATTTTGAACACAACTCCAGGGTTAGAGGTGAGCCTGGGGCTCTGCTGTGGCTGGGGGTGGGACGTGAGGTCTAGGCCTCTGTCAGGGGCAGAAGGGAGCCCCTTGCCTCCCATGCCAGCACCAGGGTACTGCCTGTGGGGTGCCATTAAGCATCTCAGCGCCCCACCCTGGGGACAGAGACCCATGGCTGTTCAGTCACTGTGAGCTTAAGGTCATGCAGGTTTTATAAAGGGCTACCAATCATGTCCCTGCTTGGGTCAGTGTGTTTAGCATCTGCAAAACTGTGGCTGCCTCCCAGGAGCCTTGGGATTACAAAGAAGCAGGAATGTGAATATCAAGGAGCAGATGGATGGGTCAAAGGGTCCCACTCACCCTTTATTTCCCATGAAGCTCCCTGCCAAGTACTACCCAGCCTTACCCATGGCTTCCAGCCCTCAGCTTGGACCCCAGCCCTGGCAGGGCTTCCTTGGTAAAGAGTGGAAATCACTAACTCATAGTGACACAGCTTTCTCTTGCTTTATCTGACGAGGGATGAAAAAGTTTGTTTCTCAAAAATTTCAAAGTCAAGCAAACAAAGAGGGACTTCCAACAGAGGATTTGATGTCCTTACTGGGCCTCTTCTCTCAAACCCTATCCGCAGCCCTCCTCTGGGGAGAGCACATAGACCTGTTTGAGGTGCCTAAGGAGCCACCTCCTCGCGTGTCCCCTGCAAGAAGGAAAACACTATATGGCAGAGCCAGGAGACTCTGGATCCTAGCCTGGGGACATGCCCAAGAGTTGCCAACTCAATTGCGACAAAATGGATGAAGAATTTCAATGTATTCATTTATTTTTTAAAATTTCTCGCTTTCTTTTGTGCTCACGATGCAAACTTTGAAAGATCCTAAAGAGTAGACAGTGAAAATTAGGTCTTTCTCCCCTTTCCTGGGCACCCGTCTCTGTGGAGGCTACAGTGAGCGGGAGAGATTGCGACTAGGAACCAGGAGTCAGGCACTCAGCTTAGAGGCCAGTGGAAGCACCTGGAAGGGTGGGAGGAGAGAGGGTTGACCATTGGGTATGACGTCACTGTGGAGGAAGAATGGGCAGGACTTGGGTGTTGACTGGGATTGAGGAGCAGGAGTGGGGTGCAAAGTCAGAAACGGGGATCCTGTGACTAGAGCCAGCTGTGGAAGGCAGATGAGAAGCCTGGCCAAAAAGACGGTGGAGGGATGGAGCAAGGCCCGAGTTGGGGTTCTGAGAAGTGCAAAGGAGGCAGAGGAAAACCTTACCAACGTGGGGTTTGGTTTTCAGAGAGCAGTTGGAGTTTTGCTGGGTTTTGAAGGTCAAATAGGGTTTATCTGTGGGTGGACAAGAGACGGAGGGCATTCTAGAAACGAGAACGGCATGCGGGGTTAAAGGTCAGAATGTCCAACGGAGGGATAATAAGGGTGGGCTGCCATATCAGAGAATTCCAAAAAATAGACTTGGACCAGATTACAGGCAACTTGGAAAAAGGCCCCAAGGAACTTGGACTTGAGATGAGACTGGTGAAAAAATTTGAGAAGATGAGGAAAGTGAAAGAAGGGGCTTCTGAAGAGGTTGTACATGTGTCCCATTCACTTCTTGTTTGGGCATCTCCTTGGTGAAGTTTCTTCATCCTTCTCTCCAAAAGTTAAACCTTAGTCCTGTGCTGTGTGTGAACTTCTGCTTTTCTACCAATCCCACCGTTTTGTCATTAGTCATTTGTATGCCTGCCTTTCCTGTTAGAGTGTCTTTCTTATGTCTCATTCTCATATTTCTGGAATCTCCAATAACAGCAACAATAATACTAATAAATGTATTATTATATTATCAAGTAGACTGTCTTATGTATCTTACAAATGTTATCTCAAGAAGTCTTTTCAAAGCCCTATGAAGTGGGTATCTACTAGTAGCCCCATTTTAGAGATGAGGAGACTAAGGCACAGGGAAGTTACTTGTTCAGGGTCACATTGCTGGTAGCTAGGGGCCAGGATTTGAGTCTGAGTGGTTGAACTACACAGCCTACACTCTACATTACTTTTATAACAGTAATAACACATAGGAGCATTTGGAAAGGACCAGACATGGAGCAAAGTGTTTTACATGTAAAAGATCATATAATCCCTCTCATGACTGTTCCCTTTTGGCTGATGACAAAACTGGGTTCTTGTTTTATTTATATTTTTAAAAATTTTTTATTTAAACTCAATAGAGTTAACATGTAGTATATTATTAGTTTCAGAGGTAGAGTTTAGTGATTCATCAGTTGCATACAACACCTAGGGCTCATTACAAGCACCCTCCTTAATGCCCATCACCCAGTGACCTCATCCCCCCACCCATTGCATTTGGTTTTCAAAGATTTTTTAATTTTTATTTTTAAGTAATCTCTGCATCCAGCTTGAACCTGAAACTCACAACCCCGAGATCAAGAGTTGCACGCTCTTCTGACTGAGTCACCGCGGTATCATGGGGAACTGGGTTTTAAGCCATGTCTAAGTCATGGAGGAAGAAAGCAAAGGGTCTGGACCCATGTCCCCAAACTCTTAGGTACGGTTCCCTACTCTCTCCCAGCATGCGGTGTATGCTCATTTGATATTTATGGAATAAATAAATGGCTGAAGTAGAGGAAGGAGGAAAGAAGTGAGGGAAAAAGGAAAGAAAGGCATGAAGGAAATAGCGGAAAATAAATCCAACAAGATGTAGCAATCAGCTATCTCGTGAGCTTGGCTGGCACCGGTGATGCAAAGATTACATTATGTAAATATTTTGAAAGAGGACTCTGAGAGTAAAACCTCTAAATCAAAGGAAGCTTCATGAATGGGAAACTCCACCACAACACACGCTGATGGGGAAATCCTTGAGAGTAGAAAGGGCTTCCTGGAGCGCAGGTATAGAAGCCAGGGATGGCTTTCCTCCCGGAAGTCCCGACACACTTCCTTGGAACAGCAAACTGTGTGGGTTCCTTAAAATCAGCCACACTCAAGAGGTACCTTCTTTTGAAATACTTCCCAGTGTTGGGTTGTTTGTAAGGGACACCAAACATCTCCTCTATTATTCCCTGACCTAAACTGACCGACAAGATGAACGAGAACTCAAACAGATTTCTTTCTTGCGGAAGGATAATATTTGATTTTATAGACTTGTGCATGTGTGCGTGTGTGTGCGCGTGCGTGTGTGTGTGTGTGTGTGTGTTCTGGGTTTCTCTACTGCTGTGTGCCCCGGGAAGGGGATGTGAGGGCGATCTGGCTGTGACATCTGTCACCCCCATGATCGTCACAGGTGATTCGGTGGTTCTGGTTGGCCAGGCAGGGGTCCCCTTCCTTCCTCACTGCTCCATGTGAGTCCCTCCCGAAGCGGCGTGCTCTGTTGGAGAGGTTGACCTTTGCCAGTAGGGGAGGACTGCTCTTCGGTCAAGGGTATACAAGCAGCTGTGCTCCCCAGCTACAACCTCCAAACAGGTTCATTTGTAGGAGAATCTAGGGTAGTCATGCTTCCAAGACTCGAGACACATCCAAATGAGGCACTGCATGTGGCAGTTTGCCTTTCTTGAAAAAAAAAAAAAAAAAAAAAAGGAAGGGACGGCATTTCTGCAGGGTAGCCCGGCCTGCTGGAGTACTTTTCTTAGGGTAATCAAGCCATGCCTGATGGATTTCTCTACCACAGACAGGAAGACCTCAGTTGAGCATACTGATAGGAACCATATTTTCCAAACCCCAAATGGGGTCACAGCATCAGACGGAGCACTGAGTTTTGCTTTATGAATGTAGTCATATGAATTCACACCACGGCACAAAAATGACATCATCTGTCATTACCCATTTTACGAATTGTCTTTATGGAAGGTAAAATGGCCAGATGTCAGGACCACCCAGAGCTAAGGGGACAAAGGATCCTTGCCCACCCCACCCCGCCCCCAACCCCAGAGCCAGTGGTCTTTAAGGACAGCAAGGTGCAGTCACAGGGATGGGGCCTCTCTGCCCCACAGACACAGTGGGCCTTGGGGACACGGCTCACAATTCCTGTGGTTAATGAGCTCACCCTTGGGCCGCCGGCCGGTCTGCTCCTAGCTAGCTGCCAGCCTCTCGGCGGGGGCCGTGAGTCAGCCCTGGGCTGTCACACTATCCAGAGGGGCCACAGATCTCGGGAGCCTCCCCAGACCCAGGCCCGCAGCAGGAAGCCTGCTCAGTCTCAGCGGCCGGCCGTTCTCCCTCAGTGCCCGGGGAAGCGCCTCCCGGTGGACTGGAGTTCAGAGCTCTGTTGAGAAACCCCTTGTCACACCCACAGCCAGCCTGCCCCTGCTCTGGAAGGGGACTCTCTGCCCACACAGAGTGTCTCTGAAGTACTTCAGAGATATTACTGAATTAATCTCCTTTGTCCTCCACATAATTCCAGTGGAATTAGTCAGCTTTAATGGGTAGCATCTCATTCTACCTCCCTTTCTGCCTAGACGTACAGCACTGGCTTCTTCCTCCAAACCCCTTGTCTGGCTGCTCCTGGTCTGTGGCTGTTGGGCTGTGCAGTTAACCGGGGCAGAGCCACACTGGTTGAGGGGGTGGGAGTGGGGGGACAAGGGAAAGGGATATGACGGAGGCCTACTAAGACACGGGGGTGGGAGCCTCCTCATGTTTTAGCCCATGGAATCTTCCCCACGGTCCTCCAAGGTAGGAATTACTATCCACTTTCTAGAAGAAGAAACTGAGGGTCAATCAAGTTTTATAATTTGCTCAAGGTCACAGAGCTGGTGAGGGGTAGAGCACTGATTCAAAGTGGAGTCCGTGTGATTCTACTAACCAGCCTGCAGGAGGCTTGTTTGGAGGAATCTGTATTCCTCACATTGTTTTTGTTTATTATTAAAAAAAAAAATTCCTCCCCAAACCCCTCACTTTAGGAAACCTCCTGGACCGCATGACCCTGTTCCCAGGCATGGGGTGATTCTTGGTCATATGATGATACAGTGTTGCAAATTGCAGACAGGGTGGGGTCACCCGCTTGACCAGCTCGGATGATACAGAGATCCTACAGAAAGCCCGAGGTCAGGCACTGGCCTGCCTTCCAGTGCTCTGAGTGCAAAGAACAGTCACTTACCAGGTTTGTCTGGCTACCTGCTCCCTCACTCCCTACTTCCCCACCCTCCTCACTTAGCTCTCCTATCCTGGCCCCCAGCTTCTCCACTCTGTGCTCTCTCCCCCACAGTCTTTCTACTGGCGCTTTCTAAACCAGCGTGGACTCACAGAGCACCATCTTCCTTTTAAAGGCTGCCATGTAACCCAGTGATTCCAGTCTGGGTAGACACCCAGAGGAAATGCAATCAGGATCCTGAAGAGCTATCTGCACTCCTATGTTCGTTACTCACAACAGCCAAGACCCGGGAACAGCCCAAATGTCCATCAGTGGGTCAGTGGGTAAAGGAAATGCCATATGTAGGGACAACCGAGCACCATCCAGCCCGGAGGAAAAGGGAACTCTGGTCTTTGTGACCGCACTATGCTAAGGGAACTAAGCCAAGCAGAGAAAGACAAGCACCGTATGAGCTCACTTATACGTGGAATCTGAAACAGCGAGACTCACAGAGTAGAGTGGTGGTGGCCAGGGGTTGGGCGGGAGCAGGGGAAGGAGGAGGGGGGGGCAGCGTGGGGCGATGTTGGTCGAAGAGGACGAACCTTCAGTTACAAGATGAGTAAGTCCTGGAGATTGAACGTGCACCGTGGTGACCACGGCTAGTGATTCTATATTATACCCTTGAAATTTCTTAAGAGGGTTGATCTCGGGTATTCCCGTCACGGGGAAAGAAGAGGGTAAGTATGTGAGGAGATGGGGTGTGAACGGGCTTGGTTGCGGTGATCATTTCACAATGCGCATCCGAATATCACATCGCACAACTGAAACATACCCGGTTTTTGTCAGCTCTCTCTCCATAAACCTTCTCCGGCTCTCAAACCATCTCCAGGCGTCTCCTCTCCAGGCACCAGATTAAAGCCACTGCAGAATGGACCCTCATCCCTGACCAGGCAGCAAGAATTCAGGGCTCTAAGCCTTTGTTGGTGTTATTCCTTCTACCGAGAAAGGCCTTCCCTCCCGTTCTGAACGGTGACCTCCTTCAGAGCTAGTTCAAACACGACTTCCTAGGAGATGTGCACTCCCCATAACCCACTGTGGGGTTCTGACCATGCTCCTGTCGCCCTGCATTAGTGTCTGTCTTCCCCCAGAGGCCTGCAGCCCTCAACCCCAGGGCAGGGTTCGCTGGGGTGTTGCACGGGGGACCGAACAGGGTAGCAAGTCATCGGCGCTATTAATAGTAAAAGCACCAGAGTTTTTGAACGAGCTGCATTTGTTATAAATTGGAGTGGATTCAAGGTTATTCTTAACGACAATGTCATTTTCACTCACTTGCATGTTTTCCAGAGTAGACGAGAAAGGGGTGGGGTTGCACCAGCATCAGCTTTGCTGGTAACTGTTCCAAGTGTTAGAGAAAAAAAAAAAAATTTGAGAAAGTGTCAACCCATCTGAAGGTGCATTAGAGGTCTGCGGCGAACCCGTGACGCATGTGCGGTGCGTGTCTGCACGTGAAATTAGTTACTTATGGATGTGTATGTGTGTGGACGCATGCAGGTGTTGGGTACAGGGTGCTCTATTTATTCATGCTAAAAAATACCCCGGGCGGCACCTGGGTGGCTCAGTGGGTTAAAGCCACTGCCTTCGGCTCAGGTCATGATCCCAGGGTCCTGGGATCGAGCCCCGCATCTGGCTCTCTGCTCAGCGGGGAGCCTGCTTCCCCCTCTCTCTCTGCCTGCCTCTCTGCCTACTTGTGATCTTTCTCTCTCTGGCAAATAAAACAAATAAAATCTTAAAAAAAAAATACCCCTGGGTGAGAGCAATGATTATTTCCACCAGGTTGAAGGTTAGCTGTGATCAAGATGGAACAACATAGAAAATACGTGACATAATGTGCAAAGGAAAAAAAATGAAAATCTCCAACTATGTGTACATTACCGGTACACAAAAAGTCAATGCAAATCTGGCAGGAAGGCAAGCTAAGAAACTGGTGAGCTGTGATTTGTGAGATGATAAGGTTTAAGGTGAAGTTTTTTCTTATCATGTTTTGACCAGTATCTTTATTTTAGAGACCCATCTCCTGACTGCCTAGTGTGGTCAGCAGTGCTGCGGCTGTTACTAGCTCATCTAGCTTGATGTTTCTAGAGTTGCGGGAGGTGAGGGGGGGTAAGAGACCACCCCACCTGAAGTCAGTAGACCTTGTGCCCACTCTCCTCAAAAAGGTCATTGACACAAACCCTCCATGCTATCCATCCCAGTCTTACTCAGTCAGTAACCCAAGTAATGCAGCCATCCTTTTGCTAATGCTCCATTCTTTCCACCATGTCTTGGACCTCCTTGCCCTTGACCCAGCTCCTGACCTCCCAAACGCTCATCACCGAGCCCTCTACGATTGCTTGTTCCACAGCCACCAAACCCCAGGAGATCTCCCACTTTTCCTCCAGTGCTCCTTCCCTTTCCCTCATAATGCAGGCCAACTTGTCCTGAGGACACCACATACCTTGTACCCCTCACCAGTCATGGTTGTTCATCTTCCACACCCAGTTCCAGGGCTGGAAGGTGTTGTCGCTGTCCTTGTTCCCAAATGCCATTCCCACAATATTGTTTCTCTGCCCCTTGAGGGCCGTGCCTTTGAGCAACACTGCTTCCGGGATTCCCTACCATGTTGCCGCCATCTTCCAGCCGCCATTATCCCTTTCATCCACTGAAGATGGGGGAACCTGCCTTACTGCCTGCTTTTACTCTCGCATCTCTGCTCTAGACCAGGTTGACGTCAGCATCTGTGTGGATGACTCATCCACCACTGTGGCCCCATCGGTATCTTTCTTCCCCTTCCCAGTTAAGCTCCTCCCAAGAGTTGTCTCTGTGACTGTCTCCATGACTCTCATTCCCCTCTCTCCCCTCAGCCATCCCAAGCAGGATGTTGGCCCTGCATGCCACCAAAGCAGCTCCAGTTTGGGTCATCCATGACCCTTATGTCATCAAATCCAAGGGACATCTGTCCAGCCTCATCTTACTTGCCCTCTCCGCAGTGACTGACACGGTGAACCATTCACACCCTTCCCTTGGCTTTGAAGATAAACTCTTCTCCTGGTCTCTCCGCATCCTTTGCCAGTCTACCCCTCTCATTCTCACTCTCAGGTGCTGATGTCCCTCTCCCCTTCGCTCTCCACAATCCCTTCCTAGGTGATCTCGTCCTTATATGTCCATCTCCACCCTCAGCCTCCCCTTTGAATTCCTGGCCCACAGAACCAACTCTTGACTTGATATTTCTGTGTGGAAGTCTCCAAGGCAAATTAAACAGGCCCCAAGCCAAATCCTGTCTCCCCAGCATGCCTGGTCCTTTTGGTGTTCTCTGTCTCACTGTCCACCTAGTTGTACAAGCCAGAAACCTGAGAGTCATTCTTGGTATCTCCTTGTCTTAGACACCTTATCTGCAATTTATCGGCAGGGGGTATTCCTTTTCCTTTGTCAAAGTTTCTCAAATCCATCTACTGCTCTGGATCTCCAACTCAACGCCCTAGTTCAAGTCCAGAGTACCATTTGCAAGGCCCATCACTGTAGCTTGGGCTATCCTATATTGAATATGAGTCTCTCCAATCATCTTCACGGAGCACCTATAGGCGTCTTTGTGAAATAGTCATCTACGTTACCTCTGCTTAAAACACATGATGGTTTCCACCTTGTTAGGAAATGACAACATCATTAATGTGGCCTACAGGTTTCCTTTCACCTTGCCCTTCATTTCATTCATTCTCTCCTTCTAGCCTTCTTTCCCTTCCCCCATTCTCCCCTGTTCCCCTTCGCCCCAGGGCCTTTGCACAGCAGATCTCTTTGCCCTGAACGTTCTCCATACCCTTGGCTTAATTAACTTCTACTTACACTTCACATATTATTAGTGCAGACATCAGTTCCTGGGGGAAATCTCCCCTGACCTCCCAACAAGGGCAAATTTCCCTTTAATAAAGTTTCATAACATCATGCATGTACTTCTTCATGGCACTAATAGCAATAGACATAGACAGTTATGCATGTCATGATTTTAGTAGTGGCTCTCTCTCACTCTCATTAAAGTTTTGCAGGGGGAAGAAATGTCTGATTTTGATCAACATTAGATCTCTAGCACATAATATAGAACAGGAGCACCCGACGTAAAATAACAGCTTTAATCACGATTTTTTATAGACTTATTCTTTTACACAGCAGTTATAACCACTTGCCACGCATGTATTTATTTGTTTCTCATGTACTAGATTGAAAGTTCCACAAGTGCAGAGAATTTGTTACATATTTATTCCTAACACATGACACAGTGCCTAGCATGGGGCAGTCACTCCACCAGTATTTTTGCATAAACACTAAGTGCTTAATAAATGTTTGTTGAAGGAATAAATGTACTCTGCACAATAACAAAATAACCACCTTCCTCAGCAACAGTATGGTATTCAATTAGCCCATCTAGCTATTATGTACTTGCATGCCTATATTTGCCATAAATAAATCCACTACATAAAATTATAATGATAACTACCAAATTTACCAAAATAGCTACCTTATCCTAATTAAGATATTAATTGAAAATTTCCTATATTCAGCAGTAACTTGTTTATTTGCTTATCTACCATTAAAATAATTGCCTCCAGAAAAGGAACTTCAGATAATGATAAACATCTCATTCATAATTGCAGAGTAATATTTTAAGTAACTATTGAGTTATTTCTTGTCTCCAGGATGTGTTCTCCTTTTCATAGACACTACCAAATTTCCCTTCCAAAGGGTTTTACTAATATTCACAGCCACTGGTGGACATGGAAATGCACGTTTCTCCCCAACAAAGAATGGGGTTTTTAAAGAACAAAAGTGGCCATAATGAGGGGTGGTTTGAAGCAGGTGGAACACGGGCGGCAAAGCCAGCAATCTAAGAGCTGAAATCCTAGAGGAGGCCACTGATACCTGCCTTTTTGTCTTGTGCCACAGCAGAGCCGGGAAAAGAGGCTCAGGATAAGGCTCCCACCCTCCCAGATTCTCCAAAACCTTACTTTACCTCTTCCTTTGGCGGTGGTTGAAGAAATCTTGGTCACTTGCGCCACCTGCTGTCCAGATTGGGGAATGGCTTGCCGACGTCCATGCCTCCGGAGGATTTTTGTTTCAATTTCTACCCAGTTTCCTCCCCTTGCGTGACTTTTCTCCTTTCCTCCAAGAGCACACCTTCTGAGATATGGATGGAACAAAGGCCTAGCCTGGGAGGTTGCCTTTGGGAAAACGGGCCCAGAGCTTCCACCCGTTGTTCTTATTTCTGGCGGTGTTTTAGGTGATTGTTTCCATTCAGCTCTCTGTTAGGCTCTGAACAGGGCCTCAGGAACAAAGATGAATGAGATGAGATTTCTCTCCCCAAGGATGTCATAGTCTAGTGGGAGTGTCAGGCATGCAAACGAATAATTAAAATGCCGGTGTCATGGCAGAAACAGTACGAGCTGCAGGGAAACGTAAAGCGCCCCTCGGAATCCACGGAATCCGGAGGGCTTTCAGAGAGGGGACGAGAAGTACCTGCGCTCTGAGCGCCGGGCGGAGGCTCGCAGGTGGGAAAGATTACTGTTCGGGGCAGACCAAACTGGCAGGGGCGCCTGGGTGGCGCAGCTGGGTAAGCCCCCGACTCTTGGTTTCGGTTCGGCTCTGGAGACGGAGGCCCATGTTGGGCACTGCGCTCCGCATGGAGTACGCTCACGATTCTGTCTTCCTCTGCCCCTCCTGCTCCTGCTTTCCTGCTCTCTTTCTAAAATACCTAAATCTTAAAACAGAACAAAGCCAAACCAAACCCAAACCTGGCAAGTTGCAAAACTGGGGAGGTCAAATATCTACAGACTGTTCTGGGAGCAGCAAAAAGTTGATAACTACTATGAGTAGTTTGTTATAGAGCTTTTTAGGCTTTTGGTTTGTTTTTAAGACTTTACTAATTTGTCAGAGAAAGAGAGTGAGCACAAGCAGGGGGAGCAGTGGCCGGCAGAGGGAGAAGCAGGCTCCCTGCTGAGCCTCGATCCCAGGACCCTGGGATCATGACCTGAGCTGAAGGCTGACAAACGACTGAGCCACCCAGGCATCCCCTTTCAGGCTTTCTGAGATGACATTTTATGTGTATATTTGTGGATGGATATTCGTATGTGTCTATGACTTCTTTCCTTTCTCTAAACATTACATTTTTAGACATCTCTCCATGTTGGTGACTCAAGACCTACCTTATTCTTTTATCTTCCACATGGTGTTCATTTGTGTTGGTCCATCCTATCCCTCTTTAGTGGACATTTGAGGTGGTTTGCAGTTTTTCACCTTGTATATCTCTTTATGGGCATGTGCAAGGATTTCCTAGGAGGGAAGTTGCTGAGTCAAAGGGTAACTAAAACTTTTAGCTGATATTACTTAATGACCTTTGAAAATGCTTCTACCGATGTATACTCCTCTTAGAGTAGCTAAGGTTAGACACGTAAGCTAGTGAATCCTTCAAATCTTTCTGGTTTAATCCATGTGCATGTTTTGCTCCCTAAAAGAATGGTCCTGACAATAATCCTACAGGCGTGGAGTGATCTGTTTTTCACGTGGCAATAGCTGCCATCCTCTAACACTACTAGTATTTATAGAAGATGTTGAACCGAAGCTCAGAGGAGCTGGGGTCTTGCCTGCAGTGCCCCAGGTAGTGAGGACCAGAACTAGAACTCAGACCTCCAGAATCCTAAAGTTCTCTCTACTACCCCGTTGCTAGGTGACATTCTTCCTTTTGATTCTTGTGCCAATGCTACTTGTTGCCATGGTGCTGCTGGGACAAGGAGCAGTACATTGTCATTAAGCAGTGAGCTAGAATCTTAGCTCCTAGCAGGCAAAGGTCTTTATGTCCCTTTATATGGGTGGCCAGAGAGGGGCCATTGGATGGAGCTGGCTCATTGTCATGTGTGTTTCGTTGGGGGCCGATGTCTGTCTTCACCTCTGTCTACCGGGAATGCCTGGGCAGGAGTGCTATGTCGCCACGAATCAGCATCCAAGTCCAGTGTGTGCCTTCCCTCCTCAGTCTAGAGGGAATAGGGGTGACCTTGGTAAATAGTGTCACGCTGGCGTCAGACCTGGGTTCAAATCCTGTCTCCGCCACTTTGCTGGGAGTGACTAACACTTCCTGATTTTCGGTTTTCTCATCTGGAGGGAGACCAGTTGTGCTCACCTCATCAGGTTCTAGATGTGGATTGAATGAGCTCGGGGACATCAGTTACTTAGCCAAATGTCCAACATTCACCAGCATTTATTAAGCATTCAGTACTATGTAGCTAATGCGAGTACTGTTAATGTTTATCACCCACCCACCCAGTCCTCTTGGGAGGCTTTGCAGTAGTCAAAGGGGTTCCAAAACATCTCGAGGATTCCATCACTCAATACTGAGTGCAGGAGTACAAAAGCTCGTCGTGTTCTTGTCTTTAAGAACGCTCATAAACAGGTTTTCAAAAGATTTGATGGAGTGAAGTTCTGTGCCTCAGAAACGCATTATCGGCCCCAGGAATGAGTCATCTGTAGTAGGAGGAAAAGTGAAACTGTTTTCCAAAGACGGCACAATGGAAATTGCACAATTCAAATGACTGCAATTGCCTTTTCAGCTGAATCCAGGGAAATTTTTTCTTTCATTCACTTGACTTTTTGAACGCCTATTATGTCAGGCTCCAAGCAAAGGGTGGAAAGATGAATAGAACATGGCCCTTGCCCCAGGGAGCTCGCGGATTAGCAGGGGAGACAGGCATTTAAAATAATTATAGCAATGTGATAGCTGCCGGTGATGGGGTTTGGGGCCGGTGCCGCGGGGGGTCTGGGGCTGGTGCCCTGGAGACCCAGAGCAGGGAGCCCTTACGGGGCTGGGGTGGGCTGGGGGAGTGTCAGGAAAACCTTCCCAGAGCTGGAAGTGGCTGAGCAGTCAGACATGGGGCAAAGGCATTCAGTGGGGGAACACGAAGGGGAAGCAGGAGAGAGAGTGGCGTGTTCGGACCCGGGCACAGGCTGCATGCAGGGTGTGCTGGGGACAGACGTGCAAGAGGCAAGCATCTTCACCTCATGTCTGTGCAGTGGTCAGGTTTCCTGGACCACGGAACTCCCACCTCCTAGACGCTCTCCTTGCCCACTCCCCTTCTTGTAGTGCTCACAGCTCTAGATCTGAGCCCCCTGTTCTAACCTAAGCTGGTGCCCCCCCCATCAGCACGGAACCCAGTTCTGGTTCCGAATATGAATGTCCCCTGCCCAGGGCAGCCAGGAGGAGTTCTCTCCACAACGAATAGTGCTGATTGCATTTCCGTAGCTTTGTCCAGGGCACCTAGCTTCGCTTCGAGACCTTTGATGAAGGAATGGCCTCGTGTTTTCAGGTGAGGCAGAGCAAATGGCATTGTCAGCCTGTGGCTGGCCTGGGAGGGAAAGACACCGGCCATTCACACCTGTGGCTTCCAGGGGGTCGCAGCTGCACCTGGGACGAGGTGTCATTTTTGGTTCTTCCACCCCTCATTAGGAGGAGATACCAAGTTGCCTTTCATCAGTTCTCCTGCCATCGAACCAGCCAGCAAGTCCACAAAGCTGTCCTTGCTGGCACGGGGCTCCTCCTTGGAATGATCCCATCTTCTCTGTGGGCATAGCTCCAGGAAGGACTCTGGACACATCTACAATGAACTGTCTCAGACCGACAAAAAGGACAGATGCCAGTGTGTGGCTGCTGGCCTCCTGGGTACCACCCTGAATGAATCTGCCCTGGCAGCCCCAGGCGTGGACCACAAAACTTGCAGGAACACTGTGCCCAGGGACTAGGGTACCAAGGTCACCTGCTGGAGTGGTGCGACACAGCCTCTCTGCCCGAAGGTCTGGGGCTGGCCCCCAGCAGAGCTGGGAAGGTACATATGCGTGTGCATGTGGGCAGAGTGTGGAGAGGAGCAGAAGAATACAGCGGTACCATGTATGCCCCCCTCCCTCCCTGCCATCGATGGTGCCTGCATGGTCAGTGGAGGGCTTCGGGACATCAAGGACTGTGGTGAGCAGACTTCATGTTCTAACACCTGCATTTCCAGCCCACTGGGGATTGCTTTCGAATTCTGTTGCGTCTCGATGGACTCCGTGCATGAAGTTTATTACAATCCCTTGTATTTAACCTTGGCTGGAGGGAGGCTCGACTCTCATCTCCCTCCTGGAGTTCCGAGTCTAGAACAAGATGAGATGAACTGAGGAACTCCCCTACCCCACCCTCACTATGCACAGAAATGCTTACTGCTAGTAATCTACTATCAGTGGATAGTGTTGGTGAACCCTAAGCTCCCACTGTCTTACGCTTTGGAAAGCGCCCTGCCGGGCAAATGTGTGGCGGGGGAGTGAAAAGAAGCCCAGGAGTCCTGTTGCACAGACTCGAAGGAGATCAGGGAAACTCCATGGTAGCCCCTCTGCCGCCTACCGTAGGATCGTGGGCCAATGGCGAGAGTGTCCATATTCTCAAACAGATCTGACAATAGTGCCTATTTTAAGGTTGTTTCCAAAATTACTGAGATAAAACACACGTAGATACTCAGCACTCTACCTTGCGTAAGTCAGCTCTGGGGAATATTAGCTATGATGGTAATGCTTTACTTTTATGGACAAAGCATTTCTAAGAAGGTGAGCATTTAAAAGAAGGGAGTCAAACACAAACACAATCTGGGGCAGTGGCCATCACTACCGAGCACAATCTGGGCTAGGCGCTGACTGACTAGATACACTCCCAGCCCCATCTTTGGTTTTTAAAACGTGTAGATTCCAGTGAATCCGGTGAAGACTTCTTAAAAAAAAAAAGCCAGGCATGGAGTCACTGTGGTCGGCATTTCTCAACCATCTGAGAAATGAGAGGTCAGACCAAACCTGGCTTTTCCATTCAAGTCCTGAGCTAAGCGACCCCACGGTGACCGGCCAGCCAGGGTGGGTCTACAGGAGAATATTGGTCTTTGCATGCACTCTTTTCTTCATGGGAAGACCCAACAGCCGTGGAAATTCTGACCATAAATTTAGCCCTGCACTAATAGGACAGAAGGAAAGTGGGAAGGTATACTCTATTTCCTGTCTGAGATCTAAGCAAAGGGCTTTTATGTTAAGGTCCTGAAGGTCAAGAAAGCTTTCTTTGCACCACTCCTGGGTTGGAAGGGTTGGAGATTGAGTTCTTCCTACTCCCAGGACAATTATGCTCGATTGTCTATTGGCAGGTGACCACTGTTCCCCATTTTAGCTAGTCTCCCCTATTGTGTGAGGGCGGGAAGCCTAGGTCCTAGAATATTCCAGAATCCCCTGCCAGGGTTCTGTGTCCAATTCGGCTCATCAGAGGTACTTGCGCAAGATTTGGAATGTGGAAAGTAGGTGGAGGCCATTGTGTTGTTCCTCTGGCAGTGACAAGCAGGCGTGTGGCTTTTGCAGATGTGAGGCATTTCAGAGGCCCAGGCTTGCCTCTGGGGATCACTGACCCTGGGGCTGCAGCCAGCTGGATGATTGCTGGTTTCCTCTGCCTGCTGCGATTTCCTGCTTCTGAGACCCAGAAGGAAGTCTCTGAGCCAGCCATGGCTTCCCCTGACTTTTGTTCCTTTGGTCCTTTTTCGACTGTTCCGCAAGCATCAAATTCTCTGGACAGAATCCCTTCTGCTTAAAATATCCAGAAGGATATTTCTGGTTCCCTAACCAGTAGAAAGTGACTAGCTTGAAATGTCTTATTGGCTGGACTGAGAATTTAGGATTTAGGGGTTTTTTCCCCCTGCATTATTGAGTGCTTGCTAAAGAAGTTCAAGCAAATGAATGATCCTTGAGACTTATTTCTGCTCCAATGACCTAAACCTGTGCTTTATTTCCAGGAAGTAAAAACAGAAACCCAAAGATAGATCCTCAGGCTTTCTATCAGTTTAAAAACACGTTTTAAGTCTATAAATACCTATTATGAAACTAATGCTCCATGAGTTACTATGATTTGATAATCATTGCATCCAACCCACCACTAATATCCTTTTGGGAAAAAGCCTAATTTAATTTTATGCATAAAGACCATTATAAATGCATTACCAGGTACAGAAATGAAAGAAAAAGCACACCCGTATTTGAAGCATCCTGACAAATCAAGTTGTTTTGATTTTCTTGTTCCTGCTTGTCTTATCCACAGGCATACGTAATTTTACGTATTACTAACGATCGTGCTAAGTATTGTGAAAACACAATTTATGATTCACGTTTTGCACTTAAGAGTGCGTTAATAAAATTTCCATCTTGTTATGCAGACTTCCTAACTGTCATGTTTAATTAGTTCGTTACCTTTAGTTGAGTGAATTGATCGTAATTTACTAACCTTTTCCCCCATGGCTGAATATTTAGGCAGGTTCTAATTATTTTGTTAGTATGCTTACTGCTTCAATGAACATCTTTTTGCTTCTGTTGATTAATCTTCTCAGGAAAAATTCCCACGAGTAGAATTTCTAGGCCAGGAAGCCTCATTTACACGTCTGGAACGGATTTCCACTCTCATCTCACCTCATCGCCCTAGATTTTATGCTCAATTAGTTACCTGAATAGGCCAGAAGGAAAATGGGAGGAGTTGGAGAGCCTGGAGTTCTTCTAAAGCCAGAGACTGGGAAGAGACTCCAGGATCCGGAAAGACACAGACGTCACTGCAGTCTCTGAATTAGTCAGAAGCAGCGACAAACAGCCCCAAACATTTTACATAATGAATATGTTAATTTCTCACAGAGCGATAGGCAGGGCCAGGGACGTCCAGAGTTACTCAGGCTGTTGTCTTCCTACACCCTGCCAGGGCGGTTGGCACCCTCTTCGTGCAACCAGCAGATGGAGCAAGAGAGCGAGAATCGCGTAGGGGAGTGTTCCGAGGCCGCACCTAGGAGTGGTCTCCATTCTGCTCACATTCCCATTGCGCCAGTCACAAGGCGTCTCTTAACTGCAAGGCAGGCTGGGAAGTGTAGTTCCGGTGTATGCCCAGGAGATAAGCAGGGAGTGCAGATACTGATGAGTACAAGCAGTCTCTGCCAGAGCCTTTTTCAAACTTTAGACAAACAAGCCAGAGTACAGAAAGGGCCAGGCATCAGAGAGCAGTGCACACGCTTTACACGCGGGATAATGCAAACAGAATGTTCCTATCCAGAGGCTGGCAGGGCAGTTTTTTGTTTTTGTTTTTAACGAATAAATTGATTTTAACCTCATTTTTAAAAAGTTTTATTTCATCAAGTGTTTTTATTAGTTTCAGGTACAATACACAGTTCTATACATTACTCAGAGCTCATCACAGCAAGTGCCCTACTTAGTCCCCATCACCTGTTTCACCCATCTTCCCACTGCCCTCCCCTCTGGTGACCATCAGTTTGTTCTCTACAGTTTAGAGTCTATTTCTTGTTTTTTTCCTCTCTCTTTTTTTCCTATGCTCGTTTGGTTTCTTAAATTCCACATATGAGTGAAATCATATGGTATTGGTCTTTCTCTGACTGACTTACTTCACTTAGCATTATACTCTCTAGCTCCATCCATGTTGGTGCAAATGGCAAGATTTCATTCTTTTTTATGTTTGAGTAATACTCCATTGTATATGTATGTATATATATATATAGATAGATCTCTATATCTCTATCTATCTATAGATATATATCTCACATCCTCTTTATCCATTCATCTATCGATGGACACTTAGGTTGCTTCCATAGTTTGGCTATTGTAAATAATGCTGCAATAAACATAAAGGTGCATATGATCCTTTCGAATTAGTGTTTTTGTGGTTTTTGGGTAAATACCCAGTACTGTGATTAACGGATTGTAGAGTAGTTCTATTTTTAACTTTTAAAGGAAAATCCAAGCACACTGTTTCCACAGTGGCTGCACCAGTTTGCGTTCCCACCAACAGCATACAAGGGTTCCCCTATCTGCACATCGTCCCCAATACTTCTTGTTTCTTATGTTGTTGACTTTAGCCATTCTGACAGGTGTGAGGGGATAGCTCATCGTAGTTTTGATTTGCATTTCCCTGGTGATGAGTGATGTTGAGTATCTTCTCATGAGTCTGTCGGCCACCTGTATGTCTTCTTTGGAGAAATGTCTGTTCATGTCTTCTGCCCATTTTTAAATTGGATTATTTATTTTTTGGCTGTTGAGTTGCAGTGACACATACACACACACACACACGTGTGTATATATATCATAGATATCACATATACATATATGTACATATATACATATATGTACATGTATATATACACGTGTGTGTATATATATATACACACATATATATAATATGATGCTATTTATCAGATATGTCATTTGCAAATATCCTCTCCCATTCCATAGGTTGTCTTTTAGCTTTGTTGGTTGTTTCCTTCTCTGTGCAGAGCCTTTTATTTTGATGTAGTCCCAATAGTTTATTTTCGCTTTTGCTTCCCTTGCCTCAGGAGACATATCTAGAAAAATGTTGCTATAACCAACGTCAGAGAAATTACTGCCTGTGCTCTCTTCCAGGATTTTTATGGTTTCAGATCTCACCTTTAGGTCTTTAATCCATTTTGAGTTCATGTTTGCGTATGGTGTAAGAAAGTTGTCCAGTTTCATTCCTCTGCATATAGGTGGTCCACTTTCCCAACACCACTTGTTGAAAAGACCGCCATTTTCCCATTGCATATTCTTGCCTCTTGTGTTGACAGATGCTCGTGGTTTTAAGCAATGGCTACAGGGTCACACAGATCCTGTGATTTTCCCCCCCCATAGTCAACACAGGAAGGGGAACAAAGGAGTCACTTTCGACTCGTCCCTGGATTTCAGGGGAAGCAGACACTAGCAATATTACTCGCTAACCTCCTACACTTTTTCCTTCCCTCGCTACAGCCTGGTTCCTTCAGCTCTTAAACTTCATCAGGTTATCCTGGCTCCAGGTCTTTGGTCCCGTGTTTCCAGTGTCCTCATCTCAGACCTTCCTTCTTTATTTATTCGACGTTTATTAAGTGCTGGTCATTGTGTTAAGAACTTTATAAATGTAATGGGAAGAAAAACATATTGCTGTAGTTTGAGCTCGTCATCCTAAAATGGTGCCAGAAACCCACTAAGGGGTAAACGCTTTTTGTTCTGGACGCACCTTAATGGATTTGTTTGGCTATAAATGCAGAAGCTTTGCAGAGCAGAATCAAATGGGAAGAGCTTTAGCAACAAATAAGAAACTGGGTGGGGTTGGGAGAGCGAGAAAGGATTGCTCTGGGAAAAGGAAAGAGTTTAAGGAGAACTTGGAGCTGTTTTTTGGTGGGTCCTCAAGCAGTTACTGGAGATGTTTCTGTCCTGGCTGTGCTTTAAAATTACCTGGGGGGTGGTGGGGAGCGTGCCTGGGTGGCTCAGTGGGTTAAAGTCTCTGCCTTCGGCTCAGGTCATGATCCCAGGGTCCTGGGGTCGAGCCCCGCATTGGGGTCTCTGCTTAGCAGGGAGCCTGCTTCCCCTTCTCTCTCTCTGTCTGCCTCTCTGCCTGCTTGTGATCTCTGTCTGTCAAACAAATAAAATCTTAAAAAATAAACCTTTAAAAAAAAATAAAATTACCCGGGGGACTGTGACTTCAAAGGCTTTAAAAAATAAATTAAAAAACTTGACATCTCGTGAACTTACAGAAAATTATATATATCATATATGTGTACAGCCTGATGGGTGTTCACAAAGTCAGCTACCTGTGTAATCATCACTCAGATAAAGAACATAAATATTACCAGTATCCAGAAGTCACCTTTCTGTCCCCTCCTGGCACAACCCTATTCCTCCAAGATAGCCACTATTCCCACCTCTAACACTACAGTTTAGTTTTGCCTGCTTTTGAATTTTATAAAAATGAAATAGTAAACTATGTATACATTCTTATTGGACTTCTTTTTTTCAACATCATTTTTTGTGAGATTCAGCCACATTGATGCAAGTAGCATTTTTATGCGTGTACAGCATGAATCTAGCAAGAATGTGTAGTATGGCTATTCCTCAATATTTTTGTCCACATCTGTGTCATTTCCAATGTTGGCTATTTTTCATATTGCTGTTTGAACACTTTTTAAAAATGCTTAAATTGCAGAAAAATATATATAACCTAGAAATTGCCAGTGTAACCATTCAAAGCATATAATTCAGCAGAATTAATTACATTCACTGTCCACTATCTACTTCCAGAACACTCTTTCTTTATAACGACTTTATTGAGATTAATTCACATACCATACAATTAGCCTATTTAAAGTGTGAACTTCAGTCGTTTTCACAGTATTCACAGAATTGTGAATCATCCCCACAACCAATTTTAGAACATTTTTATCACCCCCAAAAGCAGTCACTCTTCGTTTCCCCCCACCCACATACCTGCCCTAGGCCACCACTAACCTACTCCTCTTCTCTATAGATGTATAAATGTTCCTATTCTGGACATTTCATATAAATAGAATTATATATGGTTAGGTTGTTTGTGACTGGCTTCTTTCATTTCATGGAACATTCTCAGGCTCACTCATGCTGTAGCGTGCCTCCGTACTTCCTTCCTTTTTATCACTGAATCATATTCCATTGGATGGATAGAAACACTGTATTTATTCCTTCATCAGTTGATAGACATTTTACAGATGTAGATGATAGGCTCTTGAAAGTCAGTTTGTTCTATAACAATAGATTTTAAAAAAACAGCCCTCACCCCACCCCACCACAGTCACACCTGTCCCCAGGGATCTGCAGAGAGAGGACATCCTTGGAAGAAGTCAGGCTGGGGGCACTTTGAAGACTAAATTTGGAGCCGTGTAGGGAGCTGTGGTTTCTTTAGTGAAAAATGGCCAAACCGGGGTCTGTGGTTGGCCTCAGGGAGTTGGCTGGAAGTGTGGTCAGCGTCTCTGAGTATTTCCCTTATCCCTCACTATTCCCATAAGCTCGTTCCATCAGCCACGCTACAAAGTCACGGCAAATGCTCTCCACGCAGGCAAGCCAGGATCTTCTTGAATCTCTTCACCCAAGAGAAGGATGTCTGCCTATGACTCATAACCTTGCTGACCTCCATCCTAATGGCCCCATGCGGACACCCCTGTGGTACCTGTAGGCCCTTTAAAATAAAGATTGGGTTTCTTAACAGGTTGAAGGGTGGTTGTAGCTTGAAAAAAACCTGAAACCCAGCACACATACTTGGGGGAGATGAGATGGCAGAGGACAACATTCCTATTATATAGATGGGAAAACTGATGTTTAGCGTGGTTAAAGGATTACATCGAAATCACAAGGATAGAAAGTGATGGATCAGTTGCTTTGAGTACCAGCCTTATGTCTTTAGGCCACCCACCAGGCTACCTGACAAGTTAGTGGTACAGGTAGAGGAAGGCCCCTATACTCTAAATTTTTCACAGGGACCAGTGCAAGTCTACTTTAAGCCCATCTCCACACCGCTGTGTGCTTTTTTTTTTTTTTTAAGATTTTATTTATTCATTTGACAGAGAGAGAGATCACAAGTAGGCAGAAAGGCAGGCAGAGAAAGAGAGAGGTTCTGGGAGCAGGCTCCCTGCTAAGCAGAGAGCCCGATGTGGGGCTCAATCCCAGGACCCTGAGATCATGACCTGAGCCAAAGGCAGAGGCTTAACCCACTGAGCCACCCAGGCGCCCCCACTGTGTGCTTTTTGAGGCTGCCCTTTGTGGATTGCATCAGAGGGCTCCTTGGGTTTCTGGCTTCCAGCTGTGTTTGGCCAGTGCCAGAGGCCAGAGGGCAGGAAGGGAGTGAGGAAGGGTTACTCATTCCCCTGAGTCTCCTTCTGCCAGGCGTGGACGGGCTGAATCTCTAGGCGGATAGCTACAGCTCTGCTCCCGTGTCCCTTTCCTACAGTGTTCTCTCTGGGTCTGCAACCGTCTCCCTTCCCTTGTCCCTTCAGCCTGTGGTGGCAATGCTCCCTTCCCCCCTACTCCAGGGCGCTTCACCACGTTTGTGGTTTCCTTTAACTCTCCTCAATAATCCCTTCGCTCACTCTCTTTATTCAGCCTGCTGGGTGGAGGGTAACATCTGCTCTTTCTTGGGACCTGAACAATCCTACCGACAGCCTCCGTGCTCACTCAACTTGGCCGGGACTTGGGATTGGGCCAGACTGAAAACTAGAGGAAGAAAAGAAAGGGAGGGACCAGATTTCCAACCAGGACATAGAATTTGTTCTGCTGGGAGCAACGCTGTCCAAAAGCCTCACCAGCAGCGCCTCGGTGGGTCTCCAGCCCCACTACCCGGTCCTCGCTCTGCACCCTTCTGTCCTCACACGGGTGCAGCCTCTGCCCACCCCTGCTAGCACCGGCCTAGAGCTGGGGAGTCCCGGCTGTTCCTGCTCAGCAGGTGTGGGAGGGGGACAGATGACACAGGAGGACCTAAGGTCTGGTTGGAACCTGGGGTCGAGTGGGTTTTTCCAGAAACTCTTTGCATATACTTCGGTCACAACCGTGTGGTATTTTGGATACTTTCAATCAAGAATAACGTTCAATAGTAAATGGATTTTGTGGGTGGCTGGGACCTAACATTGTTCCCAGGGTGACATGTTTCAAATACATGCCAACCAAGTACCAAAGACAAAAAAAGTCCTCATTTACCAGGTGAAGACAGAACACAGGTAACTGACGCCCTTGTCATTTACACCAACTCAACGCGGGATCCTCAAGTTTCTTAAATCACATCAAAGCTGCCCCGACCCTTCTCTCTCTCCCTCTCTCCCTTCTGAGGAGACCTCCCAGCCGCTCTTTGACAGCCATTTAGGGACGAGTGGCGTGGGCGCATCAGTCAGATGATGAACTGTGCCCTGGTGGCCTCAGTCAGACTTCGCTGCTTCTCCTCTTGTGATCTAGCAGTGGCTGGAAGTGCAGTGCTTGGAGGCTGCCTGGTTTCTGTCTTCTTTGGTTCTGCTGAGCTCCTCCAGCAACACCAGTCCCCAGTAGTTAAACATTCACGCCCTGTGACGTCAGATGTGCCTTCTAAGTGGCCACGGCCCCGTGATGCAATTCATGGGCAGGACTTTGGGGCCGTGGTCTGCCCACCCAGCTGACCGGGGAGGTGTATACAGGACTAGAAGGCAGGATTGCAAAGTCCCAAATCTGCTTCGAGTCAGCATTTGAATGGCTGTCTTGTCGTTAGTGTAGGTTGTGATCAATTTTGTGTTTGAATGTGTGTCTGAAATGGCTCTCTGAAATGAGAACAAGTATCTATAAGTATATGGATATATCTGCTTCATAAATTGTCAGGTTATAAGCAAGTTGGAGGCACTGTGGCACAGAGGAAAAACTGCTAGCTTTGGCACCAGACAGCCAGGGTTACCATCTAGGAACTTTAACTGGTCCGCTCTGTGTCCCTGACAAGGTTACTTAACCTCTCTGAGCATGTTTCCTCAACTGTGAAGTAGAAATAACGACACTTTACTTAGGTCATGAGGTTATAGGAAGTATTGAATTCGTCAAGCACGTAAAGCGTCTACGCATTGCCTGGCATTGTTGAAGGTGTTTGTAAATGGTAGACAATACAGTCAGGATGTCCTCTAAAACATAAAATCAATCTGTGGATATTGGCTACGTTGACTATGAAGAACAGTAGAGGGCAGACTTTACAAGGTTATTTGCTGTCTTTCAACTCCTGTTCCAAGAGGCAAGCCAGAATTCCAGAAATGACTTTCTTAAATGCTTTGGCTGAAAGATGCCTCTATCGCTACTTATAATTTCTTCACAGACCCTGGGGCTCTCTTGTTTTGCAAGGATCCCAAAGGGGAACATGGGGAAATATTTAACCAACAACTTTCATCACCAGGATGTGTCCGCCTGGTCTCCGGATTCCAGTGGAGCATTTTTGACGGGTTGCTCCTACCACTTTTCTGCCTTTCATAGATTTAATGATAAATCGAGGAAATAAAAGATGCCGACCTCATTTCAAATTGCATCATGTCAAAATAGCGTGAAGTTTGTGACGAGAATCCTCATGGGATACGGAAAGCCAACTGGCTGCTGACTGGAGATCAGGGTACATTTAGTTCACAATTTGGATTGTGGTGGGTGTGAATTCCATTCCATGACGAGAGAATAAATGGGTATTTAATAAATATCTGTGGAAATCGGGAGACGTTCTGAAGTGTGAACGTTTGTTTCATTCCACACTGCCGCCCTCAGTGTCTGGGGGAATCAGCCTCACTCATCCTCCACAGCACCAAGTGATTCGGTCGCTTGACATTTTTAATAATATGGAGATGAAAAAAATGGCATCTGGAGTTGCTTGCAACTGATATTTCTTTGGTTCCCGGAGATGGACATTTCTCCCCACCTGCAGATTTGAACATTTTTGAATACTAACCACGTGCTATGTGATATGCTGGGAAAATGCTAGGCAGAGAGAATTGGGTCAGGTATGTTTTCCAAGAATGATAGCAATGATTACAATGAACCTCTTGCAGAAGTTAAGGAAAACAAACAAACAAACCAACCATCAGTACTCAAATAGAAGATTGAGCCAAAGATATGGTCATTGACCAAAGATTGATCTAGATATGATCAGGTATTTCTCCTTTTGTTCTATGATAAACAATGTTGTTATAGGACAGAAGGGCTAAATTGTATTTTTATGTATGGTTCTATCCCCCCAAGTCATGTAGCCCAACACTGTACACCCTGCCTCTCTCTCCTCCCCACTTCTCCCCTACCTCCAAACCCCCTCCCTCCCACCCCAGCAGCAGGTGCAGAGGATGGCCGTTCCGTTTTGCTTTGCTGAGCTGGGAGCTATGAACCTGAAGGTATGAGGAGCAGTTTCCTAAGCAGGTGGTTGGAGTTGCCCCGAGGGCGCAAATATCAGAGAAGGGGGTTGTGAGAGAAGAAAACGAGACAGTTGAGTTTTGGAAAGAGGGAGAAAGAGGATTAGAGAGGATTTGAAGAGAGTTTTGATGTCTAAACCAGGGCTGCACACACTGGTTGTGGGCTATTTGTTGTCTGTCTGGGCTGCGCTAATTGCAACAATCGAGAGCAAGCATTTAGAAACTTGTATGGAAATTTGACATTGCTGCGAGACCCGGTGTCTTGTTGAGCAGAGAATAGGGTAAGCCACATGCTAGTCTCTCGCAGAAGGGCCACGTGACAGCGCTCAATATTCCAAGGTTATTTTATCAACTGTAACTCAAAAGTGCATAAAAATCGGAGAAAAATGAAAGATTATAAAAACGAGCTCTTAGTGTTTCTGGACTATTAGAAGTCATTTGGGCCAACTTTTAAAAGATGTGAATTGGGTAACCAGACTTGCGTATTCATTTGATATTTTGACAATTTCAGTCGTCATGATACTCTCATGCAAGGAGATAATGCAGCAAATTTTTTTCAATGGTAGATCAGATTGAGGGGCATTAAAAAAAAAGTTAGAAGCTTGGAAGAACAGTTTCCACTGATTGTTAGGGCATGTTTCATGTAATAACACTGATCCACCAAGGGCTGATCTGTTACTGCACATTTGTGAAAAGTTATCACTTGAATACTTGTCAAATCTGAAAGTATGTTTCCAAATGTTACTTTCTATCAAGTGAAGGCCTATGCAAAGGCAATGCACAGATTTATTATACGCTTTTTATCAAACGGTAATTTAAATTTAACCTCAACTCTAAAGGATATTTCATTGGAGATGGCAACTGTTGAAGGATTGAAGATGAATTTTGAAAATACATCTTTGCTTACCTAATTTTGCATGAAGTTAGAAACGAGTATAAGGTGCTCCCTGAAACTGCCATACATCTCTTCCCCCGTATTGTCAGCAGACCCCTGGCAGAATGATTTCTCTATTACGAGTGCTAGAAAAACAAAATATAGAAAGAGTTCAGGTACACATTATCCCCTTGTGGAATGTGTTCTCAATCTAACCTAGATCAAATAAATTAATGAAGAAGAAGAAAGTTCATTTTTTACATTAAAAAAGCAAATATTTACACTGTTACATTGTTCATTTAAGGTGTGAGTATAGAAGATTAATATGAGTAAAAATATGGGTAAGATTGCTCTTTTACTTACAATTGCTTATTTAGTTACACTTACGGAATGACTAAACTTCCAAGTGTAAATGATTTTCTTTGTTAATCCCTATATGCACAATTTCAATGTTGCAAAATTCTTGTGGTTTTTCCTTATTGCCCGTGTTACTTTAGTTCTGATGATATTTATTGAAATTTAGTGTTTGTTGAATCTAATAATAAAAATTAGACTTGTATGATATGGATTTTTAAATTTTGTTTTTCTAATTGCTCATTTTTATTGCATTTTAACCAAAGTGTCAGTCCATGAGGTACTGGAGATTTTAAAACCCTGGTCCTTCAGTACAAATGGTTCGAGAAGCCTCCATGACACTACTCACGAGGGTCTTCATGAGAAAGCTCAATAGAGAGTGCCACTGAGAGCCTACAGTTAGCAATCAAGGCTTCCGGAAGGCATTTACATTTAATTTCCGCATAAAGGAGAAGGAGCCAGGTTTAAAAGCGGCATCACACATACTGCCATTCTAACCTCAGACTACAGTTAGTATTAATTCCTCAGAATGCATCTAAGGAGTGGAAGGCTAATATATTACATAAATCAATTTCAAAGTCAGAAATTTCAAAGTAGAAATTTCCAGAACGACCTCCTGTGCTTACTGCCTGCCTTCCTGGCTCTCTTTGGGTCTCTGCTGGCTGCTACCCTCCCCCTCCCAAGCACCTTGTAGCACCACAACTCCCCCAACCCCCACCGCCAGCACCCAAGTCTTCTGCACAGACCAGCGCTGATGCCCTCTCTTGCCTTTGGCGACCTCTTCTCCCACTCCTGACTCCTCATCTTTTTTTTTTTTTTTTTAAGATTTTATTTATTTATTTGACACAGAGAGAAAGAGAGATCACATGTAGGCAGAGAGGCAGGCAGAGAGGCAGGCAGAGAGAGAGGAAGGAAGCAGGCTCCCTGCTGAGCAGAGAGCCCGATGTGGGCCTTGATCCCAGGACCCTAAGATCATGACCTGAGCCGAAGGCAGAGGCTTAACCCACTGAGCCACCCAGGCACCCCCTGACTCCTCATCTTTAATCTCCTTTACCCTCTGCCTCTTTTCTCTCTACCTTCTCGGAAGGTATTCTCTCCCCGCTCCTCTTTCCCATCCCCTCGTCGGAGCCCATTCAAACTCACAGGTCCCAGTGCCCACTCCTCACATTCATCTAAGTCTCATAGCAGCAGACCCAAGGTTTCCAAAATTCTGATTTTCATTTCACAGCTCAAATTTTGATAACGATTTTTTAAGTTAGTTGATTTTCTTGAAGTGAGAGGCTCCCCATAGTCATGAATTTTCAAGAAATTGCCGAATACCTCGCTCTGAATGACAATAGTTTGTCAAGAATTCAAGAGGTTCTTCATGGAACAAGCAGCTCGTAGAGGTCTTTCGTCAAGTCGAGCCATTGTACATGTCCTTTTCCCGGGTGTGCAGCATCCTTATGTGCCTTCTTCAGCAGGGTCGTGGCTGAAAATAATCTGCTTTGTCTTTACATTTAGCTTCAAATATTCCTAGTCTTGGGGCTTTAAACTGTGGTGACTTTATTTTCTGAATCTCAAATCAGAATCCATGGTTTGAAAAAGGATTCTTTGTTTATTTTGAAGATTTTATTTTTTTATTTGTCAGAGGGAGAGAGAGAGAGCTGAAGCAGGGGGAGTGGCCGGCTGAGGGAGAGAAGCTGGGTCCCCACTGAGTAAGGAGCCTGAAGTGTGGGGCTCGATCCCAGGACTCTGGAATCAGGACCTGAGGCAAAGGCAGAGGCTCCATAGACTGAATGACCCAGGTGCCCCTTGAAAAAAGATTTTTGTGCCAATTTGAGGTACAAGAGGCAGGACAAATGGTAGGTGTTTCTATGGCTTTGATAGTGTGACTGACCATACAACATTTGAAATTGGAACTCTTAAAAATCCCGGACAGAAGCTACCAATGACGCTGGCCAGAGCCGAGTGCCTCCTGGAAGGTAATGGCAAGTGATGGGACCACGTTGGTGTCCCACTTGAAAATGGGGATGCAACTCCTTGAATGTCAGATCTAGCATCATCTAATTTAAGCTGACATTCCATAATGGGGCTGCTTAGAACTGCCTCATCGACTTTGTCAACAGGCACAGAAATACCAAGTCAAAGAACAGTCTGGTAAAGACCACACCTGCTCTACCCCTTTGCATACACAGGTGATGAACATTTGTACTAGAAATACTGGGTAGACTAACTGTGTGTTTGGGAGGTGATCTGATATGATCATGTGATCACAGGTACCACCTGTTGGGGAGACAAGACTCATAATTAATCCATGACTGGTGGACAGGTGAAAAAATGGGGGCATTGTCGAGGGAGGGAACTGATTACAGTCCTTATGCCTCGCCCAGCTGGATGTATGATAACACAGGCACGCCCCAACATATGGTTGCTAGCTTGAGGGAAGGGAGAGGATTACAAGATACAAATGATAAATGGACTCCACAGCTTCCCTGTGTGGTCAGTATGGGAGGAGCTTAATTTTTAAGTTTTCTTAAAAATGTTCATGGTGAAAGGGGTCTTTTATGTTTAGTCTCAATTTTGTCTTTGGGACATTTGAGGATCTGGCCAAACATGCCACTGCTTTATTCCCTCAAACAGGAATCATAAATATTTCTACCCATTTGCCTTTTTTCTTCTTAAAGATTTTATTTTTAAGTAATCGCTACACCTAATGCGGGGCTTGAACTTACAACCCTGAGATCAAGAGTCATGTGTCCTACCGACTGAGCCAGTAGAGCTCCCCTGCCTTTTTTCAATATATGTATATTAATTGATGTTTGATGACAGCTTGGAGATAATATATATGATAACATATTTATATATTATTATGATTATATATTAAATAGATAATTGTATATTATATATACAATTTATTTATTTATTTTTTAAAAAGATTTTACTTATTTATTTCACAGACAGAGATTACAAGTAGGCAGAGAGGCAGGCAGAGAGAGAGGGGGAAGCAGGCTCCCTGCCGAGCAGAGAGCCCGATGCGGGGCTCAATCCCAGGACCCTGGGATCATGACCTGAGCCGAAGGCAGAGGCTTTAAACCACTGAGCCACCCAGGTGCCCCATATATACAATTTATAAATGATATATTTATATAAATATATATACCAGTATATTTGGTATATTCTAATGTCAAGTGACATTTAGTGGGCTACTATGTGTTACCCATTTTAAGTGCACTGCTTGTGTTAACTCATTGAAGTCTTGCAAAATCCTACAAAATAAGAATTATTACAGAGGAAAAAACTAAAGCAGGGGGTGATGAAGGGACCCATCCAAGGGTATACCACTAAAATACGGCGTTGCTGAGCCTACCTGACTGTCTGATTCCAAAGCCTGTGTTTGTCCCCATTTTGCTTCACTGTAGGTAACATGGGAAGAATGTAAGACAAGATAAGACCCATGTCTACAGCCAGCTCCGTGGTAGAACTAATGTGTAACTTTGGACAAGGTATATAATCCTTTGGTGGTAAGTTTTCTCATTTCTAAAACAGGAATAATAATATCTGCCCTACTTAACTCTTGTGGTTGGTGAGGATAAAAAGACTATGGCCTCCTTGAGAGAAGGAACTGTAGGATTTATAGCCGTAATTTGAGCCCAACCACAGTACTTAATAGAGAATATTTTAATGATGACACACAAACATCAATGAATGAATGAGCGAGCCAGTGATTATATGAAATGATGGATGTGAAGACACCTTGAAAAACTGTAGACCATATTATATGGGCTTGTTCTTAACTTGCCTATGAAGTCCTGCATGAAAATTTTTTCATGAAGTAATTAGTTAAACTTTTTATTTTGAGGTCATTGTAGATTCATATGCAATTGTAAGAAACAAAACAGAAACCATCCCATGGTTTTCCTCAATGGTAACATCTTGCAAAAATTATAGTATGACGACACAACCAGGATATTAACATTGATACAGTCAAGATACGGAACATTCCATCCCTACAAGGATCCTTTATGATGCCCTTTTAAGCCACATCTACTTCTCTTCTGTTCCCACACCTCCTTGGCAACTATGAATCTGTTCTCTACTTCTGTCATTTTGTCATGTCAGTAATTTTATATAAATGGAATCCTACAATATGTAGCCTTTTGAGATTTTTCAGGCATAATTCTCTGGACTATATCTTGTGATTTTAATATAAATTTCCTAATGGCTAATAATGTTAGATATCTTTTCATGTATTTACTTTCCATTTGTCTCATCCTCACTGAAATGTCCTTTCATGTCTTTTGTGCATTTTCCAGGAGGATTTTTTTAACTGTTGAGTTTTGGACATTCTTTATATATTTTAGACTAGCCCCTTATCAGATATGTGGTTTGTAAATATTTCCTCCCAGTCTGTAACTTGTATTTTCATCCTCTTCAGAGGGGATTTTCTAGCATAGAAGTTCTTAATTTAAATGGAACTGGCTTTTTTAAGATAAGAAATTTGTGTTGTTTTAAGCCACTCAATTTGTAGTGGTTTTTCACAGAGGCGAAAGAAAATGAATACAACATTTTCCCATCTTTTTACTTTCAATCTGTTTATATCATTATCTGAAGTGAGTTATTTTTTAGGAAGCATATAGTTGAGCAATGTTTTTAAAACTATTCTGCTAATCTTTATCTTTTAATTGTTGTATTTAGACTATTATCTTTAATGTTATTATTAATAAGTTAGGGCTTAAGTGTGCCTTTTTATTTTTTATTTTCTGTTTGTTCTGTTTTTCTATTTTTTGTTTTCTTTTCCTTTCTTCCTACGGATTACTTTGATATTTCTTTAAATTCCATTTTATCTGTATTATTTTGGTCTGCATCTGCTTGATAGCTTTTTTTTTGTTTTAAAGATTTTATTCATTTATGTGACAGAGAGAAATCAAGAGAGCACAAAGAGAGGGAGGTGCAAAGGGAGAGAACAAAGCAGACTCCCTCCTGAGCAGGGAGCCCGATGTAGGGCTCGATCCCAGGACCCTGAGATCATGACCTAAGTCAAAGACAGATGCTTAACCGACTGAGCCACCCAGGCACCCCGGTTTGATAGCTTTTTTAGTGGTTGTTCTAAGTATAACATTATATATATAACCTATGGGAGTCTATTGTGTCATTATTTTACCAGTTTGAGTGAAATGTAGAAACCTTACTTCCTTTTACCTTCCCCCTGTTTATAATATCATTGCTTTAAATATTTCCTCTAGTATAATTAAGACTATATCAGACAGTGTTATGATTTTGCTTCAACCGTCAAAGATAATTTGGCAAACTAAAGAGGAAATGCCAAGTTTATTGTATTTACCTGTATTTTGCTTATATATTTATCCAAAATACAGAGAAAAATCATATTCTTTCTTCCTTTTTGATGTTCAAAGATTCTTCTATTATTGTTTCCTTTCTGTTTAGAGAATTTCCTTTTAGCCATTCTTTGGGATAAGTGTGCTGGTGACACATTTGTTAGTTTTCCTTCAACTGAGAATGTGTTGATTTTTCCTTCATTTCTAGAGGACATTTTTGCTGGGTATAGGATTCTGGGTTGACAGTTCTTTTCTGCCAGCACTTGAAAAATGCTGTGCTCTTTTATTTTAGCCTTCATAGTTTCTGATGAGAAAGTCACTGTTATTTGAATTCTTTTTCTCTTATAGATAAGATTTTGTTTTTCTCTCCCTGTTTTCAGAAGTTTTTCTTTGTCTTTAACTTTCAGCACTTTGACTATTATGTGTCTTGCTTTGAGGTCCCCCCCCCAGAAGTTTACCCTGGTGGGGTTCACTAAGTTTCTTGCATCTATGGGTTTATGACTTTTGCCAAATTTTTGATGTTTTCAGCCATTATTTCTTGGAATAACTTTCATTCCTATCCTCCTTCATCTCTTCTTATCCAACAACAAAACTGTTCAATTTTTTTATAATGCCACAGACCCCTATGGGTATGCTAGAAAGGACATCCAGTAATTGGTTTTGTCATTTCAAAATCTTTCACAGATTTTCCTGACAGTTTATTTTAACAAATCTTTTTTTCTAGTCCCCTCCTATGGCAGCACCTCTGCTAGGTACAGAGCTGCAAAAATGCACAAGGCACACTCTTTGCATGTAGAAAGCCTATAGTCTCCTGGGAGAGTCAGACACAGGAACAAAATATCTTTATTACTTATCTGCTAAAAAATGGTATTCATTTAAACCAGGGATGGGCAAAGTTTTTCTGTAAAGAGACAAATAGTAAGTATTTTAGGCTTTGTAAGCCCAGTGGTCTCTGTGATGACTATTAATTTCTGGCATTGTCATGTGAAAGCAACCATAGGTAATAGATAAGGGAGTGTGTGTGTGTGTGTGTGTATGTGTGTGTGTGTGCTCTGATAAAACTTTATTGGAAAAAGAAAAGAGAGCTGGCCTTTTTAGTCTACTGACTGAAGCTTGCTGATCCCTGATCTAGCCTTTATTTTATTCCCTTTATGTCTTTCTATGCAGAAGAAGGTGGTTATGAAAATTCAATGAGTTAATATTTGTAAAGTGCTCAGAACAAGGTCCCGCAGATATCACACTGAGGTTTGTATGATGTTGGTGTTTAGCTCTTGTTTCCCATCCAGCCCCCTACTCTAGTCACATGGGCACACCTGAGGGTTAGGTGTAGGTCATGAGGAATATATGCTCAAAGACTGAAAGGGGAACCATTATCAATGTATGTGCTCATTATTTAGCTGGTCACTTCAACAATAACCTAAATAAAGAGCTTACCAAGTTCATTGCCACCTAGAGTGTCCACGATTCTCTGAGCATCCCTCTGCTTTCATCTTTCCTAGAGAAGAGTGAGGTTGGGGAAAGAGAATTTGTGCTGAAGTAAGAATTTGTCCTCCACCCATTTAGCTTCACCTCATTGACCTATATATCTTTGTGTTTAAATTGAGAATGATGGCCCAACCTTCACGGGATGATTGCAGGAATTAAATAAGACGATGTGTACGACTAGTACTTTGCAAACCACAAAGTACTTTGCAACTGCTGGTAATTATTGGCATTATTAGGCTATACGGACTCTCATTCATTCATGAGTTCCTTTCCCACAAAGTTTCCAGCCTCGGCGGTGGGAAGGGTGGCACTTACAGAGGCACTGAAGATCTGATACCTAAGGAGGAAATGGAATCGTTACTTAGTAAGCCTTTGTTGCACTAAATGGTACCTCTGTGGCTTTCCGAACTTTACATGCTTCAGTGTAGTCTTGTACCGGTGTGTTATAGAATTGCCTGCTAAGTGATAGCAGTTGAAAGAAGGCTGAGTTTGCAATGCGACTAAAGGACAGCTGCTTCAGCAGTGTGGCTGATTCTTACAGGCTGGGACCTAAAACAGGAATCCTATTCAGTTGGGTGCAACTCAATTCAACTCAACTCAACTCAACCCAACCCAACCCAACCCATTCCAGTCCAATCCAGTCCAATCTAATCCAATCCAACCCAACTTGATTTAATAAACTGAGCTTTGCTATTTGCCAGACTTTGTGCCAGGAGCAAAAGGAAAACAAAAAAAAAAAAATGGATGTGACACTGGTGCCGCCCTCTCGGAAATAATGAACTCCAAGTTATAGTGTGAGAGGAGCTAGGCTAGGGGAAACCTTAGAGTGGGAAAGAAGACAAGGTTTCTTCTTCAGGGGATTTGTTGTCACCTCAGGAGCAGGACGGCAGGAGAGGTTTCCAAGGGTGATGAGAAATAAGACTGTCTTGCGGTTTTTCAGAGTCACATTCCTAGGGGTGGATCACTACCAGCAGGGACTCTGACATTAACACGTACCTAGAGAGGGTTCTTTTTTTTTTCCCCTTCCAATATGTCTCCACCTTTCTAATGACTATTTTTGTTTCTTCAAATTGAGATGCTGGCCTGATTTTAAAAACACTTATTTTTAACAGCTTCATAAATGGGAGCTTTATGAGTTGAGTTCTGCTGACCATTTCCTTGTTCGAAAAGTAGAAGGAAGCAAGAAGGTTTACTGGTCCAAGATTTACTTCTGCCAAGAAAAGTTGTCAAAATGCTTTAAATTGGGGGGAAAAAGATTACTAGTTGTCCTGTCTAGTGCATGTTTTGGGCAAACCTACTTTTTGTTATATTTAAGCCAATTTACAAATCTTTAGGTCATGGAAAAGTAAAGGTGAATGATTCTTATCTCTAAAATGCAAGTGAATTGTGCGGATGGAGTAGTAACATTCCTGACTGTCTGCCTATGTGTGATTCTTTGAATTCTCCTTTGAGCCAGTTGCCATATCTTACCCTTATTAATTAGTGAATTAAATGAAACCTTTAAGATGTGTTCATCTTACGTTTGTATGAGTCATGATTTTATCTTTCAATATTTATTTATTTATTTTAGAGATTTTATTTATTAAGAGAGAGCATAAGCTGGGGGAGAGAAAGAGGGAGAAGCATACTCCCCGCTGAGCAGGGAGCTCGATGTGGGGTTCGATCCCAGGACCCTGAGATCATGACCTGAGCCTAAGACAGCTGGCACCCAGGCGCCCCTAAGAAATTACCTTTTAGCATATTTTACCTGGGAAAGAACTGGCTGGTGATTTGGAGGGATAGGAACAGAAGGAAATGGAGATGTGTTCAGCGCCTATTAGATACCAAACCTTTATGTGCATTATTTTGTTACATCTTCACAAGTCTTACATCTTTGTGTTCTGCTTTTTTAAAAAACCAAGCTCTCATATTTGTCATGTTAACCAGGCTTATGTTGGTGTGATGATAGGCCGTGTAATGGGGTGAATTCTCTTCCCTTAAAATTCATATGTTGACATTCTAACCACCTATATCTCAGGGTGGGACTTTATTTGGAGACAGAGTCTTACAGAGGGAATCCAGTCAAAATAAGGTCATTAGGTTGGGCCCTAATCCAGTAGGACTGGTGTCCTTATAAGAAGCAGCTATTTGGAGACACACAGAGAGAAGCCCACGTGAAGATGAGGCAGAGACCGGGGCGATGTATTTACAGGCCAACGAACTCTATACATTGGCAGCAAACACCAGGAGCCAGGAAGGAGGCCGGGGACATAGTCTCCCTCCCAGCCCTCACAGGGCTGCCAACCCACCTGCCAACACCTTGATCTTGGACTTTCGGACTTCAGAACTGAGACAATAAATGCCTGTTTTTGTTTTTTTTTTTTTTTAAGATTTTATTTATTTATTTATTTGACAGACAGAGATCACAAGTAGGCAGAGAGGCAGGCAGACAGAGAGGAGGAAGCAGGCTCCCTGCTGAGCAGAGGGCCCAATGCGGGGCTCCATCCTAGGACCCTGAGATCATGACCTGAGCCGAAGGCAGAGGCTTTAACCCACTGAGCCACCCAGGCGCCCAATGCCTGTTGTTTTAAGTCACCCAGCTTGTGGTTCTTTGTTACACAGTAAAACCACAGCAAACCAATATAGGTCATTTACAAATTCTTTCTATTTTTCTATTTTTAAGAATCATTTATATTTAATTATAGGTGCGAGGGACTGATGAAGTTCTAGAACCTAGGTCAGGTTCGGTGGAGTGAGGTTCGGAGCCGACGGCTAAGAAAGAATTCTTAAGACGTCTCTGGTGCAAAATGGTGGTTTATTAAAGCACGGGGACAGGACCCGTGGGCAGGCAGAGATGCAGCTGCCCCGGGGATGTGAGGAGTGGTTGGTTATATACACAGGAGTTAGGTAGGTGAGGACAAAGGGGGTATTCAGAAGGGCTATCAGGGTAAAGAAGACTGTCAGGATATTGAAGTCCTTCTTACTATCCAGCCAAGGCCGCTTTCCCTCTAATGAGGCACTGACATAAAGACAATTGGGAGTCTCCTGGTGGAATGTCGCATTCCTGCTATCAAGCGTCCTTGCTAGTGAGATTTAGGTTTAGAAGCAATTTAACTTTATTTACTTATCCTTCTACCTCAGCCTCCTTCAGTTTTTATGGAGGGGAGGATGATGTTAGGGCTTGAGGAACTGAGTTATGTGCCTCTGGAAATTGGGCTATTGATAAGGTAACTTCTTTGTTGTAAATCTCAAGGACATTTGTAAACCAAGGGAGACTCCTGCCTTGCAGGATTGTGATCTCTGCAAGTTAACTATTTGTTTCTCTTTTATGGCAGTCAGGGGTGCCTGAGGAATGTCACCTATAGTACCGAGGGGAGGGGAGCGGGTGGAGAGGGGGTGCAAGGTGCCAGCTTTTGCTTTGTCCTCAGCCAGCCTCCTGCTCCCTCATCAGGACCATCCTGAGCAGTGAGGCCCGGTCCCCACCACCAGTTCCCAAGCTTGCAGTGAGATCTCAGGCGTCACCAGCCTAAGTGTCAGGCAGACACTCGATCTCAGCCGTGGGGATACACAGGCAGGGGACTGGCACATGTGCCCCTTAGATGAGGGACTGAAGAGTGAGGACGTGCCACCGTCTTCTCATCAGATTCGGGTGACGGGAACACAGCCCCATCTCCCAGTTATCACCAGCCATCAGGGCACGCAATATCTTCTGCCTTTCTTAAGTTCACTGGGATTTGCTTGATCAAAATGAAATAGCGTTACTCTTTCCTCCTGGAATGCCCCCAAAAGGAAGAACACATTTGGGGCAAGTTGTTGTTTTATTCTAACTGTTCCAGGGAAGCACTGGAGGTTCAAGCAGCAGAGTGCCCTGAGCTGGGTGACGTTTCTCAGGGGCCAGTCGGGTGTGTGGGGGCTGTGGGAGGAAAGGGCGGAAACGGGGACCAAGTGGAAAAGGATGCTGGCCTAGATCCTGAGGCAGCAGTAGAAACGGTAAGAAATATCAGGGTTGGGATATTTAAAGGGAGAATGGGTGGGACTTGCTGGAGAATTGGAAGTGGCAGGAGAGGGAAAGGAAAATCAAGGATGGCTCCGTGTTGGTTTTTTTTTTTTTTTTTTTCTTGATAAACTGGATGGATAGACAGTTAACCAGGAAGCAGGGGTGGGCTTTGAAGAGGGCTTCCTTTTTAAGCCTCCCATAAAGGTCAATGGTGGGAAGCCACCGATTCTTGCCCTGGTCTTTGGGAAAGCAAATTTCAAGCCATTCATAGGAGACTAAGCCTCTTTCTTCCTTCAGATAAACAATGTAATTATATGCTAATTGCGACCAAGTACTGTGTAGGCTGCCAAGGGAGCTGCCAATCTCCTAGATGGGAATGGATGGAGGGCAGGATGGGGCCCTAGAGAAGTGGGTTCTGAGGAGAACGGAGAGTCCTTCCATCCACCTGTCTGGAAGAAGTGTTACACGTCCAGAAGGACTGGCAGGTTGATAGGAAGCTTTTTAGCCAATGAAAGCCTCTGGAACAACGATGGCTACCTTTGGTCAGGGAGCTCCAGGCTTAGAATCCCAGGGGCTGGGACTGCGTCCTGGCTCCCTTCGCTCTCAGGAGCCAGTTCCCAACTAGATCTCTTACTGACACCCAATTCCAGCCTGCATTTGGGACTACAAGCTTCATCATTCCATCCCCAGGGCCTACCCAATGCTTCACGTAAGGAGGCATTCAATAAACTTTGTCAAATAAATGAGGCATAGATGCTTTGGAAGTAATTATTTCTTTTTCTCATCAGGGCTAAAAAGTTGGTAAATCAGTGGATGCTGTAGAGATGGTGTACCTTGATTTCAACAATGCATTTGTTGATATTTTGAGATTATTATGGAAAGATCTGGATATTTTGAGATTTTGATATTATTTCGATATTTTGAGATTATTATAGAAAGATCTGGAAATAAATATGGGTTGGATGATAAGATAGTCTACTGAGAAGAGTTAATTTCTGCTGACTTATTATACAAAAGGGAGACATATCTGAATTACTGTCACACATAGGAGGCTATCAAGTGACCTCCATATGCCTCTGGGTTAACCCCTGTCCTGCCCAACATTTTTAGAAATGACTTGGATAGGTAGGTCGAAAATTAAACCTCGATAAATTTGCAGCTATTTTAAAATTGAGAAGCCAAGGAAATGCCGTGGAGATAAGAGTCAAGATTCAAAAAGTATCTCAATGGATTTTGATTCTGTATGACGACTACTAAGGTTATATATGATACGAGTAAAACTCTTTGTAATGTAGCAAAACATGAATTCAGCAAGAAGGGAAGGACTCGTGGATCTTCAGCAGTTCATGTAGAAAGAACGGTTCCTTCTGGAAGATCTGGCGGTACCGTGCTTCAGAGAATAAGAGTGTGGATGTTCAGGTGACCCATTCTTGACAGAAGCCTCTCAAGACTCAAGCCCAGGAAGGTTCTCTTGTTCTGGCAACATTCATGATGCCCACAGCCGGTGTTTTGTCCACCACAGGGCCTGGGAAGCCCTGGTTGACCCAAAAACCCAGGTGTAATTCCTTGGCACTACAGTCGGGAGCCCTGGTTTCTGGACACACCTCCACCCTGCTCACTCCCTGCCTTGCTTGACCCTGGAGAACGACTCTCAGAGGCAGACTGCCCTCTGCAGGGGTCGCTGGAGCTCTTCCCTTTCCATCAGACCCTTCCACGCACGAATCAAAATTCAGCTCCCTCCAGGTGCAGAGGAAAAGTTATCTCAAGGGACAGCCCTGTGAAGTTTCCATGTTAATCACTTTGAGTTTATAAAAGCAAACAGGCCTGGCCTCTGGGACAAGGAAAACTGGAAGACCTGCTGCTCCTCTCTGAGGTGAATGACTTTGAGGTGTCGCAACAGACCCAAACCCCTTCTGGGAAAGGGCGCGCTGTTTACCTTCGCAGCCGGGCAGCCCGCGCGGCGGTGAGGGCTCAGCGAGGGCTCCACGCCCTTCCCTGCCGCCTCCCTCCACCCGAGCGTCAGGTTCCAGCCTGCAGAGCCAGAGTGGGTGGCTGGACGGGAAGAAACACTACCTTTCATGGGGTCAGCGCAGGCTTCTGGCCAGCAGGGTAGCCCTGGACGGCCTTTGAGGCCTGCGTCTGTAGTCTCCGTGGCTGAGCCAGATGGCAGGGCCCGGGAAGGCTCCGCCCTCTGATGTATGGATGCTCTTGTCAGTCAAGGCCAAAGAGACTCCCCCCCTCCCAACCCCCCACCGGAGTTTCTGGTGAAAGGCACTTTTCAGGCCTGGGGCATTCACATTCTGAGTGCGGCTCCAGTCTGACAGGATGGGTCTCCTCCCTCTGCAGTTGGAGCAAATGTCACTGGGAATCAAACCCATGGGAGGCTGGCCTGGGAGGAGGGTCGAGAAGAGAAGAAAGTCACCGTGGTGTGTATTCTCCACCACTGCCCCCCACAAGCGGCTGACTCATCCATAGGACACTTTGCTGAAATTCCCTCATCTCACTCACAAAGACTTGCATGACCCTGAACAAAAGGAAACAAGTAAGGAGGCAAAACTAACAAACAAAAAAAGGAAAATAAGAGAAAACAGTACTTTGGGACCTCTTTGGGAAGTTAGCTCTAGTTACACACACTAGAAAGCTCTGTCTTCGCTGTGCCCACATAATGGGCAGAAAGTGAACCAGACAACCCTCTCTCTCTCTCTCTCTTCCCCCCTCTGTGCGTGTGTGCGAATGAATTGCAGCGGGCCAATAGACAATTCTGTTTTGTTGCTTTGGTAAAAAGAAAAGAAAATGCCTAATGTATGAACCTGCATTAATTACAAATGCCTATGTATTCCTGAATACAGATCTCTTAACCAGACAGGCTTGGAAATTCCACTCAGGAGACTTGGCAGCTCCATGACTTTGGCGGAGTCCCATAATCTCTCAGAGGATCAGGTGGGAATTCCTCACCTGAAAATTGGACTAACAAGCCAGGTTCCTAGCCAATGATGAAGATCGGACGAAATAGCATGTGTAAAATATCCTAGCTCAGTGACCCAGGGAGGTGAATCTGGAGAGAGATGCCGGGACTGGAAGCTGTAGGAAGTTATCTTGCCTTTATCCTGATAACAACGGGAAATCAAAGGAGGTTTTAAACAAGGTGAAGACTCAGGGCTGTGGCATGAAGAAGGCAGTGTCAGCCGTGGCCAAGTTCAAGGTCAGAGGCAAGGAGATGAGCTGGATGTTGCAGTAGTCCAAAGGACTCCAGGCAGCCTCTGGGCTTTGACCCTCCATGATTTCCTGGCTTTTAGAACTGAACTTGTCTCAAATTCTGTGAAAGTGTTTTGTCCTTCAGTTTCCTAAAATTGGGCCCACCGTGTTTAGGTTTACTCTTCGGATCAAATTCCAGCTTTGGTTTTATTTGGTTAAATCGGTATTTATTGAATTCCTCTCATGAGCTAAGAACTCTGCAGCCTGAGTGTAGAGTTTAATAGAGTATAGAGACAGCAAGGTGGCTGGTAGGACCTGAGATAGACGGGTTCTAGGGCCTCGCGGTCCAGCGTGTCAGGACTACTGAGCATGTCTGCTGTAGGCAAGGGCAGTGTTGGCTGCACATTGGTTCCATTTTTGCCATCTTTTGGTCCAACCCCTATATCCACCCCGCCTCGATCCTGTCCCTGCTCCAACTCTAGTACCTTTTGACAGCTCCCACTAGTCTGGGCAGAGAAGCTGACACCTGCAGCTGTTTCCTGCCTAGAAACTATGGGAAAAGAAGCTTTCTTTTACCCCTGGGGCTGCTCTGCTCAGGTATCAAGTCCGCTGACAGGGGCCTCCTTGCTGAGAGAGCATGTCTGGTAATGAACATGAAGGAAGGCAGAGTTGAACAGGAGTCCTAGTTTGCAGCCCTCCATCTCGCAGTTCTGGAAGCTCTTGTCTGGGTGGGGAGGCAGGGATGTGTGCTCATGAACGGGGTGAACGACTACAGCCCAGTCACCACACACACAGAGTATAGCAATGGTTCGAGCAAGCTAGCTGACTTAAGAACTTACAACTAACATGGATTTATGGACCTGGTGACTATTTCTTGGCAGATTTTCAGAAAACGTGGGGAAAGGGAACCCAAAGGCTTAACTTGGTATCACGCCAGATGGGTGCTTGACTTAGTGCTTTTGGGGATCTGAAAGAGAAGGGTGATAGAAAACTCTGGTCTGGGGCAGCTAAAAGTGGGTGTGCCTTCCCACGCTCTTTCTTTCCCATCCACAGGGCTGGAAGCAAAGGGCTTCGGGAAGGCAAAGTTAGAAGACAGAAGCCTTTTGGTTTCCTGAGTCATCCTTTGGAGAGGAGCTCCTTGGGAGTCATCCAACCCACATCAAATTGTGAGGAGAAACATATTTTGTATGCCATATCCCTGAATGTTTGAGGCTTATTTTCTCTGTTAGCTTATCCTATATCGATCAATACGTTTACAAAGAACATGGAGAAATTGCTAAACTTCCATTGCCCTAGGGTTTAGAAAAGATTATATACCGCCCATTAGAAAAATCTCTACCACTTACTCACTCATGCACTATTTATTTTACTGATGATAATGCAAGGTTAAGCCAGGCCAAGGGTTTGGTGAGATGAACACTTTCACACACTGCTTACATTGTAAATTTCTGGAAGGTTCTGGAAAACAAGTTGGTAATATTTATCAGTCCACTTAAAATATTCATACCCTTTGAGCAAGTAATTCTACTGGTAGGAATCTAGTTAAAGGAAACTATGAAAGATGTATGAGAAATGTGTGTAAATAATAATGTGCAAAGCCATTTATGGTCATCATGGAGACAATGTAAATTTTCAATCGTATCAGAACGGTGGGAAATTGTGGTAATTACATAAAATGGGATATTATATGTCAATTACATTTGTGCTTATGAAGCCATCTTAATAGTGTGGGGGAAATATTTATGTTATAATGTTAGTGAAATATCAGGGAAACTCTACTATTCTGTGTATATATATTTATAGGAAAAGCATAGAAGAAAATGCACCCAGCTTAACAGTTATAGTGGTTTGTCTTACCTATAGGATTATATGGAGTTTCTGTTTTGTTCTGTATACTTTCCTGTACTTCCCAGTTTTAAAGAATGTCGATATATTATTAATTTTTTTATAATGGAGGAAGAAGTCACCAAAAACTTTATTCTAAAATGTTATGCCGAAGTGTTCTCCAAGGGGGGAGGGTGCCATTGGGTGCCATTGGGCTTCTCAAAGGTGAGGTTGCACTTCCTGAGATAAATTCAGGAGATGGTCTTTACCCAGGTGTCTAAGTGGAACCCCTACCCAATGGCCACTAAATGGTTCATCAGGAAAGCCTCAGGGCCACTACTGAGTGTTTAAGCATGCACTGAAGGCAGGAATCAGGGTAAATGATTTCTGCAAGTTGGGGAGAATTTTGCCCGTGAGGCTCACCCCTCACCTAACCTCTGACCTGTGCTGTGGGAAGAGAGACAGAGGGAGAGAAAGGAGTGCTCAGGGGGAAAAAGGTGGCTGAGTGTGGTAAAGAGCAGCAGCAAGAGGGAAAAAGTGCAGAAAGAAAGGGCAGGAAGGCAGCAGAGTTTGGAGGAGAAAAATATATGTAACTTCTGACATTGCAGAGAGATGCCAGTAGGGAACCTGGGACAGAAAAACCAGAGCTGTTGAATGACAGGTAGAAGGTGCTTGAATAATTGCAAATAAAGACTGAGAATTCCCTGTAATTATTTCAAAGCCCTGATAAACCTCTAGATGGAGGTATGCATTCAGCTCTAATGGATCCAGGTTAGGATTACAAAATAATAATTTAAAAAGAGATGAGCATCTGACCATCCAAATATGACCAAAATGAAGATATCCCCTGATCCTAGAAAGGACAGATTGGATATTAATATCACATCAATGTTGTGTGTTTTCATTACTTGTTTTAATGTTCCCATGTGGTTCCAGAGTTGTGAAAGGAAATATTTGATACAGAAAACATTGGATGTAGGCTTTTTCCATAACTAACATTCTTAGTACAGCATGGTGAATTGGAAGAGTGGGTGAAACACATGGAGTCAATAGCTTCATCCATGCCTTACTTACCTTCATTCATTCATTTACTGGTTCATTCAGTCCATGTATGCTGAGAATCAATTGAAATGTACGGGTCATTGGAGACACAGAGATGGACGTTCTCTTTTTTTTAATGAGCCCAGGGTCTAATGGGTAAGGTGATTGTGCAAATAACCCAGTTATTACATAGTGTGAGAATTGCTGTAATGATAGAGTGCACAACGTGTGGAGAGCACACCCTTAACGGGATAGCATATTCATGGACCCATAGGAGTTTCTGGGTCAAGGGAGTAGGAAGGGAATTTCAGGCAATGGCAGGACCATGCCAGGCAAAGTGGGAGAGGGGAGAGGCAGAGCATGTCTGGGGGACCAAGAGATCTTGTGGCTGAAGCTTAGGTGGAGGAGTGACAGCCTCTGACTCTGGAGCTAGACTGGGAATGATCTCCCGCATACAATGGCAGTTCTCAGCCTTGGTTGAGCATTGACTGGGAAGTTCCAAAAATATCAATGTCTGAACCCCATCTAGAAAGTCTGATTTCACTGGTCATGTTAGTGGCTTGAGCATTGGGACCTTAAAAGCTCTGCAGATGACTCTAATGTGCAGCTAGGCTTGGGAACCCTTACTCAAGAAGGTGGAAAGTCTTAGAATAATCAGTGCATTTTTCATAATATTAGTTTGGCATCAATACAGAGTCCAGAGACTGGTAGCAAAAAGGCACATTAGAGACTGACTATCAATGTCAGGTAAGGGAGGATGAAGGTCTTTTTTTTTTTTTAAAGATTTACCTATTTGTTTTAGAGAGAATGAGAGAGTGAGAGCACACACAAGCAGGGGGAGGAGCAGAGGAAGATGTAGGCAAGCAGACTCTGTGCTGAGTGAGGAGCCTGACACAGGGCTTGATCCCACGACCCTGAGACCGTGACCTGAGCCAAAGTCAAGAGTCAGATGCTCAGCTGACTGAGCCACCCAGGCACCCCAAGAGGATGAAGGTCTTAAACATGAAGCAGAGGGAAAGGAACAGATCTGAAAGCTATCAGGAAGGGAGAATTGGGCTGGAGTGGGAGGAGGGGGAAAGAAGAAAATCGGGTATTCTGATTTTCCGGGTGACGGCTGGTACCTTCACTGAGATAGGAAGCCCAGGAGAGAAAATGCATGCGGAGGCATTTGGGAAGCAGGAGTGGATGTGGGAAGTTCAGTCTGTCTCTCGTTGCGTTGGAGGCAGCTACGCTTTCCATTGCTTTATAGGCCTTTCCGGTTGGGTGGCTACTGAGGATCAGATCGCTCAATATGCATTCCAGTCTTCTTCTAGATGCTTCCTGATAATGCCGAGCTGGAAAGGAAAAGAATCCTATATGTGCCAGACTCCAAAACAGCTCAGGTTCTGCAGGAGATCTGAGGCTCTGCCAATCTGGAGTATCTCCCCGTGAGAATCAACAGGTGGGGGGGAGACGTCGTGAAGCGGAAGCCGTGGTTTTGCTGCTTCACGGTCTGCTGACAAGCACACTTATGTGGGCATTTGGGCTTTGGGGTTTTCTCTGGTATTTGAACACAGGGCACGACTACTTGCCTCTTTTCTATAAAAGAAAGGGGGCACTATCACCCCCTCCTCCCCAAATCTTACTGCAGGGCTTTGCCCTAGAGTGAAAAATCCTCCTGGGCTCCAAACAAACAGACAATTTAAATCTTGGTATTTATGAAGCCTCCTTTCATTGAGATGCCATTGATTTGTCCTGGGGCTCTTTCCTTGCCTAACACATATTTCCACAGAGAGAAGTGTGGCTTTAGAAAAATAGACATTGGTACATGTGGGGATGCCATAAGTTCAGATATATTGTAGACTGAGGTGGAGGGGAGATCATTTTCATTTAACCATGTCTGTCAATCATCTCCCAAATATTGTCAAGGAATAGCTTATTTTGTTTGGGTACCACAGAGTGGATGGGTGAGAAGCACTGAAAGCAGCCGGGCCTCGTTTTCTTGTATCAAAAAACTCAGGGCAAAGCTCTGCTCATTCTCTCTCTGTCTCTGTTTCTCTCCCTATCTGATAGAATTAGAAGACTCAACATTCCTAAAAAGCGTGCTAGGAAATACTAATCCCCCAGGAGTTGTGCCTCTCTGCATTTTCTCCATTTGCAGGAAGGGCACAGAGCGTGGGGAGAACTTTCATTCACTTAGTCTTGATCCATGTCTTATTGCATATTTTGGATTTCAAGGAAAAGGACACTTCCCATTTACCTCCCAAAAAACCAACATTACTTTTCTTTAAAAGTAAAAATGGCTATCAGGCCTTTGTCTGTAGTGTCATTTGCAAATATCTTCTCCCATTCTGTGGGTTGCCTCTTTGTTTCGTTGACTGTTGACAAAAGCAGAAGCTTTTGATCTTGATGAAGTTCCAAAAGTTCATTTTCGCTTTTGTTCCCTTTGCCTTTGGAGACATGTCTTGAAAGAAGTTGCTGTGGCCAATGTTGAAGAGGTTACTGCCTATGTTCTCCTCTAGGATTTTGATAGATTCCTGCCTCACGTTGAGGTCTTTTATCCATTTCGAGTTTATCTTTCTGTATGGTGTAAGAGAATGGTCGAGTTTCATTCTTCTATACATAGCTGTCCAATTTTCCCAGCACTATTGATTGAAGAGACTGTCTTTTTTCCACTGTATATTTTTTCCTGCTTTGTTGAAGATTATTTGACCATAGAGTTGCAGATCCATATCTGCGCTCTCTACTCTGTTCCACTGGTCTACGTGTCTGTTTTTTTTGCCAGTACCATGCTGTCCTGGTGATCACAGCTTTGTAGTAAAGCTTGAAATCAGGCAATGTGATGTCCCCAGTTTTGTTTTTCTTTTTCAACATTTCTTTAGCAATTCGGGGTCTCTTCTGGTTCCATACAAATATTAGGATTGTTTGTTCCAGCTTTTTGAAAAATGCCGGTGGAATTTTTATTGGTTTGGCATTGACAGTATAGATTGCTCTAGGCAGTATAGATATTTTAACAATGTTTATTCTTCTGATCCATAAAGAACTCCTCAAACTCAACACACACAAAACAGATAATCACGTCAAAAAATGGGCAGAAGACATGAACAGACACTTCTCCAAAGAAGATATACAAATGGCTAACAGACACATGAAAAAATGTTCATCATCATTAGCCATCAGGGAGATACAAATCAAAACCACATTGAGATACCACCTTACACCAGTTAGAATGGCCAAAATCAACAAGACAGTAAACAACAAATGTTAGAAAGGATGTGGAGAAAGGGGAACCCTCTTACACTGTTGGTGGGAATGCAACTTGGGGCAGCCACTTTAGAAAACAGTGTGGAGATTCCTTAAGAAATTAAAAATAGAGCTTCCCTACAACCCAGCAATTGCACTATGAGTATTTACCCCAAAGATACAGATGAAGTGAAAAGAAGGGCCATCTGTACCCCAGTGTTCATAGCAGCAATGGCCACAGTCACCAAACTGTGGAGAGAGCCAAGAGCCCGTCAACAGACAAATGGATGAAGATCTGGTCCATATATACAATGGAGTATTATGCCTCCATCAGAAAGGATGAATACCCAACTTTTGTACCAACATGACAGGACTGGAGGAGATTTTGCTGAGTGAAATAAGTCAAGCAGAGAGAGTCAATTATCATATGGTTTCACTTACTTGTAGAGCATAAGGAATAACATGGAGGACATGAGGAGATGGAGAGAAGTGAGTTGGGGGGAATCAGAGGGGGAGATGAACAATGACAGACTGTGGACTCTGAGGAACTGAGGGTTTTGGAGGGGAGGAGGGTGGAGGGTTGGGTGAGCCTGGTGGTGGGTATTAAGGAGGGCACATATTGCATGGAGCACTGTGTGTGGTGCATAAACAATGAATCCTGGAACACTGAAAAAAATTACAAAAAATAAGAAAATAAAAGTTAAAATGGCACATGAGAGGTAAGGAGAATTTCATATTTTTCTGAACTCTTAGCCTCCTTTTTATTTACTTTTACAAAAAGGAGATTATTGGATAATACATTTAACACTATGGTCACAGGAAATAAAATAAATAAAATCCTCAATCTATATGCTTAGTTTTGTTACAGAAAGAGTATTGAGTTGCCAGTAAAAATTTGTAGATTAAAACAATGTATTAGGCTAAATTACAGTATGTGAAATGGAGTGGAAGTCAAAATTCAAGAAGAGAAAATCACAATGTTAAGTATTAGGCAAGTGAAAAGAGTTGCATATGTGTTTTTTAAAATAGAGGGCGGTGGGAATTAAGGTCTATGACACTTCCATTCTACTGGCTACATTACGAAGAATTATGTGTCAGCTTGATTTTTAAAATGAATATTTACAATGAATCATAAGTTACCTTATTTACAGCTATTTAACTCAGGATGAAATATTTCAGATGTTAACTTAAAAATGTAGACATAGATACTTGGTTTTCCAAAGTTCTTTTGGAAGGTATGAAGATAAAAGAAAAGTGTGAGGGCCACTTATCCAGGGAAAAGTCCACGGAGTTTCACAGTAACTTCCACGCACCACTCCTTCCACCCCGGCTGCCCCACCCACCCCCCGTGTTGTATGGAGCCTGAGTGGGATCACAGAATGCACGGTTAACTTTAACACTGGTTGGGGTGCCTGGGTGGCTCAGTCCGTTAAGCATCTGCCTTCAGCTTAGGTCATGATCCCAGGGTGCTGGGATCGAGTTCCCCATGGGGCTCCCAGCTCAGCTGGGAGCCTTCGTCTCCCTCTCCCTCTGCCTGCCACTCCTCCTGCTTGTGGTCTGTCTCTGTGTCAAATAAATAAATAAAAACCTTAGAAAAAAAAAACAAACCTAAAAAAAAATAACACCAGTGGAAGGATCAGTGTTCAGATCCATCTGAGACTAAAAAAAGAGAGATCCAGGTCCTTGGCTGTTTGCGTTATTCATGCCTATGGTCCCCTCTGGCAGGCTGATCCAGACTTGACAAAAACTAAAAGTGTGGGCATGTCTTGCTGGGATGCGTCACACACATGTCACTCCACCATTTACACGACTGACTTTACAGCCATTTATAACTTTCATTTACAAGCAGGAACATGCTAGTGTGTGTACTAATTGCTATTTGGGTAAGTGTGAAGGAGATGGCATGGAGAAAATGAAAAAGGGGTCACTGGGGTGTTTTTCTTCTCCTTCCTTCTCGCCCTGGTCCCCATCTCAGAGTTGCCTTACTTGACCTGTGCTCTTCGGGCCACACCTGGCTCTGGTGAATTCCGATTTTAAAACCCTGGAGGTTTCATTCCTTGAGGGTTTTAGAGTGATGTCTGGGCCACTTCTGGGCTCAGATGGTCTGTCCACGATATAGAAACCCCTGTGAGATCCTGCCATCCTCCAGTCTTTGTTGGGGAGCCCACGCCCTCCGGGCAGCTTCCCCAGATGTCGGTGCCTTGGCAACGCCCTGGTTTGAACACGATTTTAATAGCGACTAATTCCCTTGGCTGTGGCACTACTGCAAATGGCTCACCATTGACGGACAAGTTTCAACAGTCGAGGAACCAGATGAGACTATTTTCCCCGAACAATAGCTTTGTAGCAGAAGGCAGCCAGGGCGTGTCAGGGGACAGCGGGGAGTGAGGCAGGCAGCAAATGGAAGGTGGAATGGATGAGTGCTGGACTTTCTGGGATGATTACCTATTTAAATCTTGATTACTCTCTGAAGGGAAGCGGCCGCTTGCAACTCCCTGCAGATGATTTTTGGTACCTTTGTAATGTACTCAGGGACAACGGCTGCCAGGAAAGTGGCATAGATTGTTAGAGGAGTGGTGTCTCAGTTCCCACCCAAGCTTGGAGGAGGGTGGGGGAAAGCACCAGCTGCGGGCACTGCTGGATACATTCAGGTCCAAGGCAGCAAATTCATCCTTGTTTTTCCATCACTCCACCCTCCCTGCCCCCTGCCACTCACTCACTGGGTCATCAGATGTCCTGCTGCCCCCTTGGGCATGCTGGTGGTTCCTTCCTTCAGAATACTGCTCCATGGCAGGGGTCAGGGGTGAGAGGCTACCAAGGGACTGTGTGTCCGAGGCTGGAACGTTCAGACTCTGTGATGTCAATGTCAAAAACATGTGGTGTTGCTCAAACACCTGTCATTGCCTTATAGCCTGTAATAAACCAACTCCCCAGGTCTTTTGCTCTAGTTGGAAGCTCAGCTTAGGCTCCTCCTAACCACACGGAAGCACAGACCACATGTACGCAGCGGCACTCACAGGAAGTCCACCTTTGCTTGCAGTCATTTCCAAGGATAGATATTGCTTCTTAAAACTCTGCTTTGTGGCAGGTTCTTTAAACAGATCAGCGTGAATTCTCATCTTTGGGCTACTGAGCAAATAGTCTTGTTCCCTTTTCTCCAGAAGCAGCAGCAGCTGAGCTCCAGAGAGATTAGTTAATTTTCCCCACACGAGAGGCTTCTAGGATGAAGAACCCAGCCTGCCTGACCCTGGAGTCTGGGTCTTCCCATCACATCTTGCTGCCATTCATATCACTCTTCCTGCACTTGGAGTTTTTCCAGCAGTAGAGTCCTTTATGTCCTCAAAGCCAGCGGCTCTAGGCTGCAGATTCTCTCAGTTCCCCTTTTCTGGAATTTTCCCAGCTTTGCCAACTGTTCCTTGAATTTCAATGGTGAGGCCTGAAACTAGTGCCTCAGAGGCCTAAGTCCTTTTGTTTGGTGCAGGGACACGGAGACATTGCTCTCTTGGTTTTTAAATTCCAACACTGACCACTAAATTCCAACATTTCTGAGCTGGAAAGAGGCTTAGGAAACATCTACCCAGGGGGCCTCAAACTCAAGTGTGTATCAGAACCACCTGCCACACTTGCACATTACCTATGTATTGCTGTGTAACAGATTACCCCCAGACATAGCAGCTTAAAACAACAAAAATGTATTAACTCACACAGTTTCTGAGGGCCAGGAATCCAGGAGTGGCTTATCAGTCGAGTTCTGGCTCAAGATCGCTGATGAGACTACAAATCAAGGTGTTTTTTGGAGGGACGGCAGTTCATCTGAAGGCGTGACTAGGGCTGACTTCCATGGCTGGCAGTGAGGTCTCTTTTCTCCACCATGTGAGCCTCTCCTAAAGCTGCCCAAATGTCCTAAAAACCTGGCATCTGGCCATCTGGAAGCCAGTGATCCAAGAAAGATCAAGAGTACAGTCAAGAGGGAAGCCACAATGTATTGTGTCATATGATCTTGGAAGAGACACACCATCACCCTTATGTCTTTTAGTCATCAGACAGACCAAGTCTAGTTCAAGGGAGGACAAGACTACACAAGGGTGTGAATTCCAGAAAGTGGGGATCGTTGGGGACCATCTTGGGGCTTAGATGTCACAGCTTGTTGAGACAGATTTCTGGGCCCCATCCCTAGGGTTTGTGATCTGGTAGGTTTGGAGTGGGGCCCAAGACTTTTCTAACAAGTTCCCAGGTCATGCTGTTGCTACTCATCTAGGACACGTACTTTGAGAACCACAGATCTGTCCCCGATTCTGATTTTGTAGATGATGAGGTTGAGTCTCACAGAGATGGAGGAAAAGTAAGGAGCAGGGAAGTAAACCAATAATTAATTACTGAATACCAGCTACGTGTCAGGCCCTAGGCAGGAGCCTTTGCATACATTTTCTTGCTTAATAGGACCAACCCTGTGCATTGCTCACCATTTCATGATGAGGAAGCTGTAACAGAGAAAGTAAGCAGTGTGTCCAATTTCCTACATCTAGTTCATGCACAAGGACAGGACTGGGACCCAGATCCCCTGCCTTTCAAGCCAGAGTGGTTTGTACAACTGAAGAGCCCCCAATCTACTATCCTCATGTTAGTGGAATCATTTTTCCTGAAAATGCATTAGGTGCCTTACTAGGACCCTATCACAGGGCACTGAGGAATCACCCTATAAACTGTACCCATTACACTTGCAGCTCATAGACTAAAAATGACCCTTAGTTTCATTTGAAGACTCAGAGATTCAATATTCTCGATGCTTCCTGAGTCTCCAAGACCATGTCTAAGCCACCCTGGCTCCAGCAGGGATACCCAGGGGACTCGGACAATGACAGCATGATAGCAATTCCCCGCAGGTTGTAACCTCAGTCCCCTCGAGCTCTGAGCTATGTAGAAGTCATAGTTCCAACATAACCTTGCGCAGATCTCTTAAAAGCCTTGTGCCTTCGTTTCATCATGTGTAAAGTGGAAAGTATAGTAATTGAATTTTTTTGCCCCTCCCTTTCTGAGGCTATTGTGAAGTTCAAATGGAATAAAATATGCAACGTCCTTCACAAATTGCTAAATGCCTTGCACAGAGGAGATCCTATTCCTGGTACCATGCTCATCCATTTCAGATCTGCTGAGTTGTCCCTGGTTCTCATCTCCTGTTTTTTTTTTTTTTTTTTTTTTTAGATTTTATTTATTCATGTGACAGAGAGTGAGCGAGCGAGCACAAGCAGGCCGAGCAGCAGGCAGAAGGAGAGGGAGAAGCAGTTCCCCACTGAGCATGGAGCCCGATGCAGGGCTCGATCCCAGGATCCTGAGATCATGACTGAGCTGAAGGCAGATGCTTAACTGACTGAGCCACCCAGGAGCCCCAGCATCTCCTATTTTTAAGATTAGGATGCTGGGCTTTATTAAAAGCCCTTTAAGCATCTATTGCTATTTCTCCAGGCAGAATCAGCTGCTGGGTAAGAATTTTAGAAAATATAAAAGAGGGAAAAAGCCAACTCTTACTATATGCAAGCCCCTGGGCCAGATGCTTACAATGAGTCTGTAAGGGTGATATCAATATCTCTGTTTTAGATGTAGAAATGGAGGAAAAGAAACAGAAGGTCATTGCTGCAAGTAAAAGAAGGGGGCGCTTGACTGTTAAGTTATTCAGCACTGGGCCTGGCTCAGAGAAAACATTCCATGAACAGAAACTTTTTTTTAAAGATTTTATTTATTTATTTGATAGAGCAAGATCACAAGTAGGCAGAGAGGCAGGCAGAGAGAGAGAAGAGGAAGCAGGCTCCCTGCCAAGCAGAGAGCCTGATGCGGGACTCGATCCCAGGACCCTGACATCATGACCTGAGCCGAAGGCAGAGGCTTAACCCACTGAGCCACCCAGGCACCCCAGAAAATTCTTAATAGTGAGTGGATGCCTCTGTTGGCAATGATTAAGCCCACTGTCCCATCAGACTAAGTGGGCTTGCTGGACTCAGATGGAGAGCAGCCACCTAAGAAGGGCTTCCAACTCCTTTCTTCTCAGCATGGAGCCTGGTAGGAATGACTTTCTCTAGGAGAGGGTGAGATTTCTATTAAGTCTCTCATTGCTGAATTTTCCTTAATTATAGACCGAATAGGGAGCAGAATTTCCCAATGCTGACCATTTGTTGGCATTTTAGAACATCTAGAAAGTGCAGTGGTCACTAGGAGGCAGCATGGGTTAACTAAGAACCAAAGTGTGTGGGGGAAGAATTATTAGTTGTGTAAATTACAAGAGTGCCATAAATGTCATATCCCTTGATTTCCACAAGAAATTGGAGGCAGATGGAGAAAAAAATCGCTGGACACAGGGGGCCTCAAACAGCTGGTTGAAAATTATGCCCAAGAAAATACAGATCTAGTAACATGCCTTAAAGACTCCACTCTTGACCCTGTTCTCCATAACAGTTTCCTTGGTGCTTGGTCTGAGGTCAATGACCTGCTTATCACATTCAGAGACTTAGGTCCTCTGTGTGGATCAACAAGCAGTATCTACACACGATATCGTAAAGACAGAATGGAGAACAGCATCGGGTTTGTCTCCAGCTCAGACAATGAGCCAATAGTTGAGAATTTTCAACACATCCCTAGGATATCCGGAGGTTTTGACTGCTGTGTTTCCATAGGGATAGTGACATGGTAATATACAGAAAATGGACACTGAAAATTTTAGAGACGTGAACGCTGGGAACTGCTGTAGGACCTGGGGCTATTCAGTGTGGAGGAGAAAATGATTTGGGGTGGGGGAAGACGGCATTTCTGCTCACAGGGCTGCTGGGAGGGTTAGAGCCCCTCCTGGACCCCCCCCCCCACACACACCCCAAGTACATAGGTCAGTATGGCCTGCTTTACTGCTCTCATTTCTGGATCTACTTTCTCAACCTCGTCTTTTTTTCTTTTTTGTATCCTCCTTTTAGTTAAACACTTTTATTGCAATACATACCTGCAGGCAAGAGCATACATTATGAGCACAGCTTGATGGATTTTTACATAGGTGTATACCTATGTAACCCCCGTCCAGATCAAGTTTTAGAACAGGTTCCCTTGTGCTCCAGAAGTAACCTCTAATCCTGATCTCTGACCATAGATTCGTTTTATTTCTAACGAATCGTATAGGATAAATTCTTTTTATTTTGGCTTTTGTGACCTACGTCATTCTGAAAGTTTCATCCACATCTTTGGGGAAGAGGTAGTTCATGATTTGTCATTTCTGCTAGTATTTTGTTTGTATGACTATAATTTATTCAGTCCACAGTTGGTTGACATTTGAGTTGTTTACAGTTTTGGACTATTTTGAGGTGCCTTATTTTAAGCTATATTAACTTGTTGTAAACATTTATAATTTATTTTAGAATTTATAACTTCATATAAACATTTATAATTTAGTTTAAGTATACTCGATATTTATAGCAAAATACTTAGGAGCTGCGCTAAAGTATTAGCCCTACCCTGGGTTCCTCCGCAGGCAGGAACCAGCAGTTAATGTATTTCCTGGCATATAATAGGTACTCAGCAAACATCTGATGAGTCTGATACATTGTTGGTTAATTGTTCAGAGCCAATGATTAGAAGTTACAGAGATAAGCATTTTATTCCCTATGAAGAATCTTCTTTTTCTTTCTTTCTTTCTTACTCCCTTCCTTCCTTCCTTCCTCTCTCTTTCTTTCCTTCCTTCCTTCCTTCTTTATTCCTTTTAAAGATTTTTATTTATTTATTGGAGAGAGAGAGAGAGACAGAGATCGCAAGAGAGAGCAGGAGCAGGGAGAAGAGGGAGAAGCAGGGCTCAATCCAGGGACCCCGGGATCACAACCTGAGCCGAAGGCAGATGCTTAACCCACTGAGCCACCCAAGCGCCCCATGAAGAATTTTCTTAATATTTGCCCTGTTGAACCCCAGAAGTGATGAAACATGAACAGTAAGTTCCCCTGTTTTTTGAAGGTGTGAAAGCAGGACATAAGGTCCTTCACCAGGAGATCTGGAGTAAGGGACACTGTAGGGGCTCTGCCTGCATCTCCCTGGATCCCCTTTGTCATTTCTTGGGCCTCGCTCCCAGCATCTGTGTTCTTCTGTTTCTAAGGATCAGCAGAACGATTATGGGAGTGCAGCTCCCTTGATTTGCATTCAGATAACCTCGGAGTTGTCATTGTCTCCGAGGGCCCCCTATGGCATCAGGCTGAGGCTGACTTGGTCTCAAGTCCTGCCCTGGGGTGTCCTCTTTCCCTTCCCTTCCGTGCTCCTCGTGCTCCTCGTATTCATTCTCTTACTGCTTTGTCTCGGGAGTGCTTCCTGAATATAGCACTGGGACAGGAATCCTTGTCTCAGGGTCTGTTTCTAAAGAACCTAAGCCAAGATATTTGATGATGAATGAATTGATCTGATCCATTCTGAAGGATAACAACTCAGTCCAACTAGTAGGGAAATAGACCGACGAAGCAATTCCACTGTATCAGTCTTGCAAAAATGTAGATGATTATTCGCTTCCAGGCCTTTTGGCTAGGATCAGGTGTAGTATCAAAAACCTAGATGAAGCACAGCCCTTTTGCCTCAAGTCAGGACTCACTGTTAAAACCTGGAAGGGCTGGTCACTAGGCAACACTGGGATCTCGGATGTGGATGGATCAACCTGCGGAGAAGGAAAAAAAGCCGGGGCAAGAGTCTGACAATGTAGGGACGACCCTCCAAGAGGATGTAATCAATGGTCCAAATTACAGGATCCAAATCAGGTGTCAAATGCAGACTCCGTCGTTTATCTCCCAGGGAAATACTCAGAGTCCATTGGAAATAACCTCAAGGCTCATTGAGTTTAGATCAGCATCCTAGCGAAGGGCTGGTTGCCATCGTCCAAGGCAAAAACTAGATAAGTCTAATGCTAGCTAGGTTTAAAGGCCAGGACCAGGGGGATCATGCGACTTCAGGGACCCAGAGGTACCCCACTGTAGACTTGCAAGCAAAGCAACAATTCAAGCTTCTCATGTGGGTAGATTTCAGCTAGACTCTGCTCTAGTAAGAGTTGGACCAAGGGAGCAGAAAATAGGTGGGGGACTCTGTGCTGGGACTCACTTGTATGTGCTGGGCACAGTGCAAGGCACTTTTTGTACACAATCTTTCACCTTCTCAACAACTCTCTGAATAAGCATAATTAACCTCATTTTTCAAACTCAGAGAATGAGGCTCAGCAAGGTTAAATCAAGTGCCCTAGGTCACTGGTTAAGGCGGAATTCACACACATCAAACAATAGCTAATTGAACAATGCCCTCTGCGGTCTGCCAGGGGAATGTTGCAAATGATAATTGCCACAGGGGTGTAAACAGAAGAGGCAGAGGTGCCAAACCAGCTTTGTAATAAATGAAAAAATATCAATCATCCCCATGTGTTGCCCCTTAATGCCAGCTTATTGGGAAATAGGGCATTACTCCTCTCAAAGCATTCTTCTAGACCTGTATCTTCCAGAAACTTTCCTTAATTATTCACATAAACTCCTCAACTGGCTGGAGGCAGGGGAGGAAGAAGCAAATTCTTTCTGTCCTTTTCTCTGTGTTGCATTATTCAGCCCTCTCTATGCCAGTGAGGAAGGCAATCATCTTTTAATTTAAGAGATAGGGCTGATAGAGACACCTGGGTGGCTCAGTTGGTTGGGTGTCTGCTTCGGCTCAGGTCATGATCCTAGGGTGCTGGGATCGAGTCCCACACTGGGCTCCTTGATCAGCAGGGAGTCTGCTTGTCCCTCTCCCTCTGCCTCTCCCCCTTCTTGTGCATGCTCTCTCTCTATCCTTGATAGAGAGAGAGAGAGAGAGAGAGATGGGACTGATGAACATCAGAGAACTTAAACTTTCCCCAAATCTCAGCCTGTAAATAATTCTATTTTCTCTGAGCTAGAGTCTGTATGGGTTATTCCTCACCCGTGCCTCCCTCTTTATGACATTCTTGAAACTCTCGTGGAATTTATTAATAAGTGCCTGGATGGTTGTTTGAGCTCTGTAACTGCTTGTCTACAAATGGAGAGAGTTAATCTCGGTTCTGGACATGAATGCTTGTCCTCGCTGTATGTTTCCTCCACAGACCACAGCTCTGTGGTTACCATTTGGGTCCTTGGTGGGTGTAGACAACCAAACAAGAAAACTTAGGCTGCAGAGTCTGCTTTCAAACTGAGGATATCCAGATGGATAGTTTATACTTATGAAATACAGGTATTTCCAAAGTCCCCTGTTGTACGTGTGTATTACTCTGTCCATCCAGCCTTCCTCCCTTCTTCTAGAAATAGTCCTCCTTCATTTGGAAAACTTCAACCCCATCAGGCCAAGAGGATTTTGGAGGAGACTGCCATCCTCCCCTTGGCCATGGAAGTTAGTCCGTGGAATGGGCACGTGACCCAAACCAGACCAATCAAAACAGTCCACAGCAATTTTTTTGAACAGGAGCTAAGAAAACTTTTCCTGTGATGGCGAGGCAGAGAAGATGTGAGACTGCAACTTTGGGGACCACAGGTCCATCTTTGGAGAGAAAGCCCATTTGAGAGGCTGAGGCTGACACGTAGAGAGAAGCCGAGATCAGGAGAGTGTATGCTTGCATGAGTGATGGACTGTCAATGAAGTCCATGTCCTGGGTCTCTGATTTGGCTCACCCCATGGTTATGTGACCCAAAAAAGTCCCCTTGTTGCCTGAGCAAGTCTGAGTCACATTTCTGTCACTGGCAGCCAAGTCTGGTGTCACACATCCCATCTTTTCCCCCTATTGCTTGTTCTCAGCTGAAGACCAAGACAGCACGTGACTCTGAAATAAGCAGTGTTGATTTCAGCTGGGACTGTGGGATTGCTGCGTCCTCTGAGGCTAGAGGGCACCCAGGTTGGCTCTGGACAGCCCGGGTTTGTGCCAGCTTCCCTGGAGAAATTATTAGCAGGGCTCCCTTTCAGCTCATAAGGGCCTGACTTAGATGATCACCATATAGTTTCGTATTTCAGGCTCATCTCAACCCTTCCCTTTCTTTGAATCCCTTTGAATCCCTTTTGAATCCCTTTCAATCCCATCCCCATCCCCATCCCCACCTTGAGCCATCATCCTCCTGTAAGTGAGAGACAGAGACAAAGCACGCCTCCCCGATCTGTGTAGCCCGGTGGAGTTCTGTGCAGCACTGTGCACACTGTATTGGCTGTACTGAATGTTTATGCCTTAAGGCAACTAATTAAACAGACTTACTGAAAAGCAATCAATTTGATTGATTTGCATTAATCAGGATCTGGATTTCTAGTTTTCCAAGTTTAAAGGGCACCCCACATTTATGGGATGGATGATGATGATGGAAATGTTGACTATGCACTTCTATTTAATTCCCACGGGTAAGCCTTATCCCCATTTTTACAGATTAGGGAGTTGATGGAGAAAAAAGGGAATGTGTGCCCCTGAACTGCACCATGCTGAAGCCCGCACCATGCGGTGGGCTCACTCCTTCCAAGTGCTATTCTGCCCTACAAAGATGGAAAGCTCGACACTACACTTGCCACACTCTTTCCTAACTAGTGTCCTGGGTGTGATGTAGACCTCTATCTGATGCCGGGTTATACTGAACTGAATTAATTCCATAGAGTGAGTGGCAGGTGCAAAGCATCCATTTTGCCGGTACAGCTCTTGGAAAAAGTGTGATAGCCCTGGAGGCAGCAGATGAAGATGCCCACTTTTGCAGTAATGACCCCCTGATAGTGGTGGGAGCCGAAGACTGCTTGAGACCCCCGGTCTACAGTGTGGCTTTGGGTGTCATTCCTGGAAGCTCAATGTGGAGTCAATTTCTTCAGTTCTGCCATTGATTCTGTAACGTTAGTACCATGACAGTCAGGTGTAGGTGGAATTCTTTCTACAAGTGAGCACTATTACATACAATAATGATGTAATACATCATGTCTACACACCCTGGGGGGGGGCATGACAGTTAAGTTCAGGGGAGCAAGATGGGTTGATTTCACTTCTCCCTATATATGCTTTACTTCTCTTCTTCCCTCTAGTAGTAGAAACAGAGACTGAGGACTCTCTTCTATGCTTCTGGCCCCTCATTTTATAATACAGAGTTTAATACCTGCTCACTTCCTCTTGCTATTTGCGGGGGAAGACCATGGTCACTGCCCAATGTGCTTCAGATGGAGCCATATGGAGGAAGAACCAGCATAATCATGACCCATGTTATATTAGTGGAACCACGAGAAAGTCATTTGGAGCTTTCTGTCATTGATATATATGTTAGGGTAGAACTTTTTTTTTTTTCCCTCTCCTTTCTATCAGGGCCAAGTAAAGGCATATGTTGTCTATTTCCTTGTAATGATTCTTAGATGATCATTTTGCTTAGTATAATCACAGCTTGGTTCCATATTCTTACAACTGGGCATTTTTCTTTTCTTTTTGGAGGGAGGTGACTTGGAGTCAAAGAGAAATATTAATCATTTAGTGTAGTTTTCTTGATTAAAGGAATTGTAAATGGCTATTTGAAAAACTCAAGGAAGGCTCATTCTTGGATTAATATCAGATAGAACTGGTGTCTATAATTCATCTTACAGAGCAATTGGCTATTCTTTTAAAAGTTCAAACACAGTAAAATAAGGAAAATGAGAATAATCATCTGTTAAGCCTCCATTGGCAAAATGTCTCAGGGAACGGGTTATCCAACCATTAGGGTAAGAAGGAGGACCTTTCTTACTAATTTGTATAGTGTAATTTTTGCAGGCTCAGGAAAGACCCACACATCCAAAGAATTTCCACTCCTCTGGCTTACCAATTGCCTGAATTTCTTTAGGAAGGTGTAACGGTTAATTTTATGGGTCTCGACCAGGCCATGGGTGCCCAGATATTTGGTCCAACATTATTCTGGGTGTTTCTATGAGAGTATTTTTGGATCGAGTAACATTTGAATTGGTAGACTGAGTAAAGCAGATTGTCCCCACCTACACCCTAATGGAGGTGGGCCTCATCCCATAAGTTAAAGGCTGGACAAAAGGCTGACCCTCCCCAGAGAGGGAATTCTTCCTGCCTGACTGCCTTCAAGCTAGGACATGGTCTCCTTTTCCCCGCCTGCAAACCACACTGTTGGCTCTCCTGCATCTCCAGCTTGATGAGGCATCCAGCGGATCTTGGGAATTCTCAGCCTGCCTGATCATGTGAGCCAATTCCTTACAACGTGTACATATAAAATATCTATATGTTTATCCTCTTGGTTCTGCTTCTCTAGAAAACCCTAACTAACACAAAAGGCACCCCCCCAAATACCCACATATCCCAGAGGGGAAACAGGACTCAGACACACATTGGCACACTAAGGAGTGAGTGACTAATCTCCCCATCATTCATCTGTCTAGCACATGCTTGAGCAAAGGAGAGCAAAGAGAAGGAGCTAACCACCCAAACAAAGGGTCAGAGAAAACACCCGTGGAGGAGAGATACTCAGCAGAGCAACCAGAGAGTTCATTTGGTCATAAAATAGATCGAAGGTTTTTTAGCAGAAACTTGGCAAATGGTACAGGGGTAGGAAGACATTTCCATTAGGGGGACATAGCCGAGGCAGTCTGGATAAGAGAGGGTCACAGTTTCAAGTGTGCCTTGAGACGCTTCACCCCATTACTGATGAAGCAGAATTTCCCACAACGTCCATGACCTCCCTGGGCCAAAGTGAAGTACAGGTTCTGAGAGTCAGAAGTCCAGAGAAGCAGGCTTGCATGGGAGGGAGGTGACCCAACACCCATGTTCCAGACCGGTTCCTGTCACTCCCCAGTGATCACTTTCCTCTCTCTGTGCCTCAGTTTCCCCATCTGTAAAACACACGGATCTGACTTTCGGCTCTTATGTTTTAGTGCTAGTTGGGCATTTTCTATAGGTTAAAAAACAAAAAACAAAAAACCAAGCCTAACTATGGGTCCCTGTTTGAAGCAGAGACAAAAAAAAAAGATTCATCTTCCAGAGCCAAAACCAATCTGTGCCGCAGTCACCGGGATAGAGATATTCTGGAATCAAAGGCCACGGAAGGGCAGATTTCTGCTAAAATTAAAAGGGGAGTTGGAGGATGACCAAAGCCTTTTCTGGCTAACTTGTCTTCTCTCTGAAAATATTTCCAACAGCTGTGTTGAGGAGGTTTTCATCTCCTCCCCTGGCCAGGTGCCTCTCCCATCTTCCAGAAGAGAATTTGGTTGGAGACACAAATGGAAGGCAGGCTCTTCCTCTATCTTGGGAGCCTGTCTTGGATCTCGGGGTGGCTGGCTTCAGGAGAGGCGATAGGTGAGAGCAGGTGCTCCTGAGTGAAGCTCAGAAGCAGATAGGCTGTGTGGCTTTAGGACAAGTTTCATTTACGATGGAGGCTGGTGTTACTGACAGCTCCCCTCTAAGGTCGGGAGCAGACAGTGTTCTCAACAACACTCTTTTTCAAAGGAAACTGGGTAATAGTATGGGTTCTTTTCTGTTTTGTTTTTTAGGAAAAGATGTGGGTATCCTGGTGTTGTTATCTTGGTAATGACAAATTGCTTAGCTCTGGGAACGGGACCCACCCAAGGAAGGGGAGGGTTCCCCTTTGAGTACGGTTATTAGAGGGCATTTTTTCCCTGCCCCGACTGCCCTCCCCTGCCAACTCCCCACCTCAAGCTTGTCACACATTCTTGGGTTTGTGACTCCCTTCCACCTCCCAGGGTGTGGCGTGACCTCCCCCAGAAGCTTATGTTGACCCATGATGTTGGGTTGAGTGCCTAGGTCAGACGCTGAGCTCCATCCAGATCCCCTTTACTATTTTTCTGTGTCCCTCCCTGGCTTCCTGGCTTCCTTGTTTTCCCCTTTGGAATGTTTGGCTTTCTGCAGCCTGCACCTGTGACTGTTCTCTAGAAGAATTTGCCCTGAGTCCACTAGCACCTGCGTATATAGAGTGTCTGGGGATGGCTGCCCCTGCCGTCACAGTCCTCCTTAGCCTACGACTGGCTCCATAGGAGTCTCAAAGTCCAGGTTCTTCCCCCTCTACTGGGACAAGACTGAGGTCTGGGCTATACTTCAGAGTTCCCCTGTGGGGTTGGATGGAAGCTTCTAGAAGCAAAACTTGTGCTACAGATCTTGTTGGGCCTCTTCCCCTGTCCTGCTTCTTTACTCTCTTACCGGTTCCTCCTGAGAGTGTTACTTGAAACATCAGGAACATATCAAACTCATCACTCTCTCTGGGGGACCAAACCTAAGATGGCGCCCTCCTGTGTGCTCCCGTGGCCCTCTCGGCATGCCCCCCCTTAGAGTACTAGCCCACCCTGGATGGGGAGATTTCTGAAGGCAGGGACTGTGTTTTGTCCACAGCTGTACCTCAGGACCAATTCAAGGGAGCCTGTGAATGAATGAATGAATGAACTACGAACTAGTTACCGGAATCAATCCCAATGGAAGGCTCAACCCAGGAAACTATCTGGGCAACTGTAAAGAAGAGCCAGTCCTAAACAGAAACTGAGCCTTGTGCTTTCCTGAGAGTGGAGCGAGAGCGGTAGGGGACGCCAGCCCCTGGGCCTGGGCCCCCAATGACGCCTTCATCCTCGTGTCCTGCTCATGCACCTTCTCCAGCGCACCTGTGGCCTCTGCTTCCCCAACAGCCTTACTCGCGGAAATGGGCAGGGGCCTGTGTGATTCCACCGTTTCTTAGTTTTTCCTCCCTCTGCAGCCTCTGCACCCAGACTCTCGCCTTCCAGCCCAGGGTCCACAGCCACCTCCTCGCTGCGAGCTCACTGTCGGACACCAACCCGCCTCCTAATTCCACTGTGAGCCCTGTGTCCTCCACAGCAGTAGGTCTGCTCACTGTTGCCCCCCGCGTCCCAGCCTCTAGACCATAGACCGCCTAGACCACCAGGCGCCCTTTCCAGATGGCAGGACCTGGAGCACTGGACTCTAATCACGACCCCCCTTCCCCCACCGCGGCCCAGTCCTCCATCCCCACCCAGGGCCAGCACAGCACGGAATGTGGTTGTGACGGAGAAGCCGAGTCTGTTCCATGCAGGCCCGGGCATGTCGCCAGGGGTTCTCTTGACACGAAGAACAGCCCCTAGGTTTCCCAGAAGGAACCTCGAGGAAGGCCTGGACCTGCGACGTGGCCCAGGGGGAGGTTTGAGCAGACCCGAGGGCCCTCATGTGCTTAGTCGTCTGGGGATGTAGAAGAGGCTTGGCTACAGGCTGAATTTATCCTGAGGAAGGATACCAAGGCCCCGCTTCTCCAAGGTATCTGGGGACAGCAGTAAGGCTCAGGGAGAACAAGAAACATGTACAGGAAATGAAAACTGTGAGAGGAAGCCCCGCCTGCTGGAAGTGAGGCCTGCAGGTTGGGAAGGGGCGCTAGGAGGGGACGGAGCCTGTGGGCAGGGCTATTCATTGCAGGAAAGAGGAGCCTAAGTCAGGTACTAAAAAAAGTGCTTGAAAACTAACCTTGTAGACTTGTATTCCCTCCTCCTTGCGCGAGTGGCAGACGCCATCCTTCCATCAAAGGTTTGCCGGCCAGCGGTGGGCTCTTGGGAGACCGGCCGTGTGGAAAATGATGGTGACCTTGGCTGGGCGAGCAGAGGGCAGGGGAGCTGATATGATTTACCATCAAGAGATCTGGGGAGTCCTTCACCCCACCAGGACAGACACGTTTCACGGTGAATGTCCTCTGTCTGCGTCTCTGCCTCACCGCCCATTCCGGATCCTCGGCCAGCAGACTCCAGATGACCTTGTCTTCTTTTTTCCTGTTCTCGAGCGCCAGACACGGGTTGAACATCTTCCTTGCCTTTGGGGCTGGGGAGACAGCGGTGAACAAGCCAGGTCAGCACGGCCCTGGTGGAGGGCACGCTCTCGGGGGAGGGTCAGGAGCCATAAGCCCGCAGTGGGAGGGGAAAGGCTGCTGCCCATCATGTGTGGGCGAGGGCACTGTAATTTTAAAGACAAGGCTCAGGGAAAACCTTGCATTTGGGATTTTAATCAAGCTCCTCTCTATGCCAGACATCACGCTAACCATGGCGTAGGTCAGTTCCAAATAAAAGGCGGTGATTGCCACTCTTATAAAGCTTACAGTCCAGTTCTTTTCTGCTCCCCTCGAATCCTCATTACAGCTGCGCTGCTGGTCATCCTACTGGGCTTCAAAACCTTCCATGACACTTCAGGGCCTTGGGGATCAAATCTTGGGTCCTGGGTGGGTTTCCATGCTTCCATCCCTGTCCCACCCCACTCCCGGCTGGTGTCAGTCACAACCTTCTCCCCTCGAACCGGGTAGCCTGTGTATGTCGTCCCGCCATCAGAATTCATAGCATGCCACTTGACTCTCAAAAGTGTCTCACTCTGGGCAATAAATTATACAGTCCTGCTGTTTGTAACACGCCCAGTGCTCCAGCTCTGTACAAACACGTTCAGCTTCCAGCGTCCACACTGTGCACGCTCCCCGCTGGGCCGGGGTTACCTTCTCCTGCCACCGTCAGACGAACTTCTTCTCCTTATCCCTAAATCCCAGCTGGCGTGTTGCAGTCTGTCTGTTTTCCGGGCTCTCTCCCCACCCCAACCCGCTACTCAACAGCAGGGCTCCTTCCATCCTCGAGTGGCTTCTGTTCCCAGAAGAGTGAACTCTCCACCCCTGGGCCACATCTGGGGCCTGCAGCCCATCCCGCCCTGTGTGCTCTGGCCCCTCACAGTGTCTGGGCCACAGCAGGTACCAAGTAAGGGTTGAGTAGGCTGAATGCAATGTGCTCCGGCGCCAGTGGCTTAAAGCTTTTAATGCTTTGGAGGAAACCACTAGAATCTGAAGACGGGATCCACCATGAATTTTTTTTTTCAGTCTGTCACATAATTTCTTAAACATAGTGTGAAGTTGGTGCTCTGAGTGTGGTATCGCTTGCCGACCTCCCTTTAATTTTCCAGCTCCCAGGTGCTTGCTCACCTGGACTCTGTGATGGCCTGCCCTTCCTGCTCCCTGCCCCCCTACCCCCCCCCCCCCAGGGGGAGAGGCGCTGTGGGATGGGCCTGAGTCCTGGGGGCAGGAGAGCGAAGAAGGGAATATTCTCAGTTTATGAGGACTGGGACTGAAGGGAAGTGATGCGTGATGACGGGGAGACAGTCCGGAAAACAGAGTAGGAGCAAGAAAATAGGTATGCCTTATCCAAAGCTGACCTGGGAAGTTTCTAGTAAGGGAAAACATGGAAGTGGATCATTTTGGCATCAGCAGCAGTATTTCAAGCAGCTGGAAGAGACAGGAGTGATTCTATGTTATCGGTCCTGTGCCAGGGAGGACCATGGAGGAAGTTTAACCGGTATTTTTACAGTTAGGAGGCCACTGGTTGGAGGGAAGGTGTGGGGCAATGGAATGAGCACACGTGCCACGGAAATCCCGGCTTTCCCTCCACGCAGGTGCTGCCGTATTCACTTATTCAGTCAGACTCACACAGCCCATTCGGATTGCCCGTCTTGGGCCTGGTACTGTGTTAGGTGTTCAAAATTCAACTCATGAAAAGAACAAAAGACCTAGTCCATGCCAGTCACGTGAGGATGTCAGGAGATAATCAAATGCTCATAAGATAAAAATGCCCATTTGGAGTGGTGGTGGCAAGTGCTCTGAAGGCAGCATACTCGGGACTCCAAGGGCAGGGGACAGTGCTGGGGAGCAAGTCCAGGCTTGCTGGGGGTGGGGGGAGGGAAGGTGAAGGGTGGGTTGTGAGCTTAAGGGGGAACAGGTGTGAACTGAGACCCGGCTGGTGTCCAGAAGCTGGGCCTGCTGTGTCTCCCCGGGCAGAGGTCCTTTGCCAGGCAGAAGCCTAGAGCAGCGCTGCTGGTCTAGAGCCCAGAGGATGGAGGGAGAGGAGGACAAGAGGAGGGGGAGGGGAGGAGGAGAGAGAATGGGCAGATCGGAGACCACAGGGCATCTGGTCTTTGTGCAAAGAGTGTCGGATGACCAGGAAGGGTTTCTTAGGAGTGAGTGTGGGGGTAAAGAGTATATATGTGTTACCTGATCACATATGTACTTTGAAAACTTCTTTCTAGCTGCTGGTGGAAAGATTTTGGTGTTGAGAGATCATTTGGAGAGCCATTGTCCGAATCCAGGCCAGTGACGGGTGGGAACTGGCACTAAGGAGGGGGCTGCGCCGTTTTCCATAACCTCTCTGAGTCTCAGTGTGTAATCCTACACAGGAGACAAGAAGTACTAAAGCTCAGGGTAAGTAAAGTGGCAAAGTGTCTAGTTCACAGGGAATGCTCAAGAGGTGTGCGGTTGCCTTCCCTGCTGACGTGAGGCCGGCAGCCGACACCTGGCCGGGGTTCCTGGGCCTGTGAGGCTCTGTTTTCTTAGAAGATTTTTGTTTATTCACAGAAATCACCCTGTGTTTGCACAGGGAAATGGGGACAGGAAACTGCCCAAGACACATTGTAGAGAAGTTCCTTTCTGGAATATTTTAGAGGTATAAAAGAAGAAGACAAACTATATAGATCCCAGGAATGTTTCTCTCTCTCTCTCTCTCTCTCTCTCTCTCTCACACACACACACACACACACACACACACCCCCACATGGTGAGCTTCCTTAGGTAAAAAATGACATAGGTCTTTAGCACAATAGAGAAGCCAGTGCCCTTGGCTAAGGAGGCTCTTGACTCCGGGGAGTGTTGCTGTGGCTGAGCCTTCCTCGGAAAGCCCTTCTTGTGTCTTGTAGCTAATCAAGTAATGGAAGGTGTAGGGGACCGCGATCAGGTAACCCAGATAAAGGCCTCTTGTGTTCATCTCGGGGCACGCCATATCGGGTGATCGGCTCTTCCAATGAAAATAGAGAGTAGCCGCCCCCCCTCCAGCAGAGAGGGAAAGAAAGCCTCCCCCCATTTCATGTGGTCAGCTAGAACAAAGGCTCCGTCACTGGCTGATTTACAAAGCGCGCTGCTAAGAGAGATCCACGTGTTTGTGTGAGTCTGATGGCACTGTTGAAAGTGCCGTCAGAAATGCTTCTGGCTAAAAGGAAAATGTCATTTTATTGTTTTCTCCTCTCAAAGAAACAACTAACAAAGGAAAGCTCACCCTGGAACACTGAAAGCAAATCATTCATTCCTGAAGACAAATTTCAGCAAGACCATTTTGCAAAACTTGCTGTGACCTAAGTGATTTGTGTCTTACAAGCCTGCAACCAACCAGGAAGGTCACACTTCTTTTTAGTACCCAAATCATGATGGCATTGATCTGAGCAGCTGGATCGGTGATAAACAGCTTTCCTCAAAGTGTCCCTTGGTTATTTCGGGAGCTCCCAACGGGTGCTCCCTGTCCGGTCTCTCTGCTCTGACACCCTGCTGAGGGCCCTCTTCCTTCCCACCCAGTTGGCTTCCCATTCGTTCGGAAGCTGCCCTGCTGTTCCAGCTGGTCCCGAGGATGCCAACGACCCTAGCAAGAGGGCTCTTCCATGGAGTGGCCAGGAAATTCCTGGATGGTTCTGAGCAGAGGAGCACAGGCTGCCCTTCGGCAGGACCAAGTTGTTGCTGTGCCAAAAACAAACAGTAGGGGGCGAGAGTGGCAGTAGGGAGCCCCATTTAGAGTCTCCTGACGTGCCAGGGAGAGGTGTTGCAGCTTGGACCAGGCTGGTTGCTGTGGAGGTGATGGCATGTGGTCTAATTTTGGATATATATGTATATACAATATGTGTATATATGTATATATATATAAATACATATATACACACACATATATGTACACACATATACATATATATGTATAAGTACACATATACACATATAGACATATATGTGTATACACACATATACACATATAGACATATATGTGTGTATATACATTGTATATATGCACATGTGTGTATATATACACACACAACGTATATATACACATATATATTTTTTAAGATTTTATTTATTTGACAGAGAGAGGGAGAGCATGTGTGCCTGCATGTGCACACAAGCAGGGGGAGAGGCAGGTGGAGGGAGAAGAAGGCAAAGGCAGAGGGAGAAAAAGCCTCCCGGCTGAGCATGGGACCAGATTTGGGGCTCAATCCAGGACCCCAGAATCATGACGTGAGCTGAAGGAAGATGCTTCACTGACTGAGCCACCCAGGTGCCCTGATTCTTGATATATTTTAAAGGAAGAACTGATAGGATTGCCTAATCAAAATGTAAGAGAAGGAGAGGAGTCGAGGATAATTCCAACGTCCTTGACTAACAGCCAACAGGGATGGAGCTGCCATCACTTCCTCTGAGCAGAGAATTTGCTCCATCTGTGTTGCCTGCCTGACTGAGCCCTAAGATTGTCACTTCTAGTTATTAAGCCCAGTACTAGGAACAACAAAAGCTGTTTTCTACCTTATTCGCGGAAGACTGTATTTACTTTCAGCAAACAGATGTCACTTGCCACCCAAAAAACATTTTTTTAAAGGTAATATTTTTTAAGAAGCAATTTTTACAGGAAAAATTTCTATTCTTTTTTAAGTCTTGGTATAACTGACATATCAGCAGGCAAAAATTTTTTATCATAAACTAGTATCTTGAAAAACAAACTATTAAAAGGTGAAAAAACCCCACTCTGTATAAGAATGAAGAAGTATGCATCTACACAGTTTCTGGCTCAATGAGAAAATCAAAAGGGACATTTTTATTGCTAACGATCAAAGAAAACCAATGACCCAGCAAAAGCTGTCCTCAGAGGAAAATTTATAGCCTGTCATGCTCTTGCAGTTGCAGAGAGAGACTAAAAAGACAACTAAGCACTTATCTTAAGGAAGTAGGGAAATAAAAAACCAAAGGAAACGAAGAAGAGGAGATTTAGGAAAACAAAATCTAAATTTAATTCAATGAGTTAATTAAAATTTGATGTATTGATTTGTTACAATTTAATTAAATGTAACATTTATTTAAAAGCATAAATAAATGTAAAGCTGGTTCCCTGAAATAGCTAAACCCTTCAGAAACCTCAATAAGTAAAAGGAGAAAAAAAAGGGAGATTCCACTGTGTGGTAATACATCCAAGAATTTAGAGGGAGAGGATGGCTTCCTGGCACATGATCTGAAAGGAAGAAGGAAACTTGAACAGACAAGTTACTGTCACTTTGAAAGATGACTGAGATGTCTAGTCAAGGGACGCCTGGGTGGCTCAGTGGGTTAAGCATCCAACACTCGATTTCAGTTCCTGTCCTGATCTGAGGGTCATGAGATTGAGCCCCACATCGAGCTCTGCGGTCAGCATGGAGTCGGCTTGAGATTCTCTCTCCTTCTCTCTCTGCCCATCCTGCTCATGCTCTCTCTCTTTCTCTCTTTCAAATAAATAAATAAATAAATCTTAAAAAAGAGAGAGAGAGAGAGAGATACACAACCAAAAGCATTCCCAGGGCCAGAGGTATTCACAGGTTAGTAACAGACCACTGTCTGTTACATTTCCCTGCCTAATAACCCAGCCATATGACTCTACAGCAAATAAGAGCTACATGGCCACACTATTTGAATTTCATTGATTGGTTTTCCATTTTAAAAAATCAACCCATAGGCCAAGCAAGCTCAATTATAATTGTCATAACATATACAAATATTATGACTCTATTGACATAAATAAATGATAGTCATCAGAAGAACTCAAACTAAGGCTATCACAAAGATCACCAAAAAAGGAAAAAGGGAACAGAAAAAGTAAGTGGAAAGTGGTGTATGTGTGCTAATTTCACCATATTTCCTACTGAGGGGTCAACAGATACTGTCTCAGATAAATCACGAAATAAAGGTCTAAGTATTAGAAGTGAACATTAGTAGGTAAACACCAGAAAAACTCGAAATAGAGTTCATACCAGTCATTTCTGGAAAGGGGAAATTAGGTATAAAAGAGATATGGCACTTTAATTTTATTTTGCAATCTTATATTCTGTTTTCATTTTGAAAGTCAATTCTTATAGGGGCACCTGGGTGGCTCAGTGGGTTAAGCCTCTGCCTTCAGCTCAGGTCATGATCTCAGGGTCCTGGGATCAAGCCCCACATCAGGCTCTCTGCTCAGCAGGGAACCTGCTCCCCCCCCTCCACCGCCCACCTCTCTGCCTGTCTCTCTGCCTACTTGTGATCTCTCTCTGTCAAATAAATAAATAAAAATAAAATCTTAAAAATTTTTTTAAAAATCTCAATTCTTATAAATAGCAACATTCATATACATGTACATAAAAACGGGAGAAAAGAGCCAACGCAACAGGTACTCTTCGGGGAAGGAGAAGAGAGGAAAGCCCCTGGGTGCAGCTTAGCCAAGGAAAGGATTTCATGAGAAGACATCTGAGGAAGTTTTTGGTTGTTTGTAGTGGGGTGTGCCCCATGAGTCACTCTTCATCACTCCCACGCAGTCTGCTGTGCTTCTGGAGGGATCAGAGGTCTAGAGCTATTGAATGGGCACCCAGGTGGCCTTGGGGGTAAACACAGATAGCACGTGTGGACTCTGGATCCTTAAGACAAAAAGAGAGCCTGCACCCTGGCCACACAATGATGGACCCAACAGTTTCCATCTTGAGGAGTTCAGTCTATGGGAAGAGCCAGATATGGAAACAGAGCTCTGTTTGGGGCTATTTGCAGATGGAAACAGACTGCTTGATGAGCATAGGAAAGGAAACTCCTCATGAGTCAGGGGGTCACTTTGGAGAAGGTGACCAGTGAGTTACATGTTCAACCTGAAGGTTGAGGAGGGAGCTTGCTGAGAGAGAGAGAAAGAGGGAAAGGGCCTTTCTGGCAGAGGAAGAGGAGGGGGGCTGATAGGATGAGGCTTGTTCTTGGAATGGTGGGCGGTTGGCATGGCTAACCAGAGGTTGTGTGGGGTGGGGAGATTGACAGGAGATAGAGCTACAATGATAGGCAAAGTCACATCATGAAGCTGCTTGTGTAGAAGCAAAACTTTGCTCCGTGGGTGATGACGGAGCATCATTAAAGGGCTGGAAGTGGAGAAATGAGCAGATTTACATTTTAGAAAGATCACTCAGGCTGGAGGCTGGGAGACTGGCTGAGATTGTGACTACTAGAGAAGACACGATGAGAGGAGTCTGTCATGTGGGAGATGTGAAGCTCAGTGCTAGCCAACAGCACAGAGAGTGCCATCTAGAGACTGACCAGGGTCCAGTGCCATGTCCCTTGGTGCCACAGTCCCAGGTGTGGTTTAGGCGATAGTGGCATCAGTGATTCCGGTAGTAATGGCTATCCCAACAGAGTGGACACCATCCTGGAGAATCTAGAGGGGACGCTGCCAAAAACCGGGCAGGAGCCTCAGCTAGAACAGGGCTACCACAGGCAATGAAAGCCCTGACGGTGGTTAACTTTGCCCCCCTTTCTTCTAAATCACAATTTGAATCAGTGCTGAGGCCAGATGGAGTCATGTGGCTGTCCCAGGCAGGTCCAATTTGCTTTAATACATATTCCATATTCATTTAATGGGGGTAGAAATAGAGAAAACAGATTTTCAATAAAAATGTAATGTGGATCCTATGTGGATAAAAGGATCCTCTGTATTTGCAATACAAAGGATTGCTACATATTAAATAAACAATATTTCGTTATAATTTATTTGAGTTTTTGTGTCACTCATAGCTAGATGGCATCAGGTTATTCGACAGAGAGGGAGGTAATTTATGATAATATAGTCACACCAATTCTCCCTCCTGCCCCTGGGTTTTGAATAAATTGCTTTTCAATCCCTTCATCATTACTGACTAGCTGTATAGTAAGCCATGTTACTTAACTGCCGGAGGCTCATCTTTCTATAATCTGGAAAGCAGCAGTATTACTATATTCCTCTCGGGATCGCTCTGAGGATTAGCTAAGCTTACTGTGTGAAGGTTCCAGGAACATAGTAACTACACAATAAACAGCAGCTGCCTTACTTTCCCAGCATCGTGTTATTGTAGGAGACGGGATATGGTCAATTGGCTCAACCCAGTGAGACGACATCCCTCACCCCTGTGTCCTCAGAAAAATTAGGAAAAGATTTATTCAGGCTGCACATATTGAAAATGTACCATCTGATAAATTTTGACCTTTGCATGTCCCTGTGATCACTACGTCACTACAAGCAAGAGAGTGAATATATCCATCCTCTTTCCTGCGGGCCTTAGGAATCGCCCCCTTCTGCCTCTCTCCGCTACTCCCACCCTCCTGTTCCCAGGCAACCACTAATATGCTTTCTTTCACTATCCAGATTGTTTTCTTTTTACTGAGTTTTGAAAGTTCTTTACATATTCTGGAAACAAGTCCTTCAGCAGTGATATAATTTGTGAGTGTTTTTTTTTCTTTTTCCTTTACCAGTTTGTGTCTTTGGTTTGAGTTTGTCTGATATTTTCTCATGATCAAACTGGGATTATAGGACTTGAGGGGAACATGGAATATCACAAAGAATATGGAATATCTCGTGGCATCTTATTGGGGTACCTGCTACAGAGATGACTTACACTGGTGATATTGACCTAGATCACTTGGTCAAGATTGTATCTGCCAGATTCCTCTACCCTAAAGTCACTTTTAACCCAGTTCTTTGGAAGTTGATAAATTAAGTTTCACCTCCTGGAAGGGAAAATATGTACATATATTATTTGGATTCTTCTGTAAGGAAGTTCATCTCTCTTCCCTATTTGTTTATTCACTTATTTATATATGTTTTGCATTCTTTTTTTAAAATTTTATTTATTTATTTATTTGACAGACAGAGAGATCACAAGTAGGCATAGAGGCAGGCGGGGGGGTTGGGGGGGGGGGAGCAGGCTCCCCACCCAGCAGAGAGCCTGATGCAGGGCTCAATCCCAGGACCCTGAGATCATGATCTGAACCGAAGGCAGAGGCTTAACCTACTGAGCTGAGCAGGCGCCCCTATATTTTGCATTCTTTTGATATGTTCCCATCCTTTTATTTTTTTACTTCCTTATTTTCCTCTGCATTATAAAGTCGCTCCAAGCTCATCTTGTATTGTTTCTGACCCAGTGCTAGAGTTAGCTATTTCTCAAGTGTCTTTTCTTCCTTGGTTCAGAGAATGGTATTTAGAAATGAAGATTTCAGGATAGTGGCTGTGCTCCTTGCCGGTGGGACTACTGTTTCGAGGCATGGGAGGTATTGCTTACTTCCTTTGGAAGTTCCTGTATGTTTCAGAGGGAGATTGAGCAATTTACAATTAGCCAGTCATATAAGAGAGTTCTACTAAAAGTATGATCCATGAACCATCAGCATCAGTATCACTTGTGAATTTGTTAGAAACACAAATCTTGAGACTTACCTCCGACTTACTGAATCAGAAACTGAGGATTGGGCCCAAGATCTGCATTTTAATAAGCACTGGAGATGATTCTTTTGCACATTACAATTTGAGAACCCCTGATGTAAGAAGTGGTCTGTAGAAATCGGAGTTAACCGTTGTGTTTTGCACTTATTCCAATACCTCCTACAGGGGGCGCTCCAGACAATTGTCAACCTGCCTGGCCGCTTAATCTAGCTTCAATCTCAGCTCTTGGATTCTTACTACTGTGATGATGAGGGCACCTCACACAGGGAAAGATACACAGGCCACATAGAAGAGGCAAAAACAAGAACAACAACAACAACAACAACAAAAAACAATTTTCAACCAAATACCAGAAAACCAAACATAGTAGCATATAAAAAGGACAATAAACCACGACCAAGTGGGATTTATCCCAGGAATGTAAGGTTGGTTTAGTATCTGAAAATCAATTAATTTCATACAATATTAATGGAATAAAGGACAAAACCACATGATTATGCCAATACATACAGAAAAGCATTTGACAAATTCAGTACCTCTCCATAATAAAAACACTTAAACTAGGAATAGAAGAGAACTTCCTGACCTAACAAAGAGTGTCTATAAAAAACTCACAAATAACGTCATACTTAATGGTAAACGAATGACTCTTTTCTTTTTAATTTACAGACTTATTGTGAAGATTGAATGAGTGATAACGTGTATATAGTGCCCACAATGGAACTAGGCATATATGGTTATAGTTACAGAAATATTTAGTGTAGATAGAGGTGCCTGGGTGGCTCAGTTTGTTAAGTGTCTCACTCTTGATTTCAGGTCATGATCTTGGGGTCTTGAGATCAAGCCCTGTGACAGCTCTGCCTTGAGTGAGGGGTCTGCTTAAAATTCTGTCTTTCCCTCTCCCTCTGCCCCCTGCCCCAGCCCACTTGCACTTGCTCTCTCTCTCTCTCAAAAAAAAAAAAAAAATTAGTGTAGTTAGATTTTCTTTCTTTCTTTCTTTCTTTCTTTCTTTCTTTCTTTCTCCCTTTCTCTCAAAGATTTTATTTTCAAGTAATCTCTATGCCCAGTGTGGGGCTCGAACTCACCTGGTTCCTGAATGAGCCAGCCAGATGCCCCTAGTGTAGTTTCTTCACATAGTTTCAACTTACTGTAGTTTCTGACACTTATTAAGGGCATGATTAATATTAGCTGTTATTTTTAATGTTATTTCAAAGAAGTCTTACCATCTTGCGGTGAGAGAGATGGCATATTGAAGTTTCTGCATGTGAAAGGAATCCTTGAGCAACATGGCAGGTGCTACGAGTGTTAAAATTCCATTTGGAATTTTGATATAAAGGTAATGTTGATTTTTGGCCAGATCTGTACTGTGGGGGAATACTCCATGGCCAGTTTGTCCTGGTACCCTGGTACCATTGAGGTGCGGCAGGTTTGAGACAGGGAACAGCAACAGACGAGTCCTATAATCAGGAGAAGCTACCTTCAGGGAGTGAGGCGTTAGCCAGCCCCCTCACCTAGGTAAGAGGGTCTGATCCCTCCCTAGCCCAATCCCAGCTCTGAGTTTTAAGTGTTCTTTTCCCAACACAGCTGGCAGCAGCTGTCTTCATATGTCCTGGGCCCCCTCTCCGGTGTTACCCCCTTCCACAGGACCACTCTCTGCTGAGAGGCACCCAGAGTCCCCATCTGTAGGACACGACTATGGATACGCTTTTGAACAGACCAGAGGCTAGGTTTTGTTTTGTTTTGTTAATTGCATGCCAAGCTGTCACCTAGAGCTTAGTGAAGGGTATGAACATACCCATAAATTATCTAGTATTCAAAGGTAATTTTGATATTCCTATCAGGAGGCTCTTTATGCTCAAATGAGCATGCGGTATTTTGCAAAGGTAAGCATTCCGAGGGAGCAGTTAATGATTTGAAACAAGGTGCTTGGGTGGGTGCAAACAGCAACTGATAGATCCTAGGAGTAGTTCAGTGTGGGACACGAATTTACAGTTGCTATTGGCGGGGGTGTTGCTTGGGAACTATTCAAAACTTAAGTGTGACCCACTGGATATTTCACAATTCAGAAGTGGCTCATGTGGTAGTCATGTGGTACAAAGGGAATCCTAGGGATTTCTGTGTCTCTGGTCGGGGGCAGGGTTGCCCCTGGGCAGCACTGTTATTGTGAGGTTGGGGTGGTGGGGTGAGGACAATACTGGATCACAGCTATTGAGGGAATGGAACCACACGGAAATTCTTCCATGGCGTGGGAAAAGGGGGCATTTTATCTCAGATCCATCTCCTTTTGTGACTTTCTCTACTCCTTCTGGATGGACCTGCTGATGGTTCTAACTACAGACTCAAGCCTGGCCAAAATTCTGAGCCAATCTCAACAGGCAAAGGCAAGGCCTCTCAGTCCTTCATCTTTTTATCCTTTCATTTACTTAGCATACACATGGTGACGGGCATTGTTCAAGGCACGAAGGGATACAGAAGATAGAATAGAAGGCGTGATCCCTCCTTAGAAGTAGCTCACTGCCTAGGGTTGGAAATGGACGCATAAATCACCCTAATCTTCAATTTGTTCTTTTAGGTCCTGCCCTGCCCTACAGTTAGTCTCTGCCTGACTCTGGCTTGCTCAACAAATCCAGCCCTATGACTCTCCATTCCAGCCCAATGCAACCAGAAAGTGATGGTGCCTTGTGCCTAGCTTCCAAGTTTTGGGACTGTTGCACACACAGCAAAGTGAAGGAAGAAGGTCAGAAGGATGAAGAAGGTAGGACCTAGTGAGAAGGCAAGGTTGACAAGAGATAGGAATAGAGAGGAATAGGACATTTGAAATAGAACATTTGACAGGACAAGGAGGAAGAGGAAGGGGGTCATGCTGCTGGTCTACCCACTTCTGCATCTCTATTAGCTAAAGCTTAATGCGTTAGCTTTGTTATAAAAAAGGAGTTTTGTATGATTCCCAGTATTTTAGTGGTCAGGATGAGTGATTTAAAGTCAGTCCAACCTGAATTCAAGACATCACTTTTCTTGGGCTCAGGTAAAAGGAGCCCCTGCACAGTCCCCACACCTCTGGACCACCTCCCGCCCACCCCCCCCCCCCACAACACATACACAAACACATTTTAGGGTGACTTTCCTAAAATTTTCTAAGTGCCTCTCTGGTGTTTGGGACCAGGCAGAACCAGCAGTGCTGTCCAGGTGGGATGCTCTGATCCCAGATGGGACCTGAGTGGGTTTTGTCCTTGTTTCTCCCACTGGGAGCTATCTCTGACCCTCTACCCTACACATGGGGTCAACCAGATGTCCCTTTCCTTTTTCCAGGAAAGCTGCCTGGCAATCCAGTTACTTCTGCTGGCTAACCTGGTATTTCTTTCATATGAGATTGAGCTCCCTCAACAGTACCAATGTGCCGATTTTGGTATCTCCCTCCTGTATCATAAAGGATTATTCATGACTCTGGGCTAGCAATGTCCACTGCTGGCCGTGGGCTTGCGCTGTGTGTGTGCCTGTGCTTAGACTCACCTGTCCATGTTCCGACCACAGGGCTGACTCCAGGCTACAGATCCACAGGTGGCGGGGGTGGTAGCAGTCTTCCCTGACCCTGTGCACACATCCTCAGTCTTCACACTATGTGCAAAAACAGACATTTATTTCCTGGATGGAACTTGAACTCTATTGGACTATGCAGATATCCCTGTGCAGAAAGGACTTTTCTTGCTATGCCAGGATCACCCACCTATCTTGGGAGACACTATCTTGGCTCTATGATTCCTCCTCTCCTGTTCTAATCCATACATTGGTTCCGAGAGAGAGAGAGAGAGAGAGGTTGGTTGGTTGGGGGAGAGACAATGGATTTTTATAAGAAAACAAGGAATCAGATTTGTTTTCTTCGAAGAAGTGAAGGCAAATGGGTGGTTTAATTCTTGCTTTCAAGTACAGGCAATGATTTCAAGCAGGGGATATGATAAATTATTCTTTATATCTGAAAAGACTAACAAAAGGGACGGAAATTAGATTAGAGCCAGAGCGCTTTCAGAATGATAAAGGGTAACCTGAGTGAGTATCCCCCCACCCCTCCAGCGCCTCCCTCCACCCTGCCCCCGCCCGCCCGCTGGACATTTGGAGGGAATTAGACAAACACTCACTCAACCCTTGTTCTTTGTCTGGGTGTTTTGTTGTTGTTGTTGTTGTTGTTGCTTTTGGGTTTTTTGCAGGGGAGGGGAGGGGGAGTGAGAAGCAGTCGTGGTCCCAGCCCTTTTTACCCAGATGTTCAGCTTCAGCGGAGATGTGGTGTCTCACTAGTGGCCCTGAAGAGGTGAAAGTCTTGACCCCGGGAACACACAGAAAGAGCTAGGATTTTCAGGGAACAACCGGGGCAGCAGAGAAGCGCACCTGGGCTAATGTCTCCCCTTCCCTCACTGTAAAAACGGATCACAAACTTACTTTTTGCTCTCTTATGTCTAGGAGAAGTTGAGATTTATATGCAAAAAGAAGTTCCTTGCAGGATTCAGAGTCTGAGGACCCCAGCCCACATCAGCTGAATTTCTGTACATCATTTTCAGGGCACCGCAAAGAGTCCCACCATTTCCTAAATATGCCCTGCTCCTTAACATCTTTATTGCTTAAAATGAGTTTCCCGGGGCGCCTGGGTGGCTCAGTGGGTTAAAGCCTCTGCCTTCAGCTCAGGTCATGATCCCAGGGTCCTGGGCTCAAGCCCCATATTGGGCTCTCTGCTCAGTGGGAAGCCTGCTTCCTCTTCTCTCTGCCTGCCTCTCTGCCTACTTGTGATCTCTGTCTGTCAAATAAATAAATAAAATCTTTAAAAATAAAATGAGTTTCCCTAAGCTGCCCCTTCCTTCTTCTGGCCAATTCCTACTCATCCTTTAAGACCCAGCTTAAATAATGTCATTGCCTCCGGGAAATATCCCTCCCTGCCTCAGGCTGAGTCAAACTGGGTCCTGTTTCTGTGTTGCTGAGTTTCTTTGTCCACACTACAGTCTCCCTTCTGGACTGAGCTCATTGTGGACAAGAGTTCTGTTTCCGTTTGTCAGCTGGTCAGTCAATAAGCAAATGATTGGTGGGCACCTACTCTGTCCCAGGTACAATGCCAGGCACTGAAGATAGACCCATGAACAAGATAGATGGAATTACTCCAGTCCAGGAGCCACTAATAGAAAAAGACAGCTTGATGAGTAAAAGTCACGTGGATGAAGAGGGTAAAGAAATGGATTCTAGACAGAATGAACAGCATATTTAATATTGGTGGCCGGATAGTTTTGGCTGGTACCTTTAAGGAAGCGAAAGAAGCGTGATACTGCTGGAGAACACTATTAGCAAGAGACTGGTGAGAGATGGGGACAGAGAGGGGACCAAGGGACACATTACTCTGCACCTCTTGAGCCCTTTAGGGGAACTAAACTCCATCCTATTAGCAAGGAGGAAACGTCTGAAGGGTTTTAAGGAGAGAAGAGGCATCTGCTATTTGCACACTGAAAGACGATCCCAGCTGCAATTTGAGCAACAGCTAAGCAGGAGGTGTTGCTGGAGGCAGGGGCAGCAGTCAGGAAGCGTTCTGTTGAAATAATGGCTTGCTCCAACGCTGTAACAGAGGAAAGAGGACAAGTGGGTTGTTGGCAAGGTGGCCTGCAGGTGTAGCAGGCAGAGTTTAGTGGTTTATAGTTGGTTTACAGGTGGCGTGTGGAGGTGTTGATGGAGGGGAGGACACGATGGAAGCTTCCAGGATCGTTTCTTGGACAGTGTTTAATGGGGTGGTGTTCATTTCCTAGGGCTGCTATCACAAAATCTCACAAGCTGGATGGCTTAGAACTCCAGGCGCTTAGTGCCTCTGTTCTGGAGGCCGGAAGTCTGAAATCAAAGTGTCGGCAGTGCTATGCACCTTCTTAGGGCTCTGTGGAAGGATCTGTCCCAGGCTTCTTCCCTGGCTTCTGCTAGCCACAGGTGTACCCTGACTGATAGATGGCTGCCTGTTTCCTCTGTCTCTTCTCGTGGTGTTCTTGCGTATCGAAATTTCCCCTTTTTATAAGGACATCGGTCCTATTAGAATAGGCCCCCTCTAGTATAACTTCATCTTGATTAATTACATCTGTAATTAACCTGTTTCCAAATATGATCAGGTTACGAGGTCCTGGGGATTAGGATTTCAACATACGAATTGCAGGGGGCACGATTCCACCCCTGGAGAGGGGTAGTATCATTCACTAAGAAAAAGAACTCATGTGGTAAAACACGTTTGGTGGTAAAGAGATGCAGCCTTGAACTCAGGGCATGTTGCATCCAGTGGCCCCATGGAAAATTAACGAGGAGGTGCCCAGAAAACTATTTGATATGTTGGATTAGTGTTTAGGAGAAGAGGGGTATGGACTGGTTTAGGCATATAGATTTGAGTGTTTAGCATATGGGGGGATATGATTGTGAAGCTTTGGGGAGGGTGAGACCACGAGGGAAAAATGACCAGCTTATCTTTCCACCCCAGCACCTAGCTGAGCCCCTCCATTGCTTCAAAGGTCGAATGAATACGTGCGTGTTGAGATGAAAGTGTTCCATCAAATCTCCATTAGTTGGAGATCAGAAGGCTTTGCCTGGGTGGCGGCTCTCGCCACTCCGGCTCTACGACAGGAAGGGAATGCACTTCGTGGGAGTGAGGAACAAGCATTCTTAGGTTTCACCTTACATTCTCCCCCAGCCTAATTTAGTAAATGCGTCGCAAGTGTCGTACCCAGCATCTCCCAGGGAAAGCCAGGAGGTCGGGGTGAGGGATCCGAGGGTCATGCTCATCTCCTGATTTGTAGGAACAGAGCGGTGGAAAGGTAAATGAGCTAGACTGTGCTTTGCAGCAACTTTTATACCCTTCTTACTTGAAAATCTTCCCCTTTGCCATCAGCCCAGCTCTAACTAAACCAAATCTGGTACTCGGGTTTCCAAATAAAGCCTTTTCCTACACCACCTCCTTTCCCCCCAAACCCCGAGACTGAATGGGAATTTGATCTTGGGGGACTCTGGGCCCCACTGGCTCTCCCACCTGGCTGTGCTGGGACAGGCGCTGCAGGGGGGCTGTGGAGCACTGTCGCCAGCTGCTGGGCGGTTGGTGGATCTAGCCTTCTTTGTACCCGTTGCCTGGTGACATCCAGAGGCCCCTATCTCAGAGCCACACACTGGCCTGCTATTGGTCCGGTGGTGGCATTTGTTGACAATAGACACTTCCCTGGCCCTGGACTCCTTGGGAGCTTGAGTTTCAGGCTACAGTGCTTGTCCAAATGCTGTTGCTTAACTCATTATGTCCCCTGCCGGGAGGGCTGGGCTGCAGCCGTGGGGCCACCGCCGGTGTGGCCACCCGGCGCTGTGACAGTGTTCTTTGCATGGGGGGCGTGCAGCTGGACTGGGGTTCTTTGCTTCCATGGCAGGACGGGGTCTTCCTCCCTTCTCACCTGTGCCTGGATTTTCCTGGACGATAGTTTAAACAAACAGGTTTTGTCGGCCTGACCACATGGGGGTTGAGCTAGGAAGGGCAGTCACCGGCAGCCAGAGGAAGGTTTGTGTGGGTGCTGTATGCCACAGAGTCAGGAAGTCTTAAACCTCTTGCCAGGTGCCCCGGCACCTGTGGAGCAAACCTATACCTTCCGGGGTCAGAGGTGGGGTCAGGCAGGTGGAGAGAGGTGAGAAGAAGACCGAGGTGACCATGGAGGAAGTAAAAGGGCAGGAAGCGAGACAGAAAAGGGATTCTGGAGGCCTCTGAGATGGACCCTGTTGGATCCATGAGTAAATTCAAGGCCCAGAAGGGTGGTGCCATTTATGGAGGCCAGTTCTCTGCTTGGGTGAGCACCCAGGGGGGGGTCTGGATTCCTCAGGCAATTCCCCAGGGGCCTCCCCACCTTTTGCCCCAGCCACCCTTTAGAAAATGGGTCAACGAAAGGTCAGGATGGAGATGAACTTGGGTAGGCAGCTGCAGTGAGGACCAGAGGTTGCCCAGTTAATGGGAGTTCTGGATGGTTCCTCACAGTGCTTAGCTTTATCTTTTAAACCTGGTCTCAGCTGGAGAAATGTGGAGGCCCAACCTCCTGGCTAAGCCCTGACTCCCACACCCCCATGCCTCCCTGCTCTCCCAGCTTAACAAGACCATTCACCTTCCAGTGGGGAAAGCAGAGGATCTTGCCAAGACCAAGCAGGGCTATGTGTCAGGTATGAGGCAACACTAGGAAACAAGAGGAAGGAGAAGTCCTTCCTTCCTTCTGTTGACCCTTGTAGCCAGCTGCCCAACCCTGACCTACACTCCAAGAGGAGGCCCCAAGAGGATCTTGGGATGGAAGAGGACGTCCTGGGGGTTCCAAGCTGTGTCTTCCAGATTAACTGATCTCTGTTGACAGGGGCCTTCACTCTAAAGCAAGTAGGGTTTGGAGCTGGGGCACAAATGCCAGGACCCCATGGCCATGGAGACATGTGTCCCAGTGACCCTTGGGTTTCCTGCTAGGGTCTGCTGGAGCCCAGGTCCTGGTTGTCTCACTGAAGGGCACCACTGGGCTGGATGCAGTGAAAGGACTCCCCCCTCCACGACCACCAGGACTGTGGACCATTTTGTGCAGCTCCTGTCATTTCCTGAGGTCATCTTGCTGCCAGCAACAGTTACTCTTCTGGGTCTGTAGTGTGGTGCTCCCTTTCTGTGCATCCAAGAACCAGGAAAACAAGGAACTGTTTAGGCCCAGTGCAGGTGCAAGGTGCCTGCTGAGAACACAGTGGTACTTTTCCACCATCAGTTTCCTTACCCACGTGGACTAAGAACTGGTGGGAAATATCTCCTAAAGACCATGCATCTAGGTTTTAGTTCTATTTCTTGGGTTTTTTGTTTTGTTTTGTTTTCAGAAAGAGCTGGCCAGCTCTAACTTAATCATCATCTAACAATTTCTGGGTGTTTGGTTTGCTTTTGCTTGTCAGCATTCTCGAGAACAGAAATGTTGGGATAAGAAATATGGTAAGACAGCGGCTCCGGTACTGAAAGTGGAGAGAAGGTGAACGTCAGGCAGCATGAGCCAGGGAGCTTGAAATCAATTCTGAGAAAGATTCTGAAACAACATTTCTAAGATTGTGTATTGGTTGGCTAGGGCTATTTTAACAATGTACCAGAAATGGGATGGCATCAAGGACTAAAATTTATTGTCTCCTATTACTGGGGGCTAGAAGTCTGAGATCTGGGTGTTGGCAGGGTGGGTTCCTTCTAGGGGTTCTGAGGGAGAATCTGTTCCCTGCCTTTCTCCCGGCTTCTGGTGGCTTGCTGGCCCTCTTCAATTTTCCTGGAGAAACATGACCCCTATCTCTGCCTTCATTTTCACGGGATAGTCTCCCTGTGTGTGTGCCCGTGTGCAAATTTCCCTTCTTTATGAGGACTCCGGTCATATGGGATTAAGGGCCCACCTTCCTCCACTCTACTCATCCTAACTAATTACAGCCACAGTGATTTCAAATAAGGTCACGTTCTAAGGTTCTGGAAGTTAAGACTTCAGCATGTGATTCTGGGGGGGCAATACAACCGGAACAGAGCCTCAGAGTGTTTGGTAGAAAACCAGCCATCTGTAGAAGCATTGGTGCCTCTCAATCTAACTGGATTCGCTCCTTCACAGGGTCGAACATGAGTGACCAGATCTACCCAGAAGTGTGGGCAGGGCCCAGGACCCAATCGCCCTGATGGCCACACCAACGGAGAATGACTTTCTACGAAATCATGTAAGGGCTGACTTCTCGTTTGTTCTGGGGGCCCTCATTCACAAGGGAAACAGTTTGGCAAGGAAATTAGTCCCCACATGGCTTTGACAAGGGCCTGGTGGGCAAGGAGCTACCAGAATTTCTAGTATGGCTGTCATTACATACACCGGGAGGGAGTTCTCAGAATCATTTTTAATGAAATCGCTAAAGCTTGGAAAACAATCTCCTATCACTTCCCTTGTCATCATACTACTTCCTTTTAATTTCCAAACCTCATTTGCACCTCTTCCCACAGAGTCTGTCTGAATGAAAGCAAATCTCAGTTTTCGCCAGGAATAACAGAGCAAGCAGAGTGTGGGTGGCGGGGCCCTAACCGCCCAAGCTTGGGCCTCCATTTCCCGCCATTGTTCCCGGAGTCAGGTTCCCAAACACTCATTTGGGCTGTCCTGGGGGGAGTTTTTCCAGATAAAAATGGCCTGGTTGGCTGCCAGTGATTTCAGGCAGGTTCACAGCCCCAAACCTGTTTTATCTCTCATGCTTATCACTTACCATCAGCTGCCAGGAGACAGACAATAGGAGCAAAGAGGCATTTTGGCTGAGCCAGGTCTTAGATAGTCCCAAGGGTTTTAGAGGCCTCCAGACAACCAGACTCAGGCAGTCTGACTGGGTCCCTCTGGGATCTCCTGCTAGGAATCCTCTCCTGTTAAAGCAGCATGGGTTCAGTGCAGTCCCGTGGCCTTCTAGCATTTCCTTGTGGTCCATGACAGCAGAAATGGATCTCTCTGTGTATGGATTTGTCCTCTCCTCAGACCTGCTGTTTCAGGAATTCTAGGACGACAGTGACTGTTCAAAGATCCAGGGAAGAAGGAGTTCCAAAGGACCTTCCAGAAAGTTGGGCTGGATTTCCTTCCTTCCTTCCTTCTTTCCTTCCTTCCTTCTTTCTTTCTTCTTTTTTGGTTTTGTTTGGTTTTCCCCCTGAAAATTGCATTTAACTTAAAAAGAAAATAGCCCTGATGGTAAAATTAGTGACATCTGAATTTTAAACTCAAAACTCTGGATTGTACTGTCAATTCCCTGTTTTTGATATTGTACTACAGTTATGCAAACGCACATTTTGGGCAACTTCCTGTGAATCTGTAATTATTTTAAAGTAAAAAAAAAAATCCTTAAAAGGTAATCCTTATGGTTTTCCAAAACCCAGTCAATACGCCCTGTCTTTGAAAAGCCACGAGCTTCCTTACGAGCTGAGAGCGCAGGATTTCGGCCAGAGAGACTTCAGTTCAAACGCAGCTTGCACGCCTACAAGCTGTGTGATTTTGGGCAAGTTACTTAATCCTTCTGAGCTTGTTTCCTTATCTAGAAGATAAATCTGAGCGCTTCCCTGATGGGGTGAGGGTGGGGACTGAATGAGGTAACTCATGGAAAAGGGCTAAATGAGGTAACTCACGGAAAACACCTAATGGGGTGAGTGGTCAAACTTAATAAGTGTCCCTTTTAAAACAGTAATCTGTTGAATGCAGGAGCCATGTGTGTGTTTTTAGCAAGACCAGAAAGTCACGTGTATGGCTCAAAGAATTTTTCTAGAGGCCTCAATGGAGAGTGAAGAGGGTCCACACCTGGACATGATTCAAGCACGAGTCAAATGCCTATGGAAGAATTATTTGAATTCTGTCCTAATTTTTTTTTCCCTATAATTTCTCCGGAGTTCCAAGTTTCCTAATGTGGAACTAGATGAAACAATTAACACCACAGAATAAGCACATTCCATTTCCACTGCAAATAGGGGTTGGCCACAACCTACCAGCCAGGTGCCTGAGGCTGGGTGGGGCAGGGAGCAGCGGGGGCTGGAAGGTGTTAGGCCCTGTTGGTGCCTAACTCCTGTGTGAGAGCTAATGAAGGGACACACATGTTTGTGAAATATGCCAGGTACCAGCCCTCCAGGAAGAGAAGGGCTGTCTGGTCCAGGAGAAGCCTCTTGGCCACCTATCAGCACCTCCCAGAGATTTAAGAATAGGTCCTGAAGCCGGCTCTTGGCACACCCTTTCTATTTCACCTCCCTGTCCCAAACCCTATACTTCAGAGACCCTGGTTACCCATCATTTCTCAGACCCATTTCTCCAGCCTGGTGGTCTGTCCACTCTGGAAGTCCCTCCCTCCACCTGCTGCTTTATTCTCCTTCACCTTGGATGGTTCCACCCACCCATTTGTCAAAGCCCCCATCAAATGCCTTATCTTCCTGGAAGACTTCTCCACACCACCAGTCAGAGGTCCTCCCTCTTCCATGAAACAATGCCAGCCCCTGGTTTGTCTGCTTCTCACAGGCTTGACCACGTTCATTCAACAAAAATCTACTGTGTTCAGCACACCAGGTCCTGTGCTGGTATCCAGAGATGTGGCAGTGGGAAACGGAAGTGTGTGTGTGTGTGTGTGTGTGTGTGTGTGTGTATGCTGGGGGTTGGGGGGTGCAGGGTAGGATGGTGTTGAACACACAGTCACACAAATAAATGTATTTGCAAATTGTGTTAAGTGCTCTAGGGAATAAGGGGATTATGAAAAAACTGCGATGTGTGTTTGAAGGGCAAAGGCCTTTCTGAGAAATGAACATTTAAGCTGAGGCCTGATGGATCAGTTGGAGTTGTCCATGACCTCAGTGAAGTGGGCAGGTAGGAGCCTTTCATGAAGGACAGTAGATAAGTAGCCCAGCTGGAGAAGGATGAGGTGTTTGAAGAACTGAAAGGAGGCCAGTGAGGAAGACGAGGGAGTGAGGGGTAGGATGTCCAGTCATGGAGGATTATGAGGTCATGCATGGTACACATTTTGAAAAATGTCCCAAGTATGATAGAAGCTAATTTAAAGGCTTTGACACAAATAAGTCATGTAGTCTGATATGTAATTTTATTTATTTATAAAGATTTTATTTATCAGAGAGAGAGAGAGAGCACAAGCAGGCGGATCAGTAGAGAGAGAGGGAGAAGCAGACTCCCCACTGAGCAGGGAGCCCGACACAGGGCTTGATCTCAGGATCCCGGATCATAATCCGAGCTGAAGGCAGACACCCAACCGACTGAGTCACCCAGGTGCCCCCGATATGTAATTTTAAATACTCCGCTGGCTGCTATCCAAAACCAGAAGCCAGAATACAAGAGTGGCTGACAAGAAGAGATCGTACCCTCTCTTTATGAATGATGGTGTTGACTGTAGGGACTGTGAACAGAGGAGAGATCCTAGATCTGTTTGGGAGGTCTGGCATTTTATTGGTTGTGGAGACTGAGGGAGAGGGGGAAGCTGTTGTAGGTTACTCCCAGACTGGACATCTGAGTGGATAATGGGGCCACCCAACGAGAAGAGCCATGCTGGAAGAACAGATTTAGGTAGACATGTCTGAGGTTCAGTTTTAGACATAACATTGCCTACAGAGATGTCAAGTAGGCAGTTGGATAGATTAATCTTGACTTCAGAAGAGAGGTCGGGCTGGAGACACACATTTGGAAAGCCATCAACATACAGGTTTAAGCCATGTGAGTGAAGGAGATTGCTTTGGACCAAGGTGTAGAAAGGAACAAGAAGAGACAGGAAGAGGAGAGGAGGGAAAGGAAGGAAGAACATAGAGGATCAAGCTTCCGAGAACCAAAGGATCTACTTTGTATTAGAATAATCTGCTCCTTTGATCCCACCTCTACCTCCTTCTCACAGGGAGAACAGAGCCTTTGGCTTGTTGCAAGAGCTGATGGCCTGCCCTCAAGGAGCCTGCAGTCTAGGAGAAGAGATATGACACACACAAATGTCTGGGTTATGAGAGTGATGAATCTATGGCCTGTTTTAGGTTTTTAAGACTGTCAGCAGGACAGCAGACAGTTATCTCACAGACATTTTTTCCATCTCCATAATGGAGTTCCTACCTCGCATTGTGTTTATATTGTGCACTTGCTGTTGCGAAGCCCTTCACAACACCAACTTTGATATGATTACACATCTTGTATGTTTCTCAAATCTAGTGCTATCGTTCCTGGGAGAGAGATCATTGCCCTCTTATTTGTGCCTTGGGTTTCTGCCATCACCTCCTTAGAGCTTCCTGCTTCGAGCCTTTCTCCAGTTGAGCCCATTCTTCACATTGTAACCAGAGGATGCCGAACTGCAAATCTGGGGTTGATCCCATGTTTAAAACCCTCAATAGTGTACCACGACCCCCAGGATAAATCTAACTTCTAAGCCCAGTTTTCCAGACTCTCACCTTATATCTTATGCACTCCATGCTTTAGCAACATTTTCTGTCCCGGCAAAAGAGGGCTGCGTACGACGATCTTCTACACACACAGCCATTTCCCCAGCTCCGGGCCCCTGTTCTGCCCTTGAAAACATGCTTTCTTCCCACCTTCGGCTGACCAACTTCTACTCATCCATCAAGACTGAACCAGGACAGAGATCACATAGGAAACCTTTTGGACCTGCACTTACCCTATTGTATGACCACTATCTCCTCAGGGGCCAGTTTCCACCAGTAGAACTGAATCTCTTCAAGGCCACCCAGGTATCTTCTTCATTCCGGTACCTCTAGCACCTACCATGGTTTCAGGAAAATAACAGTCACTCGGTGAATACTTGTTGAAATAAAATAAATGAGTGGATAAAGTACTGGGATATAGTAAGTGCCAAATGAGTCGTTCAGAAAATAAGCATCAGAGAAAGGAGGAAGTGGCCACTTCCGGTGGAGAGAGTCCCAGAAAGCTTCACAGATAAGAATTTCTGCTGGAGCTTGCAGGATGAGATAACACATGTGTTGAAGAAGGGTGAAATCAGTCTGATTTGGCTAGGTGGAAAGAAGTGGGGAGGACATTCTATGGAGGCAGGTGGTGGGGTCAAATGTTTCTAGGTGGCAAAAACACCAGGCAAGTTTAGGGAACAATCAAGCGACCGGTTTGACTGGAATAAAAGATTTGCAGCTGGGAAGACAAGTAGGTTTGAAACCCAAGGGCAGGCAAGGGACGGTGCAGAGCGGTCTCATACTTTGTCCAGAGCAGTCCACATACAAGAGCCACGACGCTGTCTCCCCTTGCCCTTCCCATCAAGAAGGTATAAATTTGAACTTGATTAAGGGGTCTTTGGACAACACAAGCAAAACAAACATTCGGGGCCATGAGATAGGGCCAGAGTGGGTGAGGTGTGGGATTAGGTAATTATTGGTGCCTCTATAGTGTGAACAACAGGCCAACATACCTGACCAGCTTTTATTCTCCTTTGTCTCTTCAGTTTTGCCTGAACCAGAGAGCAGCTGAACTGACCTAGGAAAATAGTTATTTTAAGCAGGAAATGCAGCAGGGAGGAGAATGGGAAATCCTAAAATCATGCCAGGAGAGGAAGCAGTCAATTCTGGTCAGGCTGAGAAGGGGCCTGCTTGGCCCACTGGGCTCCTGGCCTGCTCTTGGGAACTGCCTACTTGTGAGGCACTCGACAGGGCAGGACAGCGACAGCTGGGCGCGTGCTGTGGGGGCCAACACCAGTGGTATGCTGTGTTTGGAGAAGGAAAGCAGAGAATGTATTTGGGCTGCACACAGGAGAGCTCTGTCCCCTCACCAATTCCACCTGCATCCTGTGTGTGAGTCAAAGGGGAGAGCACAAAAGAGATTGGAAAGGGAGTTCCCAGGCAGCAGCTAGTCCACTTCTCTGCTATTTATTGGCTATATGATCTTCACAAGCCCATGAAAGTCCCTAAGATGTGTCTTCTTTCCCTTCTATCGTTCTCATGAGGGTGGTGGATTAAGGCTTTTCTCCAGATATCAAGTTCTGTGACTCTCCTGTGATTTGGCTCTAAAAAATAGAACCAGTAGGATGTATCAAGAGAGAAACAGATCTGTTATAAGGTAATGGCAATGATGGAGGCTGGCAAGTCCAATACTGCAGGGCGGGTCAACAGGCTAGAGATCCAGGGGAGTTAAGGTTGCAGTCTGAAGGCTGTCCCCTGTAGAACCAGGAAGAGATGGTGTTGCAGACGAAGTCGGAAGCAGGCTGCTGGAGCCTTCAGTCTGGCTTGGGGGAGGCTGATCTTTTTGTTGTATTCAGGCCTTCAACTGGTTAAACAAGATCCAACCCCATGAGGGCAGCAATTTGCTTTACTCAAGGTCCACTGATTTAAATATTAATCTCATCTCAAAACACTCTCATAGAAACACCCAGAATAGGATTTGACCAAGTATCTGGGCTTCCATGGCTCAGCTGAGTTGACACATAAAATTAAACCATTATACCAAATTATCCAGCTTTAGAGCCAGATCTCACTCGTCCTTCTGACAAGGAGAACAAAAGCAAAAGAAATGTAGGTAAAATGAAATATCCTTACAATTCGCAGCCTTTTGACAAATACTTGAGACAGGCAGAGTATGACGTTCCTCAAGGAACTCACAACTGTCTTCATTTTAATGTCTTGCTAGAGGCAAAAAGCAACACTAGCTTGACAATAGCCAGACCTCTAAGTCTTCTTTAACATATGGACATCCTTTTGGAAACTTCATATATTAAAGAAGACTTAGGGGTCTTCTCTAAGACCTCTATACCCCACCCAACTTAATTGTATATAATCAAATGCTTCTCACAACCCCAGTGCAACTCTTTCCACCCATGGGTCCTGGCCCAGAGCTTCAATAAAAACACCTTTCCAAACCAAAAACGTCTCAAAAATACTTTCTTGATCCTTCACTTGGGCCCACATCACCTCACTTTGACCCAGCCACAAAAGCACCATCCCCCATACATGCCCTATATTTTCCATCTCTATTCCTTGGCTCACATGTTGCCTCTCATCCCAAATATTCTTCTCCATCTATCTTAGTTCCAGTTCTTGAAATCCTACATTTCCTTCACAAGTAGCTCAATTATCACGTCCTCTTGGGAGTGCTATCCCATTCTAATACAAAACCTCAGATAATTCCACAACCTCCGTGTATACCTCAGCTTCCTCTTCTGTGAAATAGGGACGATTGCTAATGCAGTAAGGATTGCATAAGTGAATACACATCAGCTAGTTAGAACGGTGCCTCACTGTCTTTCACTATTGACTTTACCTTATTATTCTTCCACCTGTCCCTTATTTTCTGCTGGAGATGTGGAAAGAACAGTAATGTGGCTGGGAATTTAGCAGTTACCTTAAAGGTAAATTGCTTTGAAAGTGGACATTTATACATAGATGTTTCTTTTGGTCCTTCCTTTTGTTTTTAACTCAGCGGTCTCGAACTTCCCATGGTTATAAGAATGACTGCCCAGGGTTGTAAACACACAACAATGTCTGCTCTATTCACAGGCTTTGAAGAATAATTGTGACCATATGTGATTTCTCTTTTATGCACTGACTCTATGTCAGATTTAAACAGTGACGCTGCTTTTGTGGATTTGGTTCTAACTATGAAATCCTTTCTCCGTGTGTTATTGACAAAGCCCCGGGTGGGAAGTGGCCGGCAACATGGCCGCCCTCGGCAAGGCTGAGCTGCTCTTAGTTTGCTCACACTGCCTTTACTTGCAAAGCTGGTCCTCAGCTCTGAAATGCTCCAAGTCCAAACCTCAAAGGGTGGCTTTCTGGCACAATTACTAGTTTTTTAGCAACTGTATTTCAACAGCCTGTAAGCCATTCACTATTGTGGGGAAATGTAAATGAGGGTCTCTGAGCCTACAAGAGACAAATGCCTAATCAAGTGGGTGTCACCCAGGCTGGAAAGCCAGAGATGCAAATGGCCAACTTGAGACAAAGGAGCACCTATAGTTGTGCCTAGATGTCCCCTGTGGACCATAATGGGGAAAAAAATGGCCTGGAAGGACCCTAGATAACACAGAGTCAGAAGCGGGGGAGGGGAGGGGAGCCCCAGCCTTGGAGGTTAAAATTCCCACATGCTTTTATTTACTACGTTTGGGGAGATAGTGGAGACTATCTGGCCCATTGGAGAACAAAAACTTGTTAGGAGTCCAGTATCTGTGTTATTTCTCTATGTTTGCAACTTGTTTTCCCTCTGGCTGTGCTCCTGGCGGGAACAGCAGCTAGGCTTGGGGACCTGTCTTTAAGGGGCGCCAGGAGAGAGCACTGGGGTGTCTGCCTCTCTCCTCATCAGACTCGGGTGGGGAAGAATAGGGCCTTACGGTACCCAGCAGGCAGAGGCAGCAACTCAAAGGCCTAGCCTGAAATCCTGTGAGCTGCTATAAACTATCAGGGAGAGTTTAACTAGCAGGCCTGGGGCTGAAAAGGCCCCAGTTCCAAGCAGTATGAATGAAGTCCCCTGTGAGGCTCCCCAAAGCCACTGCAAGTTTAACATTAAACATTAAACCTGAAATACCTGTCCTCTGGGCTCCCATATGCCCTCTTGAACATTTTTTTTTTTTTTTAAGATTTTATTTATTTATTTGAGACAGAGAGAGAGAGAGCATGAGGGGTAAGGGCAAAGGGAGAGGGAGTAGCAGACTCCCTACTGAGTGGGGAGTCCGAAGCAGGGCTGGACCCCAGGACCCTGGGATCATGATCTGAGCTGAAGGCAGATGCTTAACAGACTGAGCCACCCAGGTGCCCCTTAAATTTATTTTTGTACACACGCGTTTGATGTCCCCCTTTCTCTAAGCTCATGGAGGGCAGGAAACATCCTTGGTTATGTTGTTCCTTGCAGGATCTGTCTTTCATAGGGTGTTGCCCACAGAAGGCACACTTAATTGTCTACTGCTGTTTAACAAACTACCTCCAAACGTAGCAGCTTGAAACAACAGCACTTTATTCATTCTCTTGGTTCTGCCATCAGGGCTGTGTTTGGCTGAGTAATTTGCTCCACATGGCATTAGCTCAGACACTAGTTAGGCTGCATTCAGCTGGCCACTTTGGTTCTGCTGGAAGGTCCTAGAAGGCTTTGTTCAAATGTCTGGCACTTAGGGGCTCCTCCACATGACCACATGCTCTCTCTCTCTCTGTTCATTTGGTAGTCAAGCTGCAGTTTCTTTACAGTCTAGTGGTGGCTTCCAAGAGCAAAGTAAAAATGGCTATATTAGATATGTACGTTTAGATACATCACATGTGTCATTTCAACATGTTATCAGCCAAAAACGATCAATGAGATATTTTACACTCTCTTTTACATTTTTGTGCTAAATTTCAAAACTTTGGCGTGGCTTTTATACCTACAACACATCTCAGTTTAGACTTAGCCACATTTTGGAAGCTTAAGACCGACATGTGACTACCATACAGGACATGTGGCAACCATACAGGACAGTGAAGAGCTAGACAATTCCTTAATTTTCCTTAGCTCTAAAGCAAAGATGATAAAGTAGAACAGGCAAGCACTTATATGAGGTATATATTTTAGTGCTACTGTGAGAAAAAAGGGGGCAGAATACACTAGACACTCAACAAGTACCTTGCATGCAATAAGAGCTTATTTAATGTTTGTCTTAGTCCCTTTGGGCTGTTATTACAAAGGACCATAGATTGGGTGGCTTATAAACAGAAATTTATTTCGTATCATCTGGAGGTGGGAAGTCCAAGATCAAGGTGCTGGCAGATTCAATGTCTGGTGAAGGCCCACTTTCTCGTTCACCGACAACAGTCTTTTGCTGCATCTTCCCAAGGTAGAAGGGGATGAGGTTGTTTTCTGGGGCCTTTCATGGGGGCACTAGTCTCATTTACAAGTCCCCACCACCACGACCTAATCGCCTCCCAAAGGCCCCAACTCCTAATACTTTGGAGGTTAGGTTCAACATATGAACCCCAGGGAGCATGAACATCCAGTCTGATGTTAGTCCCATTTCACTGTTTATGAGTATGTCATTGCCAGCCATGGAGAGGCTCTCAAGTTTGCTCAATCAAGGTTTCACGTTACTTGAGTTGGAGAGTTGGAGAGCATTTATGATTTGCTTTTTACCTGGTGCTCTTAACCAGGTTTTCCCATTCTTCTTATTTCTCAGATTTTCTCAAAATTTCTGTTTCTCTCTGCTTATCTGCTCTGCTTTCTTCTCCCCACTCACTGGCATCCTTTGCCTGCTCATGGTTCATCACAGCTTCCCTAGCCTTTCTTGCCAGGACATGACCTTTTGATCAACTATGACTGACTGATAACTGGTTTGGGTTCTCCATATTTCCCAATTCAAATTCCCAGGAGAGGTAATCTGATTGGCTTGGTTCATCTTTACATGCCATTTCACGTCCCATATCACCTAAAAATTGGCTGCCTGGAGTTCAGGTGCCCATCCTTATTCTAATCAGCTGTGGCCAAGGATGCGTCTTCTTATGGCACTTCATGGTCACCTGGAAATCAGGGATGGTGGGTGGGGTAGTTTTCCTTAGTGGGGGTGTGGGCAGACAGGCACTGATGGATATCACGACACACTGTTTCTCTCTGTCACTGGGATTTCCCAGTTGAACTCATCAGTCTGATGTCACCTGACAGAAGGAAGGTTTCTTCCCTTTTACTTGCTACTGTCCTTGACCTTTGGGAGAGCGTCTCCTGAAAGCAATGCATATTACTGGAGTTTGTAGGATTCCTGCTTGCTGAGGAAGTCTGGTTAGGTGCACAGCAGTTCTCACCTTCCTTCCAGTGGGAGGCTGACACATGTAGTCTTCCTTTTGTAGTTCCTGAGGAACCTATTCTTGGTCCATACACAGCATAACTGATTGCTTCTCGTGTTTACTTTGCCTACATCCCCATAAATCAGTGTTTTTCTAAGTGGAATTTGTCATGTGAGCCTCTTGCTTTAGAATCAGTTGAGAATACTCATCTCAACCACCGACCTATGGATGAGAAGCCTGGGGAATGTGGCTTAGGAATCTGCATGTTTATTGGCTCCGTAGGTAAGTTCAATGACCATGAGTTTGAGAAGCATTGCATTAAGCCACCCTATGAACCTCATCTATCTCTAACTATCCTGCTCCATTCCCTAGATTTCAAGAAAACCCCTTAGGATGCTTGATTTGTGGAATCAAGAATTTTTTTAGAACTTTCCAGATAGTCTAAGGTCCATCCAAGTATCCTCAAAAGCAGATATGATCAAACATGAAGGTCCTGGCCACCACCCATTCTGACCCAAACCCCCAGATCCAATCAGACAGCATCTAAACTTTGCCCCTGACTTGACTTTTCCCATGGGACAGCAAAGGGATTTACCTGGCAGCTCTTGTGTAATAAATCAGCAGAAATCTCGAGGCACCACCCTGGATAGAGGCCCTCCTGGCTGGCTGCCGGAGTCATAGCTCCATGGGATAAGCCCAAAGAAGCCCCAGGCGGGTAGAAAGCAGTGCGTGTGGGGCTGCCTCTCTGCAGAATCACAATGAAGCCAGTGTTTGCATTAGAGCCAGACAATGACTCTGATTCAAAGGACAGGATGCCAAGGCTGAAGGGCGCTCTGGGTAAGGGGGAGGACCTGGGCCCCTTTCTTGGCTCTGTCTCTGCCTGGAAATGATTCCACTTTTGTTTTTAATCCTATGTCTTTTTTTTTTTCTCCCCCCATATCTTTAGGAGCTTGAATAAATGGCCATCCATTTCTACCGGGGTGATAATGTATTTTTCATATTTGACCCAAGCATTTAGACACTGTGTACCCCAGCCAGTCCTTGCTGTATAGAAGCAAGAGATATGCATTCTCCAGATTCTGGAGAAAGTGAAATAATCTCCTTAACAATAGCTCGGAATTGACTTTCAGCTTCTCTCTGCAGCCAAAGCTGAGCTCTTTTGCAATCAATGTACCACTGCAGGCAGAGGATCATATTCCAGCTCTGGCCACTCCAGATAGTTTAATTTCTACTCTAGGACAGAAACCACCATTTGATTCATGGGCATTTAATGGATTCTGTGCTTCAGAGAGAGCTTGTCCCCTAAGCATCCAATTTAACAGTGTCCAGAAAGTCTTCGAAGTAGGTCAAATGCACAGATATGGTTTCCTGCATGGGGCCTTGCTTATTCATTGAACAGAAAACCTACTATCCTCTCTCTTTCCAGCCTGGAAGTGGGTGAGTTATATTTAAGTTTCCAGCGTCATCCTGAATATATCTCACTCTAAAGGCTAACCAAAGAGGGAAAAATTAACACAGACCAATGAAAATCAATTTAACTGAAGAGGAGAAAAATGGCCCAATATTCTGGAGTAAAATATAGAATTTTCTCCTTCTGATGTTGATTTTTTTGGTAGGGAATAAAAATATTTTTAGAAACTACTGGCCTTGTGTTTTCAGTAACTGTTACTGAAATTCTCCTACTAAATAGGAACAAGACTTATTGAGAATACAGTGGGCCAAATTAGAAATGACTCCATGGGATTGAAAACGTAGTACAGACCAGCATCCATTTTGGGTGCTGAAAAGTAATAAATATGGTGCTGCAAAAAAAAGTGTATTAATGAGAGGAGACACTGAAGAAATTATACTGGAAAGCAGAAGAAATGTAAGCACAAAAAATCGAAATGGGTAATTATATTTTAAATTGTTTAGTTAAATTTACTGGAAATGGGGAAACATTGATCAAGGAACACTTGATTTCTCATTCCATATAAAGAGGAGTCAACTGTGAATGTTCACTTTCTAGTAAAACAATAAAAATTCTCTTCTGGTGTCTGTTATCAACTTGCTCTCATTCTGCAAGCCTGCAAAGAAGCCAGGAACGACAGTGCCTAGGATCACCTCTCCATACGGCTCTGGGCTAGAGTTGGTCCAGGAGAGACACTCTCCTTAAGACTGGTTCATTATTCTCCTGGGATGGCTGTGACCACAAACTAAAGATTTCACAGTAGCTTCAGACCTTCTGGCTCAGATCAGTTTGGAGGATTCTCTGACCAAGGTAGTCCTGTCCTTCCAAAGTTCTGTGGGCCCCCTGGAGTCAACTTCCATTCCTGGAATACCTAGACATTTGTTTTTCCTGCCCGAGGCCTGCCTATACATTTGAATGTAAGAATTACTTCCTAATTTAGCCACCCCTCATAGAATTTAAAGCAGGACGTCTAACTTCCAAATTATTGCAGAAGATAAAAGCAAACAAAATACTACCCATTTAACCAAGGACAAAATCGAGAGGAGACATAATGTAAGGCATGAGGCAAGATGACAGGAGTAACACCCCTGTAGAACTATTGTGTCAACAAACGTCAACACTTTTAAACCCCTTTATTTTATTATTTTTTTAAATTTTATTTATTTATTTATTTGTTAGAGAGAGAGAGTGAGCGAGCACAGGCAGACAGAGTGGTAGGCAGAGGCAGAGGGAGAAGCAGGCTCCCTGCAGAGCAAGGAGCCCGATGTGAGACTCGATCCCAGTACGCTGGGATCATGACCTGAGCCGAAGGTAGCCGCTTAACCAACTGAGCCACCCAGGCGTCCCTAAACCCCTTTAAAAATAGGCAAAGGCTTAGGTTAGAGTAAGGCAACAAAGCAATCCAGTAACTGCTCACCAAAGAGGTCTAAAATGACATTGAAAGGTTGAAAAGGATGGGGTGGGGCTTTGTCAGGCCAAAGCAAAGAGAAAACAAGAAAGGATTTAAGGTAGTTAAGATTAAACGGAATAATTTGAATTTTAAAAACCGTTTACACAACTCATTCACAAATACATTCTCGTAAAAAGTTCAAACAATACAGAAGTCAACAGAGATAAGGGGAAGCACCTAGAACACTTGGTGTGTATCCTTGTAGTCTTCTATCACCTCTCTATTGATCATCTCTTTATCTATGCATCTGTCTGTGAGTAGTAACATCTATGTTTTATGTTTTTAAAGATCTTATTTTTTTAAATTAACATATAATGTATTATTTGTTTCAGGGGCACAGGTCTGTGATTCATCAGTCTTACACAATTCACAGTGCTCACCATAGCACATACTCTCCTAATGTCCATCACGCAGCCACGCTCCCTCCCAACCCTCTCCACTCCAGCAATCCTCAGTTTGTATCCTGAGACGAAGAGTCTTTTAAGGTTTGTCTCCCTCTCTGGTTTCATCTTGTTTCATTTTTCCCTCCCTTCCCCTACAATCCCCTGTCTTGTTCCTCAAATTTCTCAAATAAGTGAGATCATATGATAATTGTGCTTCTCTGATTGACTTATTTTGCTCAGCACAATACCCTGTAGTTCCATCCACATTGTTGCAAATGGCAAGATTTCAGGGTTTTTTGATGGGTGCATAATATTCCAGTGTGTGTGTGTGTGTGTGTGTGTGTGTGTGTGTGTGTACACACACCACATCTTCTTTATCCATTCATCTGTTGATGGACATCTAGGCTCTTTCCATAGTTTGGCTATTGTGGACATTGCTGCTATAAACATTCGGGTGCACATGCCCCTTCAGATCACTACCTTCGTATCTTCAGGGTAAATAACCAGTAGCGCGATTGCTGAGTCGTAGGGAAGCTCTATTTTCAACTTTTTGAGGAACCTCCATACTGTTTTCCAGAGTGGCTGCACCAGCTTGCATTCCCACCAACGGTGTAGGAGGGTTCTCCTTTCTCTGCATCCTCGCCAACACCTGTCATTTCCTGACTTGTTAATTTTAGCCATTCTGACTGGTGTGCGGTGGTATCCCACTGTGGTTTTGATTTGTATTTCCCTGATGTTGAGTGATGTTGACCACTTTTTCATGTCTGTTGGCCATTTGGATGTCTAAAGATGTTATATTTAAGTAATCTCTACACCCAATGTGGGGCTCAAACTCACAACCCTGAGATCAAGAGTTGTATGCTCCACCCATGGATCCAGCCAGGTGCCCCAGATGCATCTATTTTTAAAAGAACCATTTTGGGGGCACCTGAAAGCCTTAGTTGGTTAAGCGTCTGACTCTTGATTTCAGCTCAGGTCAGATCTCAGGGTTGTGAGATTGGCCTGTATCAGGTTTTGTGCTGGGCGTGGAGGCTGCTTAAGATTCTCTCTCTCCTTCCCTCTCCCTCTGCCCCTCCCCACCCCAAAAATGAATAAATAAGTAAATAACATAACCATTATTTTCTGTATATCAAAGGAAAAAAAGTCCTTTAAATTATGACATGCCAGAAATTGTGAGATGCATTCTAATTTCACATAGTAAAAAATATCTAACTCTTACAATAGATTTATTCTAATATATTTATTTTTGTATAAGAATGAACTTATTTTACATAATTTCTCTCTCTCTGCATGTATATATAACTTCTGTGATTTTTTTTTTAAGATTTTATTTATTTATTTGACAGAGAGATCACAAGTAGGCAGAGAGGCAGGCAGAGAGAGAGGGGGAAGCAGGCTCCCTGCCAAGCAGAAAGCCCGATGCGGGGCTCAATACCAGGACCCTGAGATCATGACCTGAGCCGAAGGCAGAGGCTTAACACACTGAGCCACCCAGGTGTCCCAACTTCTGTGATTTTTTTTCTTCTAATGATATAGCTTGGGAGATTTTTCTACTTCAGATCACAATTACCCAATTAAAAATGCCACAGAATATTTCATAATTGCAATGTACCATCATTTATTAACTTTTCCTCTAAATGTTAATATTAACATTTAGCTTATTTCCCCTTTTTTCCCAATGACAATTCTACAATGACCACCTTCATACACTCCTATGGAGCCTTTGTGTGCACATTTTTCTAGAATAGGTAAGTTGCACTCTTCTGAGTGCAAGCACATTTAAAACTTTGGTAGATGTTAGCAGATTGTCTTCAACAAGACCTATACCAATTTACATTCCCATCAATACTTGCTTCCTCATCAAAATGGACATTATTGTCATCATTTAAATTTTTGTCAGCTCGGTAAGCTGTTTCGCTGTTGACTCTCTTGATTACCAGAGAGGTCAGTCACCTTATCGTGTGTATTATCCATCACATTCCTTCTTCCGTGAAGCGACTTTTTAGTATCTTTGGCTCATTTCTCTATTGGAGTTTTTCTTTAACTTTTCCTATGATTTGTGGATCTCCTTAGGGCTATGGATAACGGTCCATTGATCTGTTCTGAATCTTGCAAATATCTTCTCCCCTTCTGCTGCTTCTATTTTCATTTTGTTATGATGAAGTTAGCCGGGTGGATTTTTAATCAATTACGTTGATCTTTCTTTCACAGATTTTAGGGTTTGTGTTCTGATGAAAAATTACTTCTTAATTCTAAGTTACTTAAAGTGTTCTCCTATGTGCTCTCTCAATAAGGAACTGTATTATTTCACTTAAGATGTCCAGAAGGAAGGTGGATTTTGGCATGGTATGAACAGTGATCCATGAGGTTTTCCTGAACTTGACTTCATTGCATCCCATCTTTGGTTCTGTCTTTATCTTTGGCTGCTAGCAAGATGGTGAAAGCAGGCACAGACTTCATACAGAAAGTTCACAGAAAATCCAGAGGAACAAAAGGGGCTGTATTTTCCTGTTTCTCTTCCTTAGAAACATGAAAAAATTTTCCCAAAGCTCCAAAATACTTCCCTTCATGTCTTGGCTCCATTACTGCCCAAGGAAATGTGATTACCATGATTGCCTTATACCAATCCTTTGGGGTAAATAGATTGGAGGAGTGGGGGGTTCAAATACAATCATCGCCACAACTACTTTGTTAAAATTTTAATGCCAAACCCTTTACCTGAAATTAATTTGCGTATGGTGCTAGGTAAGGACCTAACCTAATCTTAGCTGCTTAATTAAGATCTAATTCTTTTAATACCATTTATTGATAATGCCATTGTTTTGTTATTGATTTAAAATACCACTTTTAATACACATGGACACACAGGCACATATAAACATGGGCACAGAGGTATGGGGATCTCTGGAGTCTCTTCTCTTCTGGGTCACTATATGTCTATTTCTACACCAAAGTCACCAAATCCATTGTGTTTTGCTATGTGGGAAAATAGCCCCACTCACATTCTTGTGTTTGTTTTTCAAAGAAATTTGTCATTTTCACATAATTTCTCGAGGCATTATTAAATCAGCTTCAGGGTAAAAGAATAATCTTCTGTAATTTTAAATAGGATCCCATAAAGTGTCTATCATTTTGGGAGAGGATCACTACCTTCACAACATGGAACCTCCCAATTCAAGGATATTCAGGTCATTTTTAATATCTCAGAACAGTTGTCTCTTCATATTAGGTTATATACAGTTGGTATTAGGGGTATTAGTCTGTGTGGGCTGCCATAACAAAATACTATAGACCAGGTGGCTTAAATGAAAAAAATGTATATCTCATTGTTCTGGAGGCTACTAAAGTCTGTAATCAAGACGCCAGCCCATTCAGTTCCTGGTAAGGACTGTCTTCCTGGTTTGCCGTTGGCTGCCTTTCCACTGTGTCCTCATTTGGCAGAGAGAGAGAGAGAAAGATTTCTTTCTCTTTTTACAATGCCACAGTCTCACTGGATTAGGGCCACACCCTTATGACGCATTTAACCTTAATTACCTCCCAAAGAACCTATGTCAGATACAGTCACAGTGGGATTTAGAGCTTCCACGTTTGAATTGGGGGGAAGGGTGACTAGGGGGAGACACAATTTAGTCCACAGCGTCTGAAGCTATTGTGAACAGAGTAGATACTGGCAGAGTAGATTTAAGAGGAGGCATGGCAGAGAATAAGCTGATCTCTGTCCCTACCCTATTACTCAATAAAGATTTCAAAGTTTTACATTTTAATGTAGCCAGATTTATCAGTCTTTTCTTCATGGTAAGTCTTGTCAAGAAATTCTTCCCCACCCCAAGGACATGAAGGGATTCTCACATGTTTTAATGTGCTTTACCTTGGGTCTTTAATCCTTCTAGAAATTACTTTGATAGTCTAATTTCTTTTTTTACATTTAGAAATCCAGTGGCCCCGACCCCATTGAGTACTCTGCTATATCCCCTCCGTTGTGTTACGCTAGACTCTTCCCACTTGTATTTTAGTGTCCAGGCTCTATACTCTTCCTCCAATTGGTTGGTCTCTTCCTGGATCTAGAGGCAACTTGCCCCTTAACGAGGAACGTTGTCTGCGCACGCATATGTTTGCCAGAGAACGGTGGGGCTCCATCCTGAGGTAGAGTTTCAGGTCTGAAAGGTTTACTTGGCTAACAAAAGGCTATCCTTTTTCAAGTTCATAAGGGCCACAAGTGCCAAGAACTGTCCCTCCAATGCCATAAAAACCTTGGTTTAACAACATCCTGATCTCTTGCAAGGAAATGATGTGAGCAAACAAATCAAACTCATTCTTTTGGGGCTTTGTACCCAGAAGTATAATCACAGTTGTCTTGCAATGGTCCAAGCGAGGTGAGTTTGCGGGCAACGGAGAGGGTCCTTTTCATTCCGAGGCACATGTTTACGGGTGGTCAGACTGTGTCTGATTTCCCCTCAACTTTCAGCTTTTCTGTATTTTCTAAATTCTATGTAGTGTGCATGGGATGTTTTCACTTGTGTACCTGTAAGAAGTGCGTTCAGCTACAAGAATGGAACACCTGACTAACAGTGGCTTGAGCAGGTCAGGAAGTCATTGGGTAGAGAGCCTGGGGCTGGGCCAGGGCCGCATGCTGCCAGAGACTCACCCCTGCTGTCCTAGACGTAGGCCCTCGTCTTCCCCTGTGTATCCTCACTGTCACTGGACGGCCGCTGCTCCTCCTCGCTTCCTGCTCCTGTTGATAGGAAGAAAAAAAGGAAAGGGAAAGTAGGACACCTTTCTTAGGAAAACAGAAGCTTTTTCAGAAATCTATTGTGGTAGTCTGCTAACGTCTCATTGGCCACGACTGCCCCTAAGTTCAAGGCTGTCTGGGAAGGTGAGAACTTTTATAAGGATACATTGTTGCATGGAATATTCTAAAGCAGGGGTTGGCAAAGGATGGCCCTTGGCCCAAATCTGGCCTGATGTGGTTTTTTTTTCTGTAAATAAAACCCCTTTTTTTTTGGTAAATAAAATCTTATTAGAACACAGCCACACCCATTCATTTATATAATGTCTGTGGCTGGTTTTGCTACAACAGCAGAATTGAGCAGGGGAAACAGATCATATGGCCACAAAGTGGGAAGTGTTTGCCAACTGGCCCTCTCTGGAGGAAGTTTGTGGACCCCTAATCTGAGAGAGAAGGGAAAGCAGGCAGATGTTGGAAGGCAGCTGGTAAGTAAGAAAAAAAAAAATCCAACATGTTGGCAGCCAGTAACCCATGAAGAGTGACTCATGCCCTGAGGAGGGCAAGTTGTTTTAATGAACACATACCACCAAGGAAAGGACAGATGTTCAAAAACCAAAAACCAAAGTTAGAAAAGAACTTACTGGAACAAATACATTTCTGTACAGTGTCAAGGCCCTCCCCAGCACCAGCCCTGATGTCTGAGGGCGATGGTTTCGTCTCCAACCCTGCTATTTTTTCATCATTTTCTGCTTATTAGGACAGAAGAGAAATCTCCTCAGGTTTCAAAAGTCCCTCCTTGGGTTCATGTGGAGGAAAGCAGTAAGGTGAGAAGGCTGTGTGAGGTGATCTCCCCTTCTCTGTCCTCACCCTGCAATGAGAGGGAAGGGTGATTGCCCTGGGAGTCACACTGAGAGGAAATAGCTCTCATCACATCTGAAAGAGCGGTGGTGCCCGAAGAGGAGATCACAGGAGCCTGAAGAATGGGCGCCCTGAGGCTCACACAAGCTGCCATGGCCACTGGTGTCTTTGCTGAGGTTCCCTCATAACTGTTGCACATAACCAACAGATGGCGTGACACTCTAGACTCGCCTGACTGGGAAGGGTCAGCCTGAGTCGCCCAGCAAATGAATGCTGCTGATCTTCCTTGATCCCAAATGAGAAAAGTAAGTCCATCTTGAGAAAAAGAGGACACAAAATTCTCATGACAGCCCCCCGGGTAAGCTTGACTTGGTGACGAGAATGGAGTAGCCCACTTCCAGGCCACCGTGGCTCGGTTCTTTCTGTAGTGACCATGCATCTGCAGTGACTCTCAGGGCAGCTCTTCACAGTTCATGCTCCCGGTGTCGGATGTAGTGTTTTAAGACCGCAGCCAACCACAGGCCCATGGCTTATGAAGAATCCTCCTTCCTCATGGCTGTCAGAGGGATCCACTCCCAAATGCCAATCTGAGGAGGCCTCACAGACAAGGTGCTGCTCCAGCTGAGGTGTTGTTTTTTTGTTTGTTTAATATTTCATTTATTTATTTGAGAGAGAGATCTCAGAGGGAGAGGGAGAAGCAGACTCCCCGCTGAGCACAGAGCTTGATGTGGGCTCGATCCCAGGACCCCAAGATCATGACCCGAGCCGAAGGCCTATGCTTAACCTCCTGAGCCACCCAGGCAGCCGTCCTGCTGAGTTTTGAAGGACCAGGAATGCACAGAGAGAGGAAATGAGTTTACACTGAGAGAAAGCGACACTTGCACCCCACCCCCCCGCCCCCAGGCATGAAACAGCAAGGAGCTCCATCAGGGAGGAGCAGAAAGGGGCTAGAGAGGCTGGTCTGGGCCACATCAAGCCAAGTCCTGTGAGCTTCACCCAAGACTCCAAACCTCGTCTTAAAGCTGAAGAGAACCACTGAAAGTTTGTGAGCAGCGCGGCAACACGGGGATGTTGGAATTTAAGAACGGTCCCGCTGGTCGCAGAAGAGACAGCGGCAGGTTGAAGGGGACATTGGAGGCCAAAAACTTTAATGACAATAATCCAGAGGAAAAATCTGAGTGAGGGATGGTGAGAAGCGTCTGACTGGAGAGATTTTGAGGAGGTAGAAGCTACAGGAATTGCTGTCTTTTTTGGATCGTAGAGTTGGGGCAGGTGCTCCAAAGAAGTCTGGCTTGGGTCACTAGGTAGACAGCGGTGCCCTTCATCAGGACAGGCCCTGAGGAGAGCGGCAGGTGTGGGCAGAAAGATGGTGGTTGATTTTTGGTATCGTTTTGCCATCAACCTTCTCAAGCTGTTGGAATGGGGTGGGACTTGTTCTATCCCCTGCTTTTTACCAAATGCTAAATTCATTATCTTCTAGTATCCATCGTTGCTTTGAGAAGTTTTACGCTCCTCTCATTTTTATCCCTTTGTCTAGGACTGTTTTATTTCTTCAGAAGTTTTTTACAATGTCTTAGGTGTGGGGTTCTTGTTTTCATCTTGTTCGGAACTCACTGTTCTATGACTCAGGACTACCTTTAACTGTAGAAAATATTCTTGTACTGTTTCTATGAATTAATATTTATTCTCTGGAGTTTTGAAGACTTTAAAAAATATTTAAAATCTATAAAAAATATTTAAAAAAAGAATTTAAAATTTCCCCTTGGGAGTTTATTATATTGACTACATGTTTGAGATGATAATATTTTAGGTATGTCAGATGAAATAACATATATGATTAAAATTAGTTTGACCTGGTTTCTTTTTTGATGTAGCTATCAGAAAAGGTAAAATTAATATGTGACTTACAGTATATACCTATTGCACAACATTCTTCTGGATAAAAATTACAAGATGGGGAAAAGTCTGTTTTCTAACAGTATTAGGAGATGGGATATGTTTATGGTTTAATATTACCTGCAGGTCAGCATGCAAACTTGAAAGGGGCAAACCAGCCTCATGAGCTTCCTGATGAGATACATGATGTCTCCCAGGAAGTACTGGTGCCCAACATAATGTGGCCAGACTCTGATCAGGGGGAAAATCAGATAACACTAAACCGAGGGACAGTCTAGCCTGTACTCTCCAAATATATTGATGCCATAAAAGACAAAGAAAGGTTGAGAAATCAGAAAGTATACACACACTGAAGTATTTAGAGACTGAGAATCACAGGGTCTATAACTTACTCTCAACTAGCTCAGCACGAGTTTTTGTAGCTATAGAGAGAGCAAGGGGGAATTCACTGAATTCTTTTAACATCTTTTCAATAAATTTGAGAAATTTTGGAGTAGAATATTAAATTATTTTTTTAAAGATTTTATTTATTTATTTGAGAGAGAGAGAGAGAGAGCATGAGTGGAGGGGAGGGCAGAGGGAAAGGGAGAAGCAGACTCCCCGCTGAGCAAGGAAACTGGCATGCAACTGGATCCCAGGACCCTGGGATCATGACCTGAGCTGAAGGCAGACTGTTAACTGACTGAGCCACCCAGGAGCCCCAATATTAAATGACTCTTAACAATAAAATTTTTTTAAAAGCTTATGAGAGCCAGCACTGTGGAAAGTGCCAGAAAGTTCTTGTTCTTACGGAGGGCCCCATCCTACCCTTCTCTGGCTGTGCCCCTCTCTACAGGGCTGGGAAACTAAGAGGCCAGTGGGATGCATCTGCACAGAGCCCACAAGCCCATTCTAGAGACTCCAAGAACCCAGACCCTTGCAATTCCCTGCCATGTGACCCTGAACCACTTGTGGACTTGTGTCACTGTTGCCTGGACCCATTTTCCTGAGAGTGGACCACACGGAAGGGGCGCACAACCCAAGGCTCGAGGGATAGATGTTCTCAGGGAGTGTTGTATGAAGCTTGGACAAGCAGGCCAGGGTGTCTACACCCGCTCAAGGGATGCTCCTGGCTGTTCAGGATGGGGTGGGGGGGCGGGGAGGCTAGGAGTAGGGTGGGGTTTGAGTTGGGGAGAGAAGGCAGCCATCTGCACCTGCTGTTCAGTGTAGAACTCCAAGGGGTCTGAGAAGTCTAAATTCAGGCCTGGCCTTGTAAGTCATCGTGAAGGTCTTCTTGTTTAAGTCAGATAATAAACCCATTTTTGTATAGTTCACCAGCTTGATGTGATGTATCGCTTTAAAGCATTTAACCATATGATATATGGGGCTGCATTCGTGCTCTTGCCCCAGGCCCTGCCATGCTGGGGACGTGACCAGGGCCGGGAGGCCTGGAGAAGTGCACAGGTTCGCCATTGCCGCCACCTCTTGGTTTTCATTAAAGGGGGTGGGGGTGGAGGGACACCTCCCGACCCGATGGAAAGACCAGACCCTACAACAATATGGGAGGATGGACAGGAACCTGGAGTGAACGCATGGGGAGACTGAGAGAACTCAAGAAGACCCTTGAGCAATAGCACCTGAGGGGAAACACACACACACTGTGTAGGAAAATCTCTCACAGGTATGAATGGGTCACGCTGAGAAGGAAGCACTGTTTACTGTGGCAAGGATCAGATGGCCAGGCCCCACAGGGTGTGGATTACCTGGAAAACTCTTGAGGGGGACCTCCAGTCCTTTAAGTCTCATATCCCAAAGGGGGTTGGAGGTGGGATTAGTATCCTGGATCCCAGGAGTGGGACCAGGAACCCCAGCCTGGGCTCTACCAAGCAGTCTCCTTGGAGACTTAGCAGTGCTGGCAGCCAGGAAGATCTCAACGGGCAACCCTGGGGTGCTGGAAAGGCTCCAGCCTGGAGGTTCTGAGCAGCTCCTTCCGGGTGTTGACACCCTCAGGAAGGCCCACACATCCAAGAGCTGACATTTCTCACTCCTCACTTGGCCAGCTGCTTCTCATTACCCGGGTCTGAGCTCCAATGACATCCTCTCAGAGGCTGCCCTGACCACCCCGTTAAGCACACCTTCCCCCCGGGGATGTTTTCATTCACCCTCTTCCATGGTCTTCATGGTACTTCAGACTCCTGGAGGCGTCTTGTGTATTTCTTTGTTCTCTTGCTTCTTATCAGGCTTCCTCCGAAACTAGAACTTTTGGGGAACAAGGAGTTTTACCTGTTTCACTTACCACTGTAGCCTAGTCTGATTCTCGAGAAAGTGCAGACATTCACAATAAACATTTGTTTCAAAATGCAAAAAAAAGAAAAAAAGAGAAAGTTTCTCTAAAGTTTCTCTATGTAGGAAGCATAAATAGCAAACCTCACAGGGTCATAGAACGTAACAGCTCGAAGAGCTGACAGCAAGCCAGAAATTAATATGCATATTTTCATACTAAAAAGTCAATGTATTTACTTTCTACTGCTGTATAACAAATTACCAGAAACATGGTGGCTTCAAGCAACCTAAATTTATTACCTCAGTTTCCATGGAGTCTGGCGTGTTTTGGCTAAGTCCCCTGCCCAGAGTCTCATAATGTAATGAATCAGCCTCATCTGGAGGCTTGACTGGGGAAAGGTGTATTTTCACGCTCTCCCTGGTTGTTGATAGAGTTCAGTTCCTTGTGGTGGTAGGACTGAGGTCCCTGGTGTCTCACTAGCTGTGAAACAGCAGTGCTGTTAGCTGCTAGAAGCTGCTCTCAGCTTCTGGTCATGTGGCCCCTCCACCTCCACTATGGAGAACACACACACAATCCTTTCCATGCTTTGAATCTCTCACATTTCCCTCTGCTACCAGCCAGAGAAAATGCTTCATTTTCAAGGGACTTAGGTGGTGACATCAGGCCCACCTGGATAATCTCCTTATCTTAAGATTAATTAAGTAACAAGCTAAACCCAGGAATAAAATCTATCACCTTCACATTCCTGGGAATTATTTAGAACACATGCACTAGGGCCAGGAAACCTTTGGGGACATCCTAGAAATCTATCATAGGCAAGTTCATTTTCCTGTCTACTTTATTGCATATTAATTTGTTTTGATAAATGTTTATGTATATTCATGTTTAAGTACAAATATATATGTTATATATTTATATATTTTATTTATAAATTATATATAATATCAAATTATAGTTAATATGTTATATCAAAAATTATATAATATATTACAATATATTATAAATATATTTACATATGCAACTATTACATATACAAATATATATATGTATATATCAGAAAAATAAATATCCAAATACATATTTGCATATAATTTGTATAAAACAATATTTAACTAGAATTTACCGTGCTGGGAAGATGTAGGATGGCTCCTGTGGTGTGACCTACTGTCTGTCCCCCACTACATAGCCACTCTGAAAAGTCTAGATAAAATGGGTCCATCACAGGGGTACTTTGAGCATCCCATGAGGCAAAGAGTGAGAGAGAAAGGAGAGCAGCCTGTAGCAGGTGCTCCATCTATTTTTGTTGAAGCTGAATCAATAGCCTTAGCCTCTGTCACTGCAGAGTGCCCTAGACTGGGGCGGCTGGTGGCAGGATGCTGGGCCACGGCACAGGCTAAAGGAGGGAGCTTCTGCCACTATATAGGGTAGGGAAAGCCCTCTGAACTTCTGACCTGGAGTCAGACAGACATGAACTTTAATCCCATCTCTTCCACTTGCCAGCTCTGCAACCTTGGGTAATTCATTTAATTTGAGTTTTGGCTTCCCCATCCTAAAATGGGAACAATTAGACTTACCTGTTAAGTTTGCTATATCAAATAAAATAATGACTGAGGAAGTTTTCAGGGCTCAGATGAAAGTCGGTACTCTGTAAATGCTTGTGGATTCCAAATCCGGCATTTTCCCCACTGAGCTTAGCTTCTGGGTTAGGGCATTACGCCTCCATGGGACTTCTGTTACAAGGCCAGTATGTTCCCAGAAGGGTAAGACCTTATTTTGGCTCTGTGTTTGGCACCTGCTGGACAAAGAGAAACTCTTTTGTCCTGAGCAGTCAGCCCTGGTGAGAGGAAGGAGGTACTGGCAGAGAGCTGGTAGCAGAGGAGATGGCCCCCAGGGCAGAGAAGGCTCGGGGGTGGGGAGCAGGGACATGCAAGGAAATCTAGATCAAGCGTGGCCATTCTTGGGGCTCAGTCTTAGTGAGCAAATCCAGCAGTCCCTGGGAGCCTGGAGGCTGCAGGAATCTCTACACACACCCTTCCTAAGAGGGTGTGGGATCAATGCCCCGCAGGCCAGAAGCACATTCTGGTATCCCAAATGTCCAGTCATTCCACTCAACAGTCCCCCTTCCCTTGCCCTAATTCCCTCCCCATCCACTCACTCTCTGTCTGCCATCCTAGCAGATTCACTATGACCTACAAATCCAGCTGCCTGCCTTTGGGGAGCTCTCACAATACTTATAAATAATTGTAACCTAAAGTGATCCATTTTTCCAGAGGTACCTGTGCAAAGTGCTCACCCCCAGCCTGGGGTGGGGGTGTTTGGGCGGGGACTTCCAGGGGCTCTTGAAGGCTGAGAGATTTGGATAGCTATGGAGTTGGGGGAGGACTTCTAGAGGGAGTATGTGTTGTCTACAAACATCCTAGCTCTCCTTCTGGGCCCATGGTCCAATTGCATCTCCCTGCTATTGCTATAGAACCAGGGCGAGAAAGAGGGGACAAAGGGATAGGAGGGAAGAGGATATGTGAGAAGAAGGAAATATCTAGAAGCTTCTTCTCAATCTTCTTATATAGACTATGCTGTGAAGGATGAAAATATCTGTGAGTGTGGTGCTGGTGATGTACAGAGGTAGCCTGGTGTGTGCGTGCGCATGTGTGCAAGAGAGGGAGCAGGGAAGAGAGAAATTGGTTAGAGAGTTATCAAAAATGGGTCAGGCAAGAACCAGGCTGACTAGCAGGCAAGCAGCCAGGAGTTTCTTCGTGCTGAGATAAGTCAAGACATCTGTCCTGTTCAGGCCGCTGTGGATGTCAGTGCAAGGTCTGGATCTAGGTGTTGTTGTTCAAGCTTATATGTTTTTTAACCACATCCTGCCTGATGAAAGTCCAAACTCCAACTTTGGAAGATTTACAAGGTGCCTACGCTCCCACTACAGAGGTACTTTTGCTAGAATCAGGGCTGGTTGAGTTATGCAGCCAAAGGGGTTTAAGACTCCCCAGACTGGTACCATGTATTAGACTTTCTTCTAAGTACTTTTGATTCCACCAATGTCACCAAACACCTCTCTTGTTGGTAACAGACTCTCAGAAAGAAGAAGGGACAACCCTCACCCTGTTACACAAGACTCACAGAGAATTAGTAGCCCAATAGGAATCCTCAGGGACCAACCCTAAGATTGTTTGGAATAGGAAACAGGTCCCAGGTAGAGCAATTGTCCTAACACCTTGCTCACCTGCATGTGTTCTGACCTGAATAGCATGGTCTATAATTAACCATGCTGAATGTATTGGCATTAGCAAATCAACTAATCAAGTCATAGGGTGATTAGTTATTAAAAAAAAAAAATCCCAGGCTTGCAAATTCTTTAGCTCCTTATTGTAGCTTTCACTCCTACAGTTGCTGATCTGGGTGTTTTGACTTGCCCTCTAACCAACCTAGAGAGGAGACTTGTGTGGGTGATCCAATGAGGAGGAGGAAGGGGAAAGGAAAGTGGAAGAGAGGGTAGGAGGAAAAGGTATGACCAGAGGTTAGTTGTGTTTATGAGCAATCAGGATGTTGCACAAGTTGTGAGGAATTGTGGGATGGGAAACCAAGTCTCCAATCAGCCTTAAAGAGTGAAGGAGGGGAAGGAAAGAGGATCCCAAAGGATCTGGCCCTGGGACACCTGAAAGGTCTTGTGTTTTCCTCTAATTCTTACCATCCTGCTCTGAATTTGAAGCTTTCTTGTGACCTTGACAGTAGGGAGAGAAGGGGAGGGAAGGAGCCCAGACTGGGCAAAGAATGTAGAGAAGACAACCAAGAAAGTGACCAGAAGAAAGCAGCTGAGCAATGCAGGTGTGCCCCCCACCCCACAGCCCTGGATGGAAGCTTATTAAAGAGGGAGGAACTGGGCTGCCAGCCCTGGGCATGGAGGAGCTATTTGGAGCCCCAGAGGAAGTGTTAGGGTCTATGTTTTGTATGATGAAGGAAGCTATCTTCAACTCCAGCTCCAAGAAGGAAGTGACCCTTCACAATTAAAGAGGGGTAAACCAGCACATCTGGGTGGCTCAGTCAGTTAAGTGTCCACCTCTTGGTTTCAGTTCAGTTTATGATCTCAGGGTCATGAGATTGAGCTCTGTGTCAGGCTCTGTGCTCAGCATGGAGCCTGCTTGAGTTTCTTTCCCCTCTTCTCTCCCTCCCCCTCAGCTCCCCCCACCTCGTCCTCTCCCTAAAATAAATAAATTTAATTTTAAAAAAGAGAGTAAACCCCCTACTCGTTGCCATTTTGTATCCCACAACACAGTCCACAGAGAAAATGGGAGACTCAAAGCCAGCATAGAGCTAGCAAGAGGCAGCAACACACAGCCGACTTGAGCATAAAAAGCAATAATCAAGAGTACTCTTCTAGTCAGACTAAGTTTCTGAAGCATCAACTGACCATGCACATGCTTCAAACTAAGTGGGTCAAGAGCGGTGGAAGGCATATAGGAGAGAGTGAACGCCTCCTTCTCCCATGAAGCCTCAGGATACCTTAGCAATCGGCAGCTGGACCCTCTCATCTCCCTCTTGCAGGTCCAGACCGTGTAGTAATCCCAACCCAGGCAAGACAAGACAGGGGTCATTGTCCTTGGCCCCCTTATCCATGATCTTGTGACTTGGTGACAGCTGGACCCCATCTACAGTACCACTCTTCTCTTCCTGACATCATACATTCCTGCCTTCAAGCAATTCCGTACCCTTTGGGCTGCCATGTTGAAGCAGTCCGCAAGATTGACTTCATCTTCTTCCCTCCCGAAGTCCTGGATCAATTACACTGCCTGCTACTCCATTCTTTACCCTGAACCCCAGACTCTGCATATGCTCTCCCATCTCCTTCTCAGGGCTGGGTTCTGATTTTCTGCCTCCCTAGGGTTCAGCCACTACCTGGGTCCCCACTGTTCTTCATCATCTCTGCTCTGGGTGCTTACCATTCCTCAATGCTGTGTCTGTGAAAGAGAAGAACACCCTCAGGCCCAAGTTTGTCCAGGGGATTTTCCCCCTCATTTAACCATTCTGGAACCAAAAACTTGCTGCTTAAATTCAGGTAAGGAATCCATTTCAGCACTCACATTTAACAATATAGAATGTCGGAAACAAGACTTGAAATGTCAGAAAGAGAACACTGACATTTCTGAGAATGACTGCATTCCTGGTCTCTAAGGAGAATCACAGCTCAGACCATAAAGGACACAGAGTAGCCTGGGTTTCTCCTTTCATTGGCAGTTGATAGACTTTTGGCCTTTGGCCTTATATTGGGACGTTCTCCCAGTAAATTCTGCTGTGATGAGGTTTTCATTTTAACTCCATCCCCTTCTGGACCTGCCTGGGCCTCGGGCTTTGGATAATATATTTTGAGGATACATTCAACCATCTATTCATTGACCCATTCACTCAATATATAATCCCAACCCCCTGCTATGTATGAGAGCCCAGCCTGAGGCTTGGCTCAATGGCAGCATTACTTGGTGGCCACAGTGCAAGCTTATGCTTGGGTTCAAATTCTGAAATTTGTACTCATGAGTTGTATAATTTTGAACCATTAACTTTCTGAGCCTCAGTTTCCTCATGAGTAAAAAGGACACATGACAACAGTACTTGTTAGGCTTGGTGTATAGTGATGGCTCAATATTTTTTGGTTATTATTTTGTTTTATGCTGATTCCACTTGGGTTACCAGCCACTCCCCATCACAAAGCAATCCTATAAGTCTCGGGCAATAAGGCAATAAGAATTAAAAGTCTGGCTTCTTTGTGTCAACTGAAACAGCCTCGGCTGTGTTCTATCAGAAACAGAGGGACATGGGTGCCTGGGTGGTTCAGTGGGTTGGGCATCTGCCTTTGGCTCAGGTCATGATCCCAGGGTCCTGACACTGAATCCCGCATTGGTCTCCCTGCTCAGCAAGAAGCCTGCTTCTCCCTCTCCAGCTTCCCTCTGCTTGTGTTCCCTCTCTTGCTGTCTCTCTCTGCCAAATAAATAAATAAGATCTTTTAAAAAATTTTTAAAAAGAAAGAAAGAGAGGGACTTCATCTTTTAGGTAGGGATGAAGTAGGATTTCAGAGGAACTTCCTTTGGGAAGCAGACAAAAGCCTGCTCATTATCTAATATCCTTCTCCCCAGCTTCTCAAGTTGGGCATCCCCATGCTCCCCTAGTTCAGGAACTCATCCAAAATGAATCAGGACATCTACCAGTGGCATCTAGCCCTATGACTTGCAGGGCTGAGGATGTAGTTTTTGGTTTTGTTTTGTTTTGAAGTAGACCATGCCCAGTGTGGAGCCCAAGTTGGGGCCTAAACTCAAGATCCCAAGATCAAAACTGAGCTGAGATCAAGAGTCAGACACTTAACCAACTGAGCCGCCCAGATGCCCCAGGATGTAGTTGTTAACTCAGCTTTGAATCTGGGGTCTAGACCCATGTAGAAGGGTCTCTCGTGTCCCCTGCTCCAGGTCTCCTTTAGTGCCAATAGACCCAACAACCACTGGATTGGAGATTGTACTGGGCATCTGCGTATCCTCCTTACCCTATCACATCACAGCCACCCACTCGTCTTCCTGTGTTGGCCCGCTCCAAAGACTGGGCCTCTGCCTGTTTCTTCTCCTTCATGAAGGGCCATACCTCCTCCCTGGGCCAGCGCCCCGCTCCACATCTCAGCCAGTGGCCAAGGCTATATATAGTTCCTGACCTAGATTCGGAGTTTTCCTTCTCAAGGCTGTAGTCTCTTTCCCACCCTTCCCACTGCTTCATTTGCATATCCTTGGCTCTTCTGGTTAGATCTGCCCCTGCTCCCAGGCTGAATTTGGAAATTGTCTCTTTGCCACCATATTCCTTCCATTACTCTTAGGGTTAATTAAACCTCTTGGGTTTAGATTCCTGTGTCTCTCTATCAGGCCAGTTCCTCTAACCCTTAGGCCACCCTGTCCAGACACAGGGGCTTTGGAGAATTCAGAACCTGCTAGTGGTGTGACCTTGGGAAATTTAAAACATCTATGCTCCAGTTTTCTCAAGTGTAAAGTGGGAAAAGGAGATGTCCCTCATGGGTCTATTGGGAGGTAATACAGGTAGAACTCAGTACAATGCCTACAACAGGCTAAGCCATCCACAAAAGACACCACGAAAGTATTTGAAGCAATGGGATGAAAAGGTATCTGTCCATTTCAGAAGATGTGGTTTTGCCCTCACATATTCCTCATTGCTCCCTTCTCTATGCAGTGCACACTATCGGCGACTAGTATTCAGGACCCAAGGGGGAGTCTGTAGGGCTCCACGGTGAGCAGAACAGAATCTGTTGTGCTCTCAGGTACTGAGCAGGGTGGTCTAGTGGTCCAGCCACCTCTTGGTCCCCGAAGATGCATATGCTGCTCAGGACTGCAGCAAAGGTGCTGGGCATGAGCACAGACCAGGGAAGAGGACAAGAGAAGGACAGAGGATGGAAGGGGAAAGAGGACTCAAGAAATGAGAATGGGGACACATAGCGATGGGCCTCCTTGCAAATAGGGCAGAGACAAACCTCAAGGCCCTTCTGTGTCAGGCTAACGGGACGTGGCAGCACAGAAAACGCCAAGCTGCTTCTCCATCCGTTCTGTTGTACAGGTTCAAGCCCTGTGGGCGGGACAGGGCTGGGCAGATGGCCCTATTACTGCTACCTGCTCAGCGCTTGGCCAAGCTCTCATCAGCCCCTCCAGGCTTCACAAGACTCTCATCACACTTCCCACCAGAAACACATTTCACAGATGGGGATAGTGATAAGAGCAATTAGCTTTGGCCTGTATTAAAATTGTCTCTGTCCCAGCCTCTCAAATCACAACGCTCCCCCTCGTTCTGAGGAAGATGAGCAGAAGGGATCTGTCTGGTCACGAAGGTCAGGACAAAAGGGGGCACAAAAGAGGTACCCAATATGTCTTTTCTCTTGTCTTGAGGTAGCCTAAGCATGGCCATAAAGACAGGCAGGAAAGGGCCCAGCCCTGTTTTGGCTACAAACTGGAAGATTCCAGTTCATGGGTTGGCTCTGCCTCCAGTTCCTCACGTGAGACATTAAACTCAAGGAAAAATGAACACACCCATCGTCACCATCAGCAACACCATGCAACGGTATTGGGATTGTCCCCATGTCTCTCCTGCCACTCTGAGCCGTTGGGCCTGCATCAGCCCAGACACGAGATGACCAGCAGCCTCTTGTGGGACAGCTGTGCGAGGGTGCCGGCAGCTGCGTATGTGCGAAGCCTCGGATGCACGCTCGCCGGCCTCGCCCACCGGAGGGCCAGAGCAGCTTCTGTGGGCCTCACCCGTGTTTCGCCAGGAACGCCCCCTCTCTGGGAATGTAAGCTCCCCCAGGGTGCAGAGTTTTATTTTGTTCCCTGCTTTTGCACAGTATGGGCCATAGAGGTGACCATCAATGAATGAGCATCTGATGAATGAATGAATTCATCTATTTCATGTGGCCAGGCCCCGTAAGTGTCAGCCTGGAGCCATGCTCTTCACAGAAATTGGCCTCCCGTCTACTCCAACTGGACACACTCGGTGTCTGCTTAATATCCTCCTCAATCTTCAAGATTAATTAAGTAAACAGAGAAGTCACCATAAAGAGTTTCTTAAAAAAAAAATTCGTGCCCAGACCCCACTTCCAGAAATTTGGTTGAGGGTAAGACCTTAGCATGGGTCCATTTTTGAAATAACAACGAAACATCGGTGATTCTAATATACAGGTGAGGCTAAAAACCACTGCTCTAGACAGAGGGGAAGGATAGTTCCCCAAGGACAAGACGAGCATGGGGTAGGGACACTGGACAAGGCAGGGGTGGGGAAGCGGGGGAGGGCGAGCTTACCTAGATTCCCACAGAGTGGTAGTTCTTTAAGTTAATCAAAAGTCAAAGTCAAAATAGGGGCTTTTTCTTCCCAAGCAGGAACCCGAGCCACCTAAACGTGCTGCACGAGGGCCCGTTGCCTTTCCTCCCGCAGATACCAAAAAGACACGAGCGTTCTCAGACCCTACTTAGTCGTTCACTCAGGACTGCTCGTAATCCACCCTGCCCACCTGTGGCCCCCAAACAAGGACCATAAAACTGACTGAATTCATCTGGCTGAGGTCCTCCTCGTTAACAACACCTAGAGGGATTCTTTACCAAGGACCATGAGTGAGAGACAACCAAATTATCTGTTGCTAAGGAAAAAACCCACACTGTGGTATAAGCTATGTATGCTCTGTATCGTGTTTATAAACATTGGACACCGCCAGACAAAACCCCCTCCAACGATAAGATATAACTATGGTGTGGATCTGGTGTTCATGCCTGTAAACCAGTTCATTGAATGGGCTGAATTCCATGATTGTATTAACAGGAAAGAGTATTGTTTTTTTTGTTTTTCTCTTACCCCTGTCTTCAGCCGCACTGCCTCCCTTCAAGGCTTTCTGGTCACTTCTGCGAACGTAAAGGATCTACTCCAATTTCAAACATGAAACAATCATACACCGACTTCAAGGCAACTCCCTTCTACTTTTCTGTCTCTAAAAATGCGGGCTTGGGATGCCTGGGGGGCTCAGTCCGTTAAACTTCAGACTGTTGGTTTCAGCAGGCTCGTGAGACGGAGCCTTGCATTGGGCTCTGCGCTGAGTTTGGAGTCTGCGGGAGATTGTTTCCTTCTCCCTCTCCACCTGGCCCTCCCCCTGCTTGAACATGCATGCGCTTGCACGTGCTCTCTTGTTCTCAAATACATAAATAAAATCGTTAAAAAATAAAATACGACCTGGGCTCGGGGATGAGCAGTTGGGGAGGAGAGATGCTGTGTTTTTTTCACTCTTTCTCCACTTCCTTCCCACTTCCTGCTGCACATTCCTCTGGGGTTGGACAGGGGAAGACAGTGTCTTTATGCTTACCTGTCCTGCAGGTGCTTCCTCTCTCTTGAGTGTCCACATCCTCTGGGAGCCGTAGGCGCTCGGGGCTGGCCCCACTGCGGGTTCTCCCGTGGGGGGTGCACTCCTTCTGCAACATCTTGCAACCTCCTTAGCAACATTCTGCAACAACCTGCTCTGCAGCCTTTTTCTGTCACCTCTATGCTGGCAGGTGACCCTCTTCTGGGACAGTCCCAACCCCATGTTTCCAGCCTAATCTTTCCCAGTGTCTGTTTATCCCAAAGGAAAATCATACTTCCTTTTCACACCCTTAGCTGGTGTTTTCCTGCTCACTCTCTTTACCCTGTCTTAGTGGGTGACTTCAGCCCCCCTCTTACCTTCCAGATCTAGCAGGGGGCAAGGCTGAGAGGAGGCACCCATCTCTATGGTCAAATATACCTCCAGACTCCAAGGAAACAAACATGACTTTCATGCCTCACGAGAGACCCACACTTTCTGCAGCTCATCAGGACCGTGAATTATGAACCTTCTTCCCCCCCACCCAATCTGTTTCATCAGTGCCCTGTCACTTGGTTTGGGGTAATGGGAACAAGGAGAGAAACAGGATAGCATTCCCACCTCAACTGGCAACTCCTTACCTCGGTGACTCTCTTCAAGAGCCCCCCTCAAATTTCTTGCTTTCCTATAAACCCGGCTAGGTTAATAGCCGCTAAAGCTTTCTATTAACCCTTGAGAAGCCCCGCATGGATACGTCCCCATCACTCCAGAGACTGCGGTACTTCTCATCTCTGTCATCACGTTAGGATTTCTGCGCCAACATTGTGGGTCAATAGGAAAAATTCCACTTAATATCATTTTACGTTACCAAATCCAGCTCCCCGGGGCCTAACAGGGGAAAACTGGTGATGGTATCAGCGCTGCCCCATCCAGGCCTTCCTCCATGATTATACGCTGCTTGTGCTACGTCTGAGGACACGAATCAAAAACCCAGCGATCTGCGTCCCTGACAGGCACTGCTGGTCTGCGCCACGCTGGGCACCATGCTGACCTGAGAGCTGCTGTCCAGACTTCTCAACCACATAGAGTGGTGTGATTCTATCGCTCTTGTTCAAACATTGCTTGTCTGATTGCTAATTGGCCCTTCATAGATATGTTAGGTTTGCAACTTTCTCTTTATAATAGGCCTTAATAGATCCTCTTGGATTTAGCCAAAGAGAGAGAGAGAGAGAGAGAGAGAGAGAGAAAGAAAGAAAAGAAAGAGAGATGTCCTGAACTGAATGCTGCCTAGAATCCTTTTGTCAACTACTCAGAAACCTGTGTCTCTGTCACCTACCCAAGCGTCGACCAGCCTCAGCACCTGTGTGGCCCACTTCCTGTCTCATTGGAGTTCTGCTGATTGTATTTCATGCTTCCTTTTGGGTGGGTTACATACATTTTGTTTTTCTGTCTCTTTTTGTCCTCCCCATTCTCTTCGAGGGTGACTATCTCTTTCTGTTTTTCCTTCCTTTTTCCTATCTAGGCTGGTGTCCTTTGCAACCAAAGATGTTTCTGAGCCTTGGCTATAAGCTCAAAGTGGTTACAGCAGTAGGTCCCAAATCCTCTATGGTTTGGCTCCCTCTGGCTGGATTGGGCGCCCCGTGCCCAGCTTCGGGCCACTCATTTGCTGTAATCACTTTGGCAAAGGCTGCTGATGTCCTCTACTCTGCTCTGCATGTCTCCTCTACCCTTCCATCCCCATGGATGCCAGCCAAATTCCAGCTGCAGCACCTGGCCCTTGCACCTGGAGGCTTGCTCCAGTGGCTGAGCACACCTGGAGCAGGTCAGGTGCTGGGGATGAACACCCTCCCTCTCCCCCGGGAGCGGCTCTCGCCCTGTCACGGATGGGAACCCATTTCCCTTGCTCCCTTCTATAGCTGACGCCCAGAGGCCTATTCTACACTAGATCTCAAGAGTTGCTCAGCGGGAGGAAGCTTCAGTTGCCCCACCTTGACTGGCTGCCGTCCCCTCCCTGTCCAACTTTTCTTACCAGCTCCCCCTACCCCCGCCACCTGACCAGCCCTCACAGTAGTATCTCAGGAGGGGCTTCCTGGGCAATCCAGATTAAGAAAGTGTCCGAGCCAGGAGTGAAAATATGGTGAGCAGATCGAAGGGCCACCAGACTCTGACAAGATCGAGGAGACCTTGAGGTGTAGGTCAAGTCTGGACCGCATCAATCAGTAGAAGACCGTGTGTCAACGGGACATCTTTAACGGAGCAAACCTAGAAGCAGGCACCCAGGAAAGGGTCCTCTTCCTCCTCCTCCTTTGTTCACTCTCTCATCTCCTGCCCTTCTTTGTCTACCTGCCTTCAGAGTACGACCCCAGACTCTGTAACTCAGCCCATCCCCCTTCCCTTCACAGCTCCCACCTGGCCTGGAAGCAGGTGTCTGTCTCCTTTCTCTGCCCTGCAGACGGCCCTCAGGAGCAGCTGGCGTGCCATCGTCAGAGAGCGTGCCCTGAAGTGCCAGCCATTGTCTCAGGTCTGCTGGAAGGAAGTCAGGTAAATGATTCACTGATGAAAGAATCTGGTCTTAGGAAATAAACCCAAAGTCAAACTTGGCATTTTTTTTTTCTTTTAGATGATGGGAAATCTCTTATCTCTCCGTCAGCTGTGTCGAGAAAGCGGCTAACTCATTACTTAAAATTGGCAAAAGTGATTTAAGGGCTTTAGCTGGAAGCCAGCAAAAGTGCATCCTACAGCAGAGATGGGGCGGGAGAAGGGACGTGGTCCTCCCTCCAAGCCTGTTGGCATCCCATGGGCTACTCTTTACCTCACTGTATGAGTTCATGCAGAAAACTTCGGCATTCTAAGATGCCCTCTGATGGGGGTAGAGGTGGCCTGAAGGGCTTGTTCGTGCAGCCAAATCACAGCCATTGAGAGCCTCTACTACTGACTGCGTGACATTGCAGCCCTTGGGGGATGGGACGAAGGAAAGGTGGAAGTCTTCCTGGGACACCTCAGCCCCGGACAGCTCCCCATGGAGCAGCTGGCGTGGGACATCCACCCACTGTGGGTGTGCTTTCTGGGAAGGGGGGCTGGGCTGTGGCTTCCACTCCTGCTCCCAGAATGAGCCTGGGACTTGGGGGCTGTCGTGAGGGGGGCCCTGCCCAGCATGCCTCCCGGCCCCATCCACATGGGGTGGGTCTGTCCTCCGAGTCCAGTCGCTGGAGGGATGCATTGCCTGCGTGTTTTGTTGACACACTCAAATCTTCTCCGCTGGGCAGAATGATTTATATGTACGTCTTCATTGAGGGTAATTATTTTTTAGCACCTTGCTGGGCAGGCTGGGTGATCTCATCATGGGGAAGAGCCCAGGAGTGCCTGTCTCACTTGGAACAAAAGTGTGAAAGAGCCTCCCTTCTCCCGTCTCATTCAGAAATTGTCTTTCTCTGGCACCTTCATTCGGCGATGAGGAGCCTGTTTTCTTTTCTCCTGAGAGACACTGGTTTGCCCAAAAAAATCATCAAGGATATTTAAAAAGTACCTCCCTGGGGTACCTGGGTGGCTCAGTCGGTTGCGTGTCTGACTCTTGGTTTAGGCTCAGGTCATGGTCTCAGGGTCTTGGGATTGAGCCCTGCATGGGGCTCTGTGCTCAGCGTGGAGTCTGCTTCTCTCCTTCTCCTTCTCCCTCTGCCCCTCCTCCACCAAGATAAATAAATAAATAGATCTTTAAAAAAAAAAGGGGACCTCTCTTTTGAAGACAGGTTTTCTTTTTTAAAGAAAAAGGAAAAAAATTTTTGGCTCTCCTGCTTTTAAAATCAAAGCAAGTAGCATAAAACTTTATTCAGTAAGTAAGCCTAATGGTAGATATGTTTTAGATTTCCAGAGATATAGTTGAGTTGGGGAGGAAGAAAAAGGAAAAATGAAGACATAAGAACACAGAATGGGTTCTGACAACGAAGAATCCACGAGAAAGGGGAGACAGAGAGACAGAGGGAAAGAGAAGAGAGAGGCAGCAGGCAGGGAAATGGTGATGGGCAGGCACACAGTAAGTGCCAGGGTGGAGAGAGAGGGCACCTCCCCCTCCCAAAGCTCCCTGGTTCTCCTTTCCCCAGCATCAATTTCTCCAACTAGGGCCTCTTCTGGCTCCTTCCATCTCCTCGACAACACCCATCATTCCTCACTCAACCCACACCTCAGTTTGGATCCCCCTCCATGGAAGGAGCCAGAGGGGCTTCCTCCTTGAATCCAGGCCAGATCTGCCAGGCTGGCCCCCTTCCGCATCCTGACTTCTAGACTTTGTGCCATGCAGACTTCACGCTGTGCAGCCTCCTGATGGGATACAGACATCCCACTGGGGCTGGGTGCGCTGGCGGCCTTATGGCCGGCAGACACCTCTCCCTCTTGCAGTTTCCACGTCCAGAAACTGGCAGTAATAATCCTACCTAGCCTGCTCCCAACCCTGGATGCGGAGTTTTGGGGGATGCGTGGAGGTCTGCATGCACATCATGTCTACGTGTGATAAGAGATCAGGAATGCGAAGGCTCACAGGGAACTCGAGAATGATGCACAAATCAGAGTTCTTGCTTTCTTGTGCTCCTCCTGTCACTTCTCTCGATCCCCGCTGCCCCCCCTTCTTTATCCCTCCCCTAGGAACAGACCTTGCCCAAAGCTTGTCGTTGCTCTTTCCAATTCCTACCTTCTGCTCACTTCCTGGTCTCCCATGGACTCAAGCGCTGCCCACCGGATGGCTGCCAGGATGACCTCTGTCTGCGCGGGGCCGCGGGCCCAGCATGCCCACCAAGGCTGGCAGAGCCCCTTCTCCTGGGGGAGCAGGAGAGGCGCTGTCCCTGTGGCTAGACAGACTTGGGTACGTTCCTCACAGAGCTGTGCCCTGTGGCCCTACAGGAATCTTCCTTTAGGTTACTCCACCATGAAATCAGAATCATAAAGCCCAGCGGAGAAATAGGATGAGGCACCCGGGGGTGAAATATTAAATGACTGAACCGTGAGGTGAGGCCGCGAGGGCCCGTTGGGGCTACAGATTCTGCAGACGCTCTCTCAAGCACTGGTGATTGAGGGGCAGCAGGAGGACGAGGCTGCCAGGGGCAGGGAACCAGCAGGCAAAAGGGCATCGAGCCTAAGAGCGCAGACCCAAGAGCCAAATCGTGGCCTTACCGCTTGCTGCTTTGGGAAAGTTACTTAATTTCTCTGTGCCTTGGGTTTTTTGTTTTTTTGTGGGTTTTTTTTTGTTTTGTTTTGTTTTTGTTTTGTGTTGTGTTTTGTCTGTAACATGAAATATCGTGAGGCTAAATCATCAGATAAATCAGATAAATTCATGCAGGCTGCTCACAGCAGTGTCTGGCCTGAAGAAAGCACCAGGTCTGTTTTTTTATTTAACAAGTGCTATGTCAGTGAAGAGTGTCATGGTCCATCCAAGTCTGCATGTTTATTTCTTACTCCGGAGGCTTTGGGGACTCTGCGGCAGCTCAAAAACAAGGGGCCTGAGGACAGTCCCCACTGTGCCTCGTGCCAAGTCTTGCTTCACCTTCCTCCACGCTGGAATCATCTCTCTGAAGTGAAACCAGGTGTCTGGTACTCTTCACCCCACCCCCTGCCTTGGAGCCCTGGTGGGAGCCGCCCAGGCTGGTGACATCACCAGGAGGGACAGACATGCTGGTACGGGCAAGGCAATGATGTCAACGGAGGGATGAAATGTGCCTTCAGGTCCTTGTTTCCCCTGCCAGGTAATTCGGGCACGTGGCGTCGCGGGTCACTCCTGGCCAGGCAGGCAGGGGGAGGGGAAGTAGGACTGGGGAGATGAAGGTGGTGTTGTGGGGGCTCAGGACCGGTGAAGGGATAGACTTGGTCCTCAGGGCAGGGAGGAGAGAGACGAGCAGAGTTCTATTGAAGAGAAATCTCTCTGGTTCTTGGCTGGAAACGGGGCTTAGGGCAGGGCAAGAAGGGAAGTGAGGAGAGCAGGTCCACAGCTGTCATGGACAGAAGGGACAAAGAACTGAGTCTAGACGGTGGCCGTGGGGAAGGAGTGGAAGGAGCAGGGAAGTCCAACCGTAAAGGAACACGTGGTCGGACCAGGCGACCACTTAGGGTGCCATCAGAGAATCCTGGGTGGCAGGTGGTCTCCAGATAATAGATGAGAAAAGCTTTATTGACTGTGACAAGCTCTGTGACATCAAAGGTGTCATTTTACATAGGAAGACCCCACGAAGAAAAGAGAAAAACTGTAGTGTTTGTTGCTTCCTTTAAACATGGACTCTACCCCACACTGGGAGCTGGCAGATCCAGAGAGCAGATGGAGAGGGCCCTGATTCTGAGGTGCTCACATTCGAGCTGGGGACGCAGGCTCTCTGGGCATGCTTCTTGCCTCAACCAGGCTGGGTCACAAACCAGGGAGGACCCTGAGCTGCCCCCAGGGCAGGAACCTCCACGCCAGCCTCAGTTGCCACCTGCTGTACATTCCCCCCACTTCCCCAGAGCATCGGGGTGACACGTAGCTTCAAATTTCAGTTACTGCCTTATCAAGACAGTTGTCAGCTGGTTGCTTCATCTGTCAAATGGAGATGATGATAAGAGGAGGAATCAGTTAAGAAATACATGTACATTTCCAAGTACAATGTTGGCACATAGTAAGTGTTCAATTAAATGAGGCACTCTATCATTATGACTGCTTATTATGATGCTTATCACACCCCCATCTGGTCTTTTCTCCCCTTGCCTTCAATATCTCTAACATTTCCCCATCCCTCACCTCCCCCAAAGAGTCATCTAAGAGAGTTAATCCTCCTCCACAAACACCTGAGGACTCAGAGGAGGTCTGAACAAACCGCCCAGGTTCAAGGTGAATCTACTTCCTTCTTTGAGTGGATCTGTCAAGAAAGGAGGCAGAATCAGGCAGGAGAGAGAAGCTCCTGGGTACGGGGGCCTCTACTCGACACAAGCACATCATCCCACCAGCTGGTGGAGTCCTCACAGCTCCAGGAGAAGGTATTGTTGCCACATTTTATAGAAAATGTGAAATGAGGTAGAAAGAGGTCAAGTGGTATGACTGAAGGTCACAGAAACAACCACGGAAATTAGGATCAAATAGGGGGCTGACTCAAAAATCTGGGTCCTTACTTCTAACCCCACAACCTCATAAAACCTCCCATCCCTGGCTGATAGAAGTGGCCATCCCTTTGATTAATAGCTCCGAGAAGGGAAGTAAGTCATTCAGTTCCATATGGCCTTCCAGATGGAGTCACCAAGGAACAAATTGTGTTTTAGATCTAGAGAACCCAGACTGGCTGGGTGCGTACCCCATTCCTTCTGGGTGGGGCCTGGACACACCAACGCAAGGCTGCGAAAGGAGTCAGGCTGGGGGTATGGGTGAGCAGCCACTTGTTGGGCCGGATCTCCAGTACATCTGGGGCTCCAGTCCAGGCCAGGCCATAGGCAGGCCATGAAGCAGGGGCCATTGCAAGCCATAAGCCGTCATAAGGGCACAGAGAGCACACACACTGTCCTGACTGGTGGGAGACATGACCTCATCTGCAATCCTTCCTAGTTCCCAGCCATGGAGGGAGGCCTCCACCATTACCAGAGCCTGCACTCCTGCCTGCAGCTTAGACATCCTTTCCTGTCTATGATCTCATTCGACCACAGGTGGAGGTGGAGCCAAGGGTCCTGGGTTTGAATCCAAGCTCTGCCACTTACTAGCTGTGGGCAGTGAGTCATTTACTCCTCCCACTACAGCCTTGTGAGATTTTCACCAGGTAGGTGAGGAAACTGGGCTCACAGAGGGCACCAGGGTAAATGCCGGCAAAGGTTGAACATCCAGGTTTGTGTGATTGCACATCCAAGGCTCTTTCTGAAAGAACCTCTGCTCCATGGAGAAATGGAACTCAATAAGCAGAGCACCTTGGCTTCTTCTCCTACAACCTGGAACATAACCAAGCAACTGAACTCAACCACCAGGCCATTTAACATGTTCGGCAGAAGGACAAATTCCTGTCTATCCCATTCAGGTGCCATCAGAGAAGACTCCTCTGCCTGTATGAGATTGTACCTCCAGTGTGAGACCCCATGCCAGCTTCTGGACAGCACAGATTAGCTATGGGAAGGCCTCAGCCTTGGGACATGCAGCTGCTTTCTGGGGTGCCAGTGCTGATCAGGAATTCAAGATGGCGGCACATGAACAGTGGGACTGAGGCAATCCATGTGCCACTGAGGATGATCCCAGTAGGGCACTTCATGGCTGAGGACCACACGCAAAGCCCATAGAAATAGGAAGGCTTCATCTCTGAGAAATTCATGCCTTGTTTTCTGTACCCATAAAAGAATCAAGTGACTTCTGGAGACCAGGCTACTGGCCAGTACTTTGTGAAGTTTTGTTCCTAGGATGGACCCTCTGGCTTATCTTTTTTGGTCTTCTTTTTCTAGGAGGGGATGGAGCCACATTTTATATTACCTGGTCACAGAGTCCAAAGAGAAGTAGCTTCTTACTCATTCATTCATTCATTCATTCCCCCTGCCAGGGACTGGGGATACTATGTAACAGGACAGAACATGGCCTCTGTCCTCCCAGGCTTCATGAAGTGACTGAGATTTGGGTCAGGTGGACCAGGACTCTGCTCCCAGCCCCAGCATTTACTCCCTGGATGATTTTACTTGTCCTTAAACCCTCTGAACCTCAGTTCCCTTCGGTGTCAGATCTATGTAATGACACCTCCCTCCTGTGATTCAAGTGAGTGAAAGGTTTTAATCAAGCAAACGTAAAAGCCATAGAGATCATATCAGTTTTGGTTATGACTGTGAATAGTGTCACTCTTATTATTATAGCTGCACTTTTCCACTCAGGCGTTTTTCTCTGCCTGACCTGTTGATTATGCCAGGATCTGGGCAAAATTTACTCTGACAGCAGGCTCTGATGATATCGATTGATCTACTCCGGATCACTAGCTGGCTTTTTTTTTTTAAGTATTAAAATTCATGTACTATAAAATTTGCCCACTGAGAGTATACAGTTCAATGGCTTTTAGTCTATTCACAGGGTTGTAGAACCATCACCAAATCTAATTTTAGAACATTTTCATTTCTCCTAAAAGAAACCCCATGAAAGCCATTAGCAGTCATTTCCATTCCCTCCCATCAACCCACCATAAGCAATCAGGAATCTTCCTTTCTCCATAGATTTGTCTATTCTGGACAAATATATATGGAATTGCCATGTAAATGGAATCATATAAATGGAATTGTCTTTCGTGGCTGGCTTCTTTTACTTAGCATAGTGCTTTCTGAGTTCTTGTTGTAGCACGTATCAATAGGCCCTTTCTTTTATTGCTAAATAATACTCCATTTCATAGATAAAGCAAATTTTACTCGGTAATCACCCGTGAAGAGACATTGGGTTATTTCCACCCGATATGTTGGGTTATTTTGGCTGTTCAGAAAAATGCTACCGTGCACATTAGAGTATAAGGTGCTATGTAGACCTATGTTTTCCTTTCTCTTGGGTATATACCAGGGCAGGGAACTGCTGGTTCTGTGTTTAACTGAGGAACTGCCAGACTGTTGAAGGAGCTGCGCCATTTTACATTCCCACCAGCAGTGTTCGAGGCTCCAATTGGTCCACACCCTCACCAACACTTATTACTATCTTTTTGCTTAAAGTTATCCTGGTAGATGAGAAGAGATATCATCTTACAGCTGTGATTTGCATTTCACTAATGACCAATGATGTTGCACATCTTTTCATACGCTTATTGGCCATCTGTGTATCTTGGAGAAATGTCTATTCAAATCCTTTGCCCAACTTTAGATTGGGTCATTTGTCTTTTTATTATGAGTGGAGAGTTCTTTATGTGTTTTGGATACAAGCCCCTTATTAAATATATGATTTGCAAATATTTTTCTCCCACTCTGTGACTTGTCTTTTTATTTTCTTGATGGTGTTGTTTGTAGCACCAAAGTTTTAAACTGCGATGAAGTCAATTTCTCTGTTTTTCCTTTTGTTGCTTATGCTTTTGGTGTCATGTAGGGGCTACTTAAATGGGTTCTGCCTTTTAAAACTTTGTGTGCCTATTATTTAGACAAGACGTTGATACTAAATATCCAGCGCTATTTCCAAATCAGGGGAAAAAATCAATGAATCCTCATTATAATCTTAAGCAAGTTAAAAATAATTCAATAAGCCCCATTGAAACCATCTTTCTGTGGAAGAGATGGGGGAAGGATGGCATTTTCAAGGTAGCAGGATGGTAGTTGAGGTGGGCTAGCAATGCCCCTGCTCTCCTCACCACCACCAATGCAAGATATTTGCAGGGGGGCTTTCTTTAAGGGAGAAAAAAGTGAAAATGTCCTGAGATGGAGATATGAAGACAGAAAGCAAAGTTCTTACATGTGCTGCATTTGCATCCAAGGGCCAAGCAAAGCCAAGTCTGGATTCCTAGACCCCCAGGAGGGCCTGTGGGGATGAGGAAGCTTTTCAAGATGGCTGACAGAACACCAGGACCTTTGAACATTCTCTTCCCTCTGCCTGGAAGGTTCCTTGTCCCCAGTCCCTCACCCAGTCAACTCCTACACCTCTTTTCACTCCTATTTCACTTGTTGGCTCCTCAGGAAAACCTTCCCTTACCCCATCCACCCTACCCTGAATACATTTCATAGCTCCTCATACTTCTCCTTTGTGATACTTTTCACGATTTTTAATCATGTATTCATTCTAAATACATATTTCATCACCTGTCTCTTTAATAGGCTGCAAACTCCATTAGCACTGGGCTAGTGTTTGTTTTGCTCACAATTACAAGCTTATCACAAAGTGTGACACCAAGTAGATTCTCATTAAATATTTGTAGAATGAATGAATGAATGAGTGATTATAGAAACTGGAACTCCCTTCCAAATGGCCCATTTTTTTCCAATGGGGTTGTTTTCAGGGTAACCTCAGAAGGTCAGTCCCCTCCTGCAGACAGGGCAGGAGAAAAGCCTCCTTCTGTCTGGGAGGTGGTTTCAGTAGTACAGGACCCGCTTCACCATGGGACTGACAGGATCCTCAGGATGAGCAGGGAGAACACGGAAGCATGACCGATCTCTCCTTGTCTTCACTCCACTGCCCCTCGTGCTGGTTTCACTCTCTAGGTCGTCATCTCCCTCGGGTGGTCCCACAGCAACAGGTTAGCAGGGGGAAGGAGGACTTCTTCCTAACAGAGCCAATCAGAATGCCAGGACTGGGTCTCACCAGACCACCACAAGTGTAGGCCCATCTCTAAATCAATCCCTTGGAATAAAAGAATGAACGATGCAGGTTGGCCAGGCCTGAGTCCTAGGCCGGCTTGGGAACCAGGAGGAAGATCATGCACTGACAGTGGGGGCGAGGGGCACTGCCCCAGAGGAAAAGAGAGGTATTATAATCAACTGCAGGGGGAGTGAAGGTGGGAGACACAGCGGGTGGTTGTTCCCTGCAGTGATTACCTGAAGCACACACCTGCCCAGGCCTTCACAATGTGGCCGCCGCCACATCTCTAAAATGATTCCCTGCCGTCCTCACGCCCGCATAGTTCCTGCCTTCCACCCTCCCTGGGGAGCAAAGGGGCGTCCCTCCATCTTCCGTGAGGGGCAATGCAGCACTTCCTCCTGAGTGGGAGCTGCAGGCTGGCATTCCTCCCGGTCCTCACAGAGCTGGGTGCCCCCTCCTCCAGGCTCCCTGTTCCCCCTGAGAACACTGAGAGCCCTCTCCTGCACCTGCACCCTTACCCCCCTCCTGGTCCTGACCCCGCAGAAGGCCTCCTGGTGCGTACTAGTTGCTTGGGGAATGCTGGTTGGATTAATTAACTTGCCAGGCAAAGGGAGGCATTGAAGAGTGCCCTGAGGCCGGGCTCCTCTGGCTATAATTTTAGTGCAGACTGGCTTAATCCAGGGCATTTGCATTGGGGTGGGGGGTGGGGGGGAAACAGGCTCTACTTGTTTTCCTGATTCACTGAAGAGAAAAGCGATTTCATTTTTCTTTTCAGTTATTGTGTACCCTCCCCTCTCACTCCAAGATCCTATATGTTCCCCCGAGAGACCCCCGCATCTGTCAGCGGGCAGTTCCCAGGCCCAGCTGGCTCACCACTCCAGGGGCTTGCTCTTGGCCTCAGGCACCAGCGCAGGGCTTAAAGCCCATGCTGTGGGCCCGCTGGGGAGCTGGAGATGCTGTTCCCTGCTTCCAGGATGGCCTGGATGTCTGTCTGCCACATTTCTGTTCACCTAGCATCTGTCAGTCTGTCTGTCAGTCTGTCTGTCTCCAGGTCTGAAGCTGCCTGCTGCCAGGAGCGGCCCCTATACCTACCCCCTCCCTCCACCCATCCTGCCCCTCCCCACCAGGTATTACAGAGGGAGGTGAGAGGACTTGTAGCTCTCACCCAGGCCGCGTGGAAGTAGCTATTACTGTTTTACCAGAGATGGAAACGGAGTCTCAAGAGGGCAAAACAACTTGCCTGGTGTTGCTTTTGTCTACATAGCTAGACATTACACTTCACATTACCTAACCACACATTAACTAGACTTTGGAGAAATGGTGGGTGGGGGTAGCTGTGTCTGGTGGGCTCGTGGATCTCTGCCTGAGACAGCACAGACCACCCACCACCAGCAGCAATAATGACACTCCACTCCTCTGACTCCTCTGCCTCATCCTCGTTGTTCATTCTCGAATATTTATTTTCTAGGCACTGTTCTAAGCTCCAGGATACAGCCATCAACAAGGCAGGCACCAGACCTTACCTTCCAGGAGGTATGACAGACGATAAATACAGAAATAAGTACATAATATAGTTTTAGATACTTGACAAGTGCTAGGCAAAAAATAATCAGGGATTGTGACAATTCTAGATCTTAAATTGGTTGGTGGGTTCATAAGTGTTTATTATGTTATGCTTCATAACTTACCTGTTCTTTCCATATATTCTTTGCACCTTCTTTACATTTGAAATGATATCATTTAAAAGTTCTGCTTATAAAAAGACTGGGTTTAAGGTCACAGAGAGTGATCGTGTTGGGGAGTGGGGGGGTTTCAGATGAAGTCACCGGGAAGGCCTCTCTTCTGACATTTATTTCAGCTGAAATCAGGAGGAGAGGGAGACTGCAGAGTGTAGGTCCCAGGGAGGAAGGCTGGGGCATCAGGAGCGGAGGGGGAAGCCCCTGCCAGAATGACCTGGGGAGTTCTAGAAACACAGAGGCTGGTGAGCCTGGAGTCCAGGAACTGAGAGCTCTGGACAAAAGGAAGAAAGGAGGTGAGCTATGTAGAAAGGACGGACTGTGGGCATAGGGCATATGGATGTTATTCTGAATGTAATGGGAAGCAGGTTTCATTTTTAAAAAGATTAGTCTCTCGGAAGCACCGAGGGAAATCACAGATGCTCCCCTTAACCCTCCGCTCTTCCCCTCTCTCCTCAAGAGGTCGGGACTTAGGTGGCGACGCCAGAGCCCAGCCCTACCCCTCTTTCCAGACTCATCAACTCCCAGAGTGTGAGCTCTGTTTTTATAGTGCAAGGAAGCAGAACAAGGAAAGGTTTAACTTTATGCTGCATTTACAGGTGACAATTAAATCCATGTTGTTAATAAGTTCCAAGTTCAAGTATGTCTATGAAATGAGGCTCTAGTCATTTGAGTTATATTGACTGTCAGTGTCTTTGCCAAACCATTTTGCCCCGTTGGTTAGGCTAATAACCTCACTCCTGCCATCTTTGACCCAGCAATTTTTCAGACATGTCTGCCTGGCCCCAGCATTTGGGGAAGAGAAGAGAATGGTGAGTAGTGAATAGGGTCTGGGTATATCATCTGGAGACTTGGCTTTAGCATATACTGTGTCTCTTATTAGCTGAGTGACTTTGGACAAGCCACTTAGTCTACTCTGAACTCATTCTTTCATCTATAAAACCAGAATAAATCCTTTCTCATGGAAATAAAGCATGGGGAAAACGCTTAGCACAGTGACTGGGATGAAAGAGGAGATCTGTAAAAATGAGTTGAGTTCAATTTTCATTACATTCATACATTAAACATTCTAAATCTATTAAATAAATGTGACCCACATTAATACTGCCTCATTGATCACTCAGTATTCTGCTTTGCTTTGTTTTTTTCAATGACTGCACATACTCATTATGGAGTATTTGTAAAATACTAAAGAGCATAAAGAAGGAAATTCAAACCATAATTCTACCACTCAGAGCTAATTACACTAAAAATACCCATGTGTTTTCTTCTAGGCTTTTCTCTCTGTACATATTTTCATATTTGGATAGTACTGTTTATTCTATTTTATATCTGGCTCTTTTCATCAAGTACTTCATTTTATCCATTTCCTAAGTCACTAAAATATTCTTTGAAAACCCAAGAAGTAGGCAAACAGAAAGATCTCTGCTCTGTGGGAATGAATGGCAGGGGTCAAGGGCGGCCCTATCAGCAGCAGATCTCAGCCACTTGGGGGAGGCACAGGGGTAGCTCCCCGCAGCGGGACTGGGTGGAGACAGTGGAGAGGATTCTGATTCAGAGTGGTTTTGGAGATGGATCTGATATGAGCAGTCAGAGAGACATTACAGTTAATTCTTAGTGTTTGGACTGAGCCCTTGGATGAAGAGTGAGGCCGTTTCCTGAGATGGGGAACAGCAGGAGCCATAGATCTGGGAGAGTGTCCTCTGCTATGGGACCGCCCAGCTTTTTGGGTCTTCCAGAAGACTTGGATGGTGGAAGTGGGTGGATCTGGCTAAGTGCTCAGAAGCAGCTGACATATGATCCTTGAGATGTTGTAAGATGTTAGACCAAAAAGCACCCATGGGCAATTCAGAGACAGGCTCACTGACTGCCACGTTATATTCAGAAACTCAGGTCCACCTTTTCTGAAGAAGCAACCCACAGATGCATTTCTCAGCAGTTAAAGGCTGACAAAGCATGTGCTCCTCATTCCTCAAATAATCGTCAACTGCTTCCTAAGTGCCCGACGCTGTTCTGAACACTGGGCACACAGCAGTGATCAGTTAGAATTCCTTGCCCTTATGGAGCTTATATTCTAGTAGGCAAATCAATAAGTAATACATAATATATTCAACTGTGTGAAGCGCTATGGGAAAGAATAAAATAGAGAAAGGGGCTTGGGTGTGGAGGGGGTGAGATCGCAATTTTAATTAGCATGGTGAGGAAGGCCTCACCAATAAAGTAAGGTCTGAGCCACATGGGGATGAGAGTCAAAGGGATGATCAATTACCAGGGCTCCTTGGACCTTCTGCAGTGACAGATATAGAAGATAAGTTCTGATGGTCTCAACGCAGATAATGGAGTTAAAGCTGCAATGTTGGAACCAGGCAAGCTGTACGAACCAGGGTTTTTCAAAAGAAACAGAACCAATAAGCTATATCGTATTTTATTTTTATCTGTCTCTCCATTCAGACACGCATGCACACACGAAGAGATTTATTATAAGGTATCGACTCATTTGATTATGGAAGCTGAGAAGGCTCATAATCTGCTGTCTGTAGACTGGAGACTCAGGAAAGCCAGAAAGCCAATGGTAGAGCTCCCAGTCTAAGTCTACAGGCCTGAAAACCAGGAGTGTTGAAGGCAGATCTCTGGTACAGCTCAAGCAGTGGGGCAGAGGGCAAAGTCAACTTTACTCCACCTTTTTGTTCTACTCAAGATTCTCAAGGTATTGGATAAAGCCAAGACACAGTGGGGAGGGCTGTCTACTCTACTCAGTCTACAAAAGCAAATGCTAATTTCTTCCAAAAACACTCTCACAGATACGCCCAGAAGTAATGTTTGACCAGCTGTCTGGGCATCCTGTGATCTCATCAAGTTGACATATTAAATTAATTATCACACCGGAGTAGGGAAGAGGGGGTGTTGGGAGCACGCAGATCTCCTGACTGCTCTCTGGACTCCTGAGGATGGTGGTACGGAGGGCTGAAGGAAGGTCTCTGACTGAGAACAAGTGTTCCTATAGGGTGCTCTCTTGATTTCTGCTGATGGCAGCCTCAGAGGCTGGGGGAGAGCATCTTTCTTGTGCAGAGGTCTGCAGAGAGAACTCAGGATGGGAATCTGAGTGAGAATGCTATTGTATTGGATGTTGTGAACTTTATCGTGTTGGGTGCAGAATATTTTTATATTCCTGTGAATATTTTTGAGCTTTGTTTTAGGATTCAGTTAAGTTACTTGGAAACAGGTTGATCCTTTCAGGTCTTGCTTTTATGATTCATTAGAGGGGTTCAGAGCAATATCCAGTCTAGGGATAATCTCCATAACTGAGGCAAGACCTTCTGGAATATTCTACTCAATGCCCCATGAATTACGAGTTTTCCCTGTGTGGCTTATGGAAGCAGGAATATTTCTGTCCCTGGATGTATACTAGGAACTATTCCTTTAATCTTTTTGAATGCTTCTCTGACCTTTGATGGTTCTCTCACACATATGTGCTCATCACACCCTGCTAAAAACTCGAGAGACACTCTATGTGGATCCCAAGGTCTTTCTCTCTACACAGCATTCTCCTGTTTGGTACTTTTCCTGATGCCTATTCTAGCTATCTTCATCTCCCAACTCAGGGAGTCAGCTTAGCTGGGCTTAGCTTGGGAGCCCCCTGCCTGAGCTATGGCCTAGAAACTCTCAAGTAAACATGGGCAACTGTAGGGCTCACCGTTTGTTCCTTGTATCTCTGGGACCACTGTCTTTCTTTGTCAGCTATCCATATCTTGAAAATTTTTGTTTTCTCTATTTCATCTTTTCTTAGGTGTTTCAGGCTGGAGGGTATATCCAGTCCCTATTATTGGCCATTTGGGTCTAAAGTGGAGTCTCTCTCCATTTTATTTCCCTTTCTCTACAATGAGATTTGTGTTGGAAGATTCCTTAGAAATTAACCGTATGGTATCAAAAGGCTCATGTCATTCTCCATTGACGCAGATCGCTTTAATAATATAACAGCATTTGATTTAAGAAATAAAATAAAAAAGTGAAAAAACTCTCTTGACTCTTCTGGGAGCCTGAGGAATTTTTAAAAAGGTCCAACACTTGGCTATGGACCTCCAGAAACGCACACTCTCATGGAGCCATGGGTATACTAATAAATGGCCCTAGCAAGACTAACTACTTAGTCATCAAAGTGTTAGGAAGTTGATGTAGCACCTCTCCTTGCAAACTGTGGGCTGAGAGAAGGGTAGGGTGGGGCCAGAAAGGGGCACACAACCTGGCATATTCTTCCCGAAATTGGAGACTGATAAATGGAGAAGCATAAATTTATCTGTAATGCTTATCTTCAAAGATTTAGAGCTGTGGCTTGAAAGACACTAATATAGATGTAATCTTAGTTTCAAATGGTCCAAGGTGGCAGCTGGGTTTGGAGAACATGAGATTAAAGTCTTCCCGGGGCCCGTGACAGTGCCATCAACATTCTTGCCTACGGGCAGCTAGAGAGCTAGTGGTTAGGGTGGTTCATGGAGTGGCAGGTGGCAACTTGGAACATGTGTGGGCGTTTGGCTTTTAGGGAAGGCAGCCTTGGGGTGAAATCCCAACATTGCCATTTACTGTTTCTGTGAGCAGGGGCCCATCAGTAGTTCTCAAACTCGGTTCCCCCAGGCTGTATTTCTCTATGACAGCTGAAATCACTACATGTCAAGTAATACAGGTACATCAGTAATCTCTCCCTTTTAGAAATCCCAATCAAACCATCTACCTTCGGTTAGCAGCCCTGTCCCACACTGTTGTATAGCATTGTTTAGCTTTCAGTGTTTTTATTTGAAAAAAAAAAAAAAATTCATGGGCTTGGCAGGCTCAGGCATCTTAGCTAAATTTGTGTGTTCTGCAATCTCTGCAAACTTTTCTTTGCAGACTTGGTTTGGGTTACTTCTAGTGATGGTGACTCTCACGTGAGCCATTTCCATCTTCCTAATTCCACTTTGGGAGATGTCTGTTTCCAAAGGGCAGGTCTTCATTAGAGTGCTGTGTCACACTGCTTTGGGAATTATTTGCTATTTTTAGTGAGTGCTCCAGTAGAAGACAAAACCCTTAAAAGCTAGGACTAAACAGTATCCACCTTGATACTACCAAAACCTGCTATATGGAAGAAAGGGTAGTAAGACCCCTTTGAATGAGTGGACTAATGGAAGAGCAAATGGACGTATCTGGTAAGGATATACCTGAAATGGATCAGAGGTTGAAGACTAGCTAACTAAGAACCCTACTGAGAAGAATAATTTAAGTGAGGCTAGTCAGAACCCAAAGAACACATAAGGCATCCTTTCTGGAAAGCAGCTCTGAAAGAAACAGATGGTAGCACGAAAGGAGCATAGATTTCACTATCAGATTGACTTCAGTTCAAATCCTAGCTCATATGTGGTTAAATGTGGGACCCTGGACATGTTGTTAAACCATCTGAGCTTTCCTTGTATTTAAAAAGTAAAAAGGGAGAAATAATAATAATAGTAATAGTAAAAACAACATAGTAATTATCAATACTCTTCACCATATATTTTTGGTTCACAATACATTGTTCTCTTCACCATATATTTTGGTACTGGATGAGGCGACATTTCCCTTCTCCCTTGATTTCAGGCATGGTCATACAGCTGACTTGGGCCAATGAAATATGGAAGATTTAAGCTAGTATAAGATTTGCCACTGTTTCTTCCTCTTACCCTAAAGACTGGGAACTTTTTGGAGGTGACCTCTTCATTGCCTAGGTCTCTGAGTGGATAGGAAGTGTAACAGATCCCTCCACTGACCAAAAAAAAACTAACCTTTTGTTGTTTTGAGCAACTATGACTGGGGGGTTGTTTGCTACTACAGCTTAACCAAATTCAGTCTTACTGATAGAACTATTCATAGGTTGTTGAGATAAGTGAGAGATCTTTAAAATGTCCATGTCAGGGGTGCCTGGGTCTCTCAGTTGGTTAAGCATTTGCCTTCGGCTCAGGTCATGATCCCGGAATCCTGGGATCAAGGCCCACATCCATCTCCCTGCTCAGCAGGAAGTCTGCTTCTCTCTCTCCCTCTACTCCTCCTCCTGTTTGTGCTTGCTCTCACAAACAAATAAATAAACAAAATCTTAAAAAAAAAAAAATGTCTGTGTCCATTTTTAAGTCTTTGTGGGCTTGACCTGGCTGAGTTGAAAGATGTAAAAAGTCACAAATTATTTAGTTTGGATATGGGAATCGTTTTTGCTGAGGCAATAGCACCGTGAACCCTATCAGTAAGAGAACTCCCAATCTCAACAATTCTCAATTAACTGACCTGCTTACAGCCTTATTGGCAAGAACACACACACACACACACACACACACACACACACACACACACACACACATATTAAGTAAAGTGCAAGCCAGTATGTATCAAAGAGTAGATACCTAGTGCCAGCAATCAGCTTCAAGCAAGATCTAATTAAGTGTGAACTGTGTGGCAAAGGGACCTAGTGCAGCGAGAGGCCAGTTGTAGCTGGAGGAAATGGGAAGGGAGGTGGAGCAAAGTTTTGAAGGCAGGTAGGCTACAAAGAGATGGAGGATAGAAAAGACTCTGAGTTTCTAAAAACTGTAAGACATAAGACACGTTTTAGACGTAAGACACATCTAAAACCTCAAAGCCTTGCTCTTCTCACTGCAATCTTTTGATGAGAAGTTGTATCTGCATAGGAAAGCTGCATTTTTCCTATTCTTTCCAGGGAATATGATATCACCAAAACAGTTCCTAGCACATATCAGAGACTCAACAAATATTTGTTCATTAAATGTATGAATTACTGGGCTTTATAGAAAGACCAGACCTGGGTTCAGATCTCAGCAATCTTTCTTACTCTGTGAACTTGTAAAGGCTGTGTATCATCTCTGTGGTTTACTTTCCATACCAGAGCATACGTTTATGTTTGGATATATCACTGCTTTCATGGTGGGTGCTCAGTAAAGAGACCCGGGGCGAGCCTCTTCTGTTGCAACACAGCTCTCCTGACGATCACAGTTGACACCTTTCACAAAGTGAATGTGCGTTCTTGGCACAAAGGGAGTTTTGATATATAACTATCATAAAATATGCTGATAACATCATCATGCCTACAGCATCTTCCTTTTATTGGACATTTTCTTTAGGATCAGTTTCAAAATCTGGACTCACTGAGTCAAAGATAATGAACATATCCACAGAAAACTCAGCATCTCAGAGGGGGTGGTCTGGGAGGCAGTCCCAGCCAGCGGCAGGACAGAGCGTAATTAGAAGAGCCCAACTCAGCTGACGAACTTCGATGGGATGGAAAGTTCTGCTGGGGCTTGTCTGCCGATTCTGCTTTGCAAAGTGGTTTTCTGGTAAAAACTCTTTCCCGGTCCTAAATTAATCTTCATTCTTTCATCCTGCCGCTCTCTCTCACCTCCCAAACCTACCCCCATCACCTCTGGAGCTGCTTCAGTCCCGGATTAGCAAGCGATACCATCTGAGGTTGGTACAGCTGGCTGGGTTGTTGACTAATTATTTCCTAGGTGGTGTGTGGGCCCGTCCTCACTCCTCAGAGGCCTGAGTTCCTTTTGATATCTTTCTGCTCTAAAGCTTTCCAGTGTGCTTATCAGGTAAATTATGGATACTGACTCAAGTTCCAGCAAAAAAAGGTAAAATCCATAGTGCTATGTCAAGGGATGGCATTTCCAAGAGTTAGACATAAGTGCACAGGACTCTTCTTGAAACCAAATCGCATGTGCATGTGTGTGTATGTACACGTGTGTTTCTCTCAGGGTTTTTACTTCCCAGAGTATTCAGGTCATTTACCAGTATTTCACGTCCGAAAGCATGATCTTCTCCTCTCTCGTATTTGATCTCTCCTAGAGCTCCCTCATTGGTAAGCGGTACCAATCATCCCTCTACTTGGGCAGAGGTAAACAGCTGGGAGCTGTTCTTGATGCCTCCTCTCCCCTCAATGCTTCCATTCTCTCCTCATTCGATCTCTCAAATCTGTAGCATTTCATCTACTAACCTGTCCCTGAATCAGGCCATGTTCTCTCTCTCCATTGCCGCCACATGGGTTCAAGCCACCATCACCTCTCCCCTGGAACCTGTGATCACTGGGGTCCCTGTAATGTCTTGTGTTAGAAGAGAAGAAGCGCAGCTCAGATCCCCTTCAAGGGAAGACTTACTGACCAGCTGTGGGGTGTGTAGACAGCAGACGGCTTCTCATGGTTCCTGCAGAGTCTGCCTCAGCTGCAGACAGCCACCTTGCCTGGGGTCATCCTTTCCCAGAGCATCCCATACAGGTGACTGGCCACAGTGGGAAGTACAAATGCCTGGTCCTTTCAGCCAGCGGTGGCACAGCTGTGGTTGACAACACTGCAGAGCCCTCCAGGAGGTTGGCTGAGCCCTAGTCAGCTGAGGCTCTGTCTTGCTGTCTCCTCCTGGAGAACTCAGCCTGTCTCCACTCTTGTACACTGCAGCCACGGGGATGTGTGGGCGGTGTGAGTTGAATGACAGCAGGTAACCTCCTCAGTACTGCCCCATTGCCTTAAGGCTAAAGCTCTGAATCCTGAACATGGGTATGGGACCCTTCCTACTCTCTCTCATCTCACATTCCTCCCTTGTTCACTTAACAGCTCAGCTATACGGGCTCTGAAAGGTCCCTGGGGCTGTTGTAACCATGTACCACAGAGCCAGGGCCTTACCCAACAGAACCTCATTGTCTCACAGTCCTGGGGGCTGGACGTCCACAAACATGGCCAGGCTTCTCCCCCAGACTGTGAGAGAACCCTTCCTTGCCCTCTGCCTAGCTTTTGGTGGTTTGCTGGCAGCTTGGCCCTCCTTGGCTTCCAGAGGCTTCCATCAGCACGTGGTGCTCTCGCTAGGTCTCTGTCTTCGCACGACCACCTTCTTCTAAGGCCAGCAGTCCCCTTGCACTCAGGGCCTTCCTGTACTTCAGGATGACCGCTTCTTAACTAACTCTCTCTGCAACAATGCTATTTCTAAACAAGGTCATATTCTGAGGTACCTGGCGTTAGGACCTCAACATAGCTTTATTTTTTTTTTCCAATATATCTTTTTTGAGGAACACGGTTTAGTCCATAACAGTGGTGTTCATTCTGTCCCTGAAAGAAGCCACGCTGATCCTGTTTCAGGCCTTTTGTATGTCCTGTCCACAGCCTCTGGTTTCTTACCCAAGCCTGTCATCCTCCTTTTATTATTATTATTATTATTTTTTTACTGTGTTATGTTAGTCACCATACAATACATCATTAGTTTCTGATGTAGTGTTCCATGATTCATTTTTTTATGTATAACACTCAGTGCTCCATGCAGTACCTGCCCTCCTAAATACCCATCACCAGGCTCACCCATCCCCCCATCCCCTTCCTCTCTAAAACCCTCAGTTTGTTTCTCAGAGTCCACAGTATCTCATGGTTTGTCTCCCCCTCTGATTTCCCCCTCCTTCACTTTTCCCTTCCTTCTCCTAATGTCTTCCACGCTATTCCTTATGCTCCACAAGTAAGTGAAACCACATGATAATTGACTCTCTCTGTTTGACTTATTTCACTCAGCATAATCTCCTCCAGTCCCGTCCATGTTGATACAAAAGTTGGGTATTCATCCTTTCTGATGGAGGCATAATACTCCATAGTATATATGGACCACATCTTCCTTATCCTTTTGTCTGTTGATGGGCATCTTGGCTCTTTCCACAGTTTGGCTATTGTGGACATTTCTGCTATGAACATTGGGGTGCATATGGTCCTTCTTTTCACTACATCTCCATGTTTGGGGTAAATACCCAGTAGTGCAATTGCAGGGTCATAGAGTAGCTCTATTTTTAATTTCTTAAGAAATCTCCACACTGTTCTCCAAAGTGGCCGCACCAACTTGCATTCCCACCAACAGTGTAAGAGGGTTCCCCTTTCTCCACATCCTCTCCAATACGTGTTGTTTCCTGCCTTGTTAATTTTTGCCATCCTAACTGGCATCCTCTTGATCCCAGCTGAAAACTCATTCTCCTTAGGCAGTTGTATTTCACCTCCCCCTGCAAGCTAGGTCAGCTCTTTCCACTTAAAGCACTTTGTATTTTTTTTCCCACGGTGTTTATGACATCACACATTTGTTTGAGTAAATATCTTGACAATGGCTGCCTGCTCCACTCAGCCCATGAGAAGGGAGACTGTGTTTGTCTTGCACATTATTTATTTCCAATGCTGAGCATTGTGTCTACACATAGTAGACACACCACACATATGTATGAACTCAGGGATTAGACTTTCTCCTTCCTTATAGTTTTAAGTCTCAGATGTCCTTATTTCCCGGACGTATGGTACTGCACGCATCCAGTCAAGACAACACCTTGCGAGGAAATGGGGAAGATGAAGAGAGTAAGTCCCAGCTAATGGTGCTTGATGTTGACCCCTAAGATACTGCCATGAATGAGAACATAGTTCTAGCAGACAAAGCCCTCTTCCAGGGGCCCATTGCAAATCTGCTACCCAACATGGAAAATGGGCAAGAACTACACGACCCTGTTGAGCTGTGAACTTTCCTGAAACCAGGACCCTGCAGAAACCCAGGCTCCTGCCGGAAAGCTTAATGAGTGACAAGGGACAATATATTGTTCCCTAAGTTTTCCACCTAGGGGAGAGAGGGTGCCTCATTCGTGCAGGTGACATTTGGAAGGTTAGAGCAGTGGAAACAGTCCAAATACATGAAAATGACTATTTAGAGACGGTCGAGGTTGGGGGAGGTGGAGAAGAGTTCCAGTTAAGAGGTTACTAAAATATATCTATTAAATAAAGGATGATGGCTGGTCATCTGGTTATTTATTGAGTAGAGGAGCAAGTAATTCTTACTTGATGAGGACCATTTTAGCTCTTTATGTGCTGTGCTTTCTGCAGCTTCTTTTTTTTGCCCCTTGAAGATCCCTTTTGGGTGAAGTACCGTTCTCTCTTGTCTTTCCACTCAGTGGTTCTTATCTCCTTTTGTGGTCAGCTACAACCGCTGTCATCCCATCCTTTGTGGGCACCAAATTTCTCAGGCTGCCCGGGACAAAGACATTTTCTAGTTGGAGGTATTCCCATCAGACAGTCTGCAGGGTGCCCAAGTGGAAGGACCTTTCCAGAGAAGCAGGTCTAAGAAGAGTTAATCATATTTTGAATTCTTTAAAATTGTTCTTTCTTACGTTCCCAAGTACATGACCTTTATCATAAAATGCTTCCAGAAGACTAGATACCGAAACAGAGAGAATGTAAAAAGAATTACCAAGGTAGTAATCGGTTCCAGCAATCATAATTTAGGTAGCAGAATAATAGCTTTACAACTAAGGCTACTGTCTTATTTGGTTGTCCAAATTGTTTTGTCTCTCTCCCCAGGTATCAGCATCTCGGAGAGCGCTTCCACGGGATGGAGAAGAGGTGGAAGCCGGCTGCACTCCGTGCTGGAAGAAATGGAGCGGAAGCAAAAGACAAGCCCTCCACTTCCTAGTCCAGGAAATAGCAGGAGAGAGAAGGAACATATGGAGGTAGCAGAACAAATCTGTTTGTCTAGCCTGTTACCTCCTGGGGGACTTAGGAGAGCCATGTATTAGCTGAGTCTAAGAGAGCTGAGAAGACTAGAAGCTCTGTTCTGCAACCCACTGAAGGATGGGAGGAGGAGGCTAATTCCTAGGCTGTCCACACTGAGCCAGGGGACCGACCTCTCACCCCGATGGCCCAGCACAGTCAGGGAGAGGCAGACCTTATAGTTCAATTTGCCTAAGTCATCACTGTCCCCATGGTGGTATTCAGGTTTCAGAAATACCTGAGAGTCCAGTGGAGGAGTTTTCCAGAAGGATCACCATGGCAAGGATGAGGGATCCCGGTACTCAGGCTACCAAGGGAAACACTCAAGCCAAAGCCAAATGGGAATCTCATCAGAGGACTTTGCAATGCTCGTGAGAGCCAAGGTAAGGAGGAGTCAGCCAGAGGGTGCTTGAAGGCCCTGACTAAGCTGAGCCCAAGGGAGGTGAGGGGGATGTGACCCTGAATCTACCCTATGGCCATGAGGTTGCATAAACCACTACCACCTCTCACAGATATATCTGGACACATCTTTGCGTGCAAAAGACACAGAGGAAGAATTTCATCTGAGGGACTGAGCAATTTTATCCCAAAGAGGTTAATCTAAATAAACTTTAATTTTAGGTTTAATATTGAGTTATGCTTGAATTTGAACATTTACATTTTCTTATTGTTCCCCAGTTGGCTGTGGGCTTGAAGGAGGAAAGTCCATTGTAGATATAAGAAAAATAAAGGATATTTTCTCTGTGCATCCAAGTTAGAGTGCAGAGTTAACATTCTGCCTCTAAAACACAGGAATAAAAGAGCCATGAAATCACTTGTCAGAAATTTCAGTAATGTTTAAAAAACCAAGGAACCAGTTGCTGCAGGGTCGGATGGGTCACATTCCGAAAGCCCCCACAACTGACTGCAGTTTTCACAACAGCAGAGAATATAGGAGAAAATTCAAGGAGTGACCTAGATGGTAGGTTCCTCCAGCAATTGTTCCGTTCTCCACTTTAGAGAGAGGAACCCATACTCCACCTTCAGTCAGAAACACCGTCTAAGCAGTAGCTCAACTGGTCCACCCACAGTAGGAACCAGGTCACTTCCATGGACATAGGACCTGCTCATTCACTCCCCCTCCTTGGCAATATCTATAGGGCTTATCCCAGCAAAATAGTTTGTTTAAAATGACCGGGCCCACTGTATGTGATAAACTATACACATATTACATTACAAAACTGTTAACTTAAGCATATATTTATAGTAGGAAAACATAGTATACAATTAACTCAACCACATGGGTCACTGTGTTCGCTACCTCTCCCCTCCCTGCCATGAGGACAAGCCATGGTGACTTTGGCAGTCTTCCCTGTTTCTGTTCTATATACCTTTCTTGGAATCCTTGTGATTCCTCCATGGATTTCTTGCATGTTATGCTGGGCCGTGTTCCACCATGATCCTGTCTGGGTCCCGAAGGCCTGTCCTTTCATCGTACGAAGGCCAAGACAATCATAATCAGTGAGCTCTGTGTCCTTCCACCTGCAAAGTCTTCAACTTCCATAACTCTGGCCACCCCTGGTTTTATTTCTATTTGTACAACACACTGATGTGTAAGCTGTGGTACTTACTCGGTCAGGTGCCTATTGCCAAAGGTCAGTGAAGGTCCTCTTGTCATCGGTGCGGAATACAACCTTCTTTCAAACTCCTGAAAGAAAGAGAACTCCCAAGTGAGATGCCTCCACTCCCCCATCCAATTACTCCGAAATTTTCACTCTGAATAGTGTCTCTGTCCCACCAATAAGTGTCCTGCTAGATACAGCATGGGGACTTAAAGTTGCCCACTTGCTCCTTCAGTGTGTTTTCCTGCTTAGTCCGTAATTCTCTCTGCGTATGTAGACGAAGCCCATTCTTACACTTGCACACTTACCCCATGCTTATGATTTGCATTGTTGAGTACCTGATAGAGTCATTAGAAAGCTCTCTAAGAGTATAATCCAACTAGAGGGAAAATGCCTCAGGGACAGAAATGTTGCTTTATGCTTTCTTCAGTTCCCTCAGCGCCAAGCAAAAAAGTGATTACTTTGATCTAAGATCACTTCACATTCAACTAATATTTGATAGCTAACCAGTGTTTACCAAGTGTTCCAACAGGCCTGAGTCTTTCTAACACGTTATCTTATTTAGCCTTCACCATAACCTTGTGAATTATGGACTATCGCATATTCCAAAACACTGATTGAGAGACATCAAGCAACTTGCCCAATGACTCAGCTAGAAATCCCAGAATTGGAACACACTCTCCTCCTGCTTCAGACTAGGGTGCTCTTTCCTATACTGCACCTGTTTCTCCAATGTTAGTTCTTGCCTTAAAGAAGAGGGACCCCAAGTTCAGCAGACTTGCCCATTCAAGAGAAAGTCCTTGATGAGGAGAAGTAAGAACTTGGTTTCATGGAGCAGGACCCAAAGGCGCGGGCTCATGAGAGGCACGATCCCAGCAGGTTCCAAGGTGTTACAGAATTAGCCACAGAGTAGTGTCTGATGCATGTGTAAGAGCCATCTGGGCTCACCTCACTGCTCCTGCCAGAGGTGGGATGGAGAGGGATGGGAGCTGGCCTGGTGGGGTCCTCTTACCCACAGGCAGAGGCTAAGGCTTTGGCATTAGCCCTTTCCATTAAGAGAATGATATGGAATTCAGTCTCCTACCATAAGGAGGGAGGTTGTAGTGGGGGTGAACAAGCAACACTTCTGCACCCTGCCTGTCCCTGACTGTGATCGTGCAGAACCCTACCATCCCTTGAGTAATCAATGGGGCCAACCAGGCTGAGCAGGAGTTGACGGGGCCAAAGATTGCTAGGACCCAAGTAGGTCTATCCTCTCCCACTAGCCTATGAGCTCCACGAAAGGTAGGACTTTGAATGTCTTGTTCACTGCTGTCTGAGTGCCTTGAACTATGCCTGGCATATAGTAGGCAGCCAATAGATATTGCTAAATGCATGACTGGATGGTTGAGCATAGCACACCAAGAGGCATGGTATGTCTTGTGTTTACAGAACCCTGTCTGCATGGGAAACCTACACACAGGCCTTCTTTTTAAAAAGGCTTCCCCTTATGCCTTGCCAGTCCCAATTCCTTTCTCAACACATACCATTTCCTGAAAAAACATCTCTGAATGATCGCTAAGCATTGGCCTTATGTTGGCTAGTTCTTTCCCAAAGGCAAGAAAAACTGGTCTGTCAAGTTTCTTAGCATGAACAGAAGCAACTGTCGATAGCCTCAGAACCATGTCTCTCTCCCCAGCTCTGAGGCCTTTGTGCCTACCCCCACCCCCACTGGAGCTGGAGACACAGAAGCCACACCAAGGTCAGGCCTCCCAGACTCAAGCTGCCTGAGGCAAGTCCCGCCATGGGGCTGGGGCTGGCCCCCAAGCACATCTAAGAGAAGTCACAATCTGCTCTGGATTCTGCCATTCTCATATATGCTCCTTTCTTCATGGTTCTTTATCTGAGGGAGTCTGTGGTAGATGGCCAAGGGTCTCCCTGGATATTTGAACACAGAAAAGTCTCTTTACTTGGCTAAGCCTGTTTTCTTATTTATAAAATTGTAATAACAATAGTATTTGCCTTAGAGGATCTTAGGAGAACTAAATAAGAGAGTACATATAAAGTGTTTAGTACAGTGCTTGGCACACAGTAAGAGCTCAATAAATGATAGCCATTATTATTCCTGTTTGTAATGGTTTGTCTCAGTGCTTTCATTGTAACAAATAAACAAGCACAATTCACTATCTGAGATAAAAGGAAAAAGCTCACTCATCCTTACTAAAGCACACAACAAAACTGTGTCAGGCTCTAGATGGGTCTAGATGGGACAGGGAAGGAAGATGGGACTCAGGACACCTGAGCTAAGTCTTTAAGTTCTCTGGTCTTCACTGATGTTGATCCCTGGAATGAATCACACATACTTTCGGTTTGCCTGTCTCACTTTTTGTCTCTAAAACTCAGACAAATGTAACCTCAGGATGCTTTCCCTGCCTGCATGCATCCAAGGCTAGATTTCTCAGGAGACAAATTTTGAGGTTAGCCTGTAGGAAATTCATAATGCAGTGCTCTTGGGATTGATACCAGTGGAAGCAAGGAGTAGAAAGCAAATTGGGTAGAGGGACAGGTTGAGCAGCAATGCAGTCCCAGCAGAAGCCTCAGCAACCCCACAGAGCTGTTCCAAATTGCAGTGAGGGGGCCAAGAATTTGTATTCCCAAGTTGGATCAGCCATTGGGTGCAGGCTGCCTCTGGAAGGTGAAACCTTGGGCAAGATAGTTTCCTTCAACCATGATAATTCCCAAAGAGGGCTGTCAGCTAAAGGTGTTCTTCTAGAAGACGGTGCAACTGAGGGAATGCATCCTTCCTCCTGAAAGGGGTTTTTGATTGTTCAACATAGCATCGACCAACATCCTCTAACCTAGATATATCAGTAATAAAGAGATACCCGTTTCCAGCCCTTTGACTCCTATCTCTCAACTAGTATATTACATGGGTGAGAAAAGAGGAAAGGAATTTTTAGGTTCCTGAACTGTCAACCCCATTACAATCTGTACTAGAATGGGAGGGTCTCCTCTTCTAGCACACAGCTCTGAGTCCTTTCTTAACTGCTAAGCATTTCTGCCATCAAGGCTAGAAGTCAACAAATGTAGAGGGATTTATGATAAATGAAGTGAGTCAAAAAAGGCAAACTAGTAATTATGGAACAATGGAGGAGGGAGGAGGCAGGGATTGAGTTTATCTCCAGATTGGCCTGGGTCTAGTTTAAGACAATTTTTGATGTTTCTGTGGCTTTTTTGAAGAGAGAAGGGTGTAGGCAGATTTCAGCTTCACCTGAAAGAGCAGGGAGTTGTTTCTTGGGGCAGTCAAGGGTATCCACCCCCGTGATCAGTTGGCACCATCTCTCTGAACAAAATGTAGCTGGTGGTTCTGCTGTCTGTTGGCGTGCTCCAACAGGGCCAAACCTGAGACATATTGAGCATAAATGTCTATTTGAATGAGTTCTGGTATCACATGGAGGATTTGCAAACATGTCTTCAATTAAAGGCTACTCTCAGGAAATTACAGTCGCCTTTCCACCCTAGAAAGAAAATACCCCCAGATCCAACTCCAAGCCAAGAACTGAACTTGTACTTCAGGCTTAAAAGAGATTTTTATCAAAGGTTTCAGAGTCTCCAGGATATTTTTCAGATTTCTCCTTATGCCCATTAAAAACTTCTGTGAATTTTAAGAATTATAAATAAATCCTAAACGTTTTCATAGGTTCGTTTATTGTAATGGCACAGATGAAGTAATTCTGATGCTATTGTATATGTATCATAAAGTTGAGAAGTGAGGGAACAGATTGATGTTTTCACTACAGAAGAAAGAACATACAAACATGGATGGATATGCATGTGAGGTGATAGATGCTGGAAATCCTTTCCTGGTGTGCATACATATGTCACATCAGCAGGTTGTACATTTTAAATATCTTAAAATTTAGTCAATTAAGCCTCGATAAAGCCAAGAAAGAGAGAAGGCTTGGGGTGTATCATAAGGACACAAGAGTCAGAGTAGAGGAACTCCCACTGGCTAAATAAGTGAAGTATAGTAAGGAATAACAAAGCATTGGAAAACACAGAATTTCATATGTTCTGACCTTTAGTGGACAGTTACATAAATAAATGGAGAAGGCAGAGCTCTTACTGGAGAACCAGGTGGTAAATATGGAGGGAGGGCTGTAGTTGGAAAATGCTCACTTTGCAACTGCCCATGATAAACAAAGGATTAGGCAAGAGCCATCAATGGGAGCAAAATCTTGGGGAAATTTTGACCAACAGCAGAATATCTGTGCTATCTGAAAGCATTCTCCCCAGAAATGTTCCTTAGTTGCAAGGAAGAAAAAAATAGTAATTATAGAGGGGAGACTTGAACAACACCTCCACCAGATGATCAAAGTTAACATCACCAAGAGGGAGAGATGGACATCATGAGAAGGACATGGTACCATGTAGGCAGTGTCTTGGCCAACCATGGGCAACTGCAGTCTCGTCATGAGGAAACATCAGATAAACCTAACGTGAGGGCTGTCCGATTAACACCAAGGAGAGAAGCGTTTCTTCAAAAATGCCCATATCATTAACGATGAAGAAAAGCTATGGATAAAGACCACAGACCAAAGACAGACGATAACAAGCGTGAGGGACAATGCGCAGACAATGGAACTCTCCTTCGTGGTAGGTGAAATGTAAAATGGAGCAGCTGCTTCGGAAAACAGCCTGGCAGTCCCTCAGATTGTAAATGTTGATTTACCGCGTCACGAACTTCCCCTTCTACACGTATAACCGAAAGTAATGAAAACATGTGTCCATATAAAAACTTGCACATGAACGTCAACAACAGTATTATTCATAATAGCCAAAAAGTGAATAATAGGCAAATGACCGTGAACTAATGAGCAGATACACAAAAAGGGGTATATCCATACGATGAGAGAGAACAAAGACATATGGGGTGCCCTTGGATGACCTCTGAGAACATTATGCCAAGGGAAAGAAACAGATCATAAAAGTCCACATACTATATGAGTCCCTTTACATGACAACTCCAGAACAGGCAAATCTCTAGGGACAGAAGGTGTGTTGGTGATTGCCTGGGACTAGGGGAGAAGTGGGGGAGATGGCTAACAGGGGAAGGGTTTATCTGGGGGGAATAAAAATGTCTTAACTTAGGTGGTGGTGATGGTTGCCCAATTCTGGGAATATACTAAAAACAACTGAATTGTATGCTTTAAGTGGATAAATTTTATAGTATGTGGATTATACCTCAATAAAAATGGTTTTAAAAGTTTGGTGGGTTTTTTTTTTTTTAGGGAAAATTACCTGGGTAGCAACAAACTTTAGCAGGATGATTTAGCTCTATAAAGAGCAATTTTTAAAAATAAAGAAATAACACACACATAAGAATGGATTGGGAAGCATGGAGGCCATTTGTGAACTTGGGAGGGGCAGTTCTGGTGGAGAAACAGAGGCAGAAAGCGGAAGGGACTGGGTCAGGAGAACGGGAAGTAAGGAAGCAGGCAGAGTATACTGTGGTGCAGATAATTCTTTCAAGAAGCTTACATGTGGAGGGAAGTTGAGGGATGGCATGAGAGCTACAAAGGCTTGTGGGGCTGGAGTGTTGAATGCTGATGGGAAGGGTCTGGTGGAAAAGCCCCAGTGGGAGTAGCAGGAACTGAGAGAAAACGATCCATACAGCATACACACAGATCCAAGAGAAGTTATAGGAACCAAAATCCACATGATACCGAGAAATGCACTTTCTCCGTTGAAGAGGAAAAAGAACAGGCTAGAAGCTGGTGTAGACAGGGCTGTGGCTTGGCCATGGTAAGATGAGGAAGTTCCCAAAGGCTGGCTTCTAACTGTGGAGAAGGAGGGAAGATGAGAGGTCTGAGAAGATTTCATATCCAAGTCAGTTCCATAGGAGCTGTGTGATCTTGCCAAATGTCGTGAGCATCTCTGAGCCACTTTCCTCCTTTGTAAAGTGACTAACACCTTGGAGTGTCCTTGTAAGGATAGAAATGAGATAACTGATAAAACAAAGTGACTTTCACACACTGTATCCTTGCTCAGTTTGCTACCATGGCCAAGTACATGCAGAAATGAGATTCCTAAAGGCAACAATCTCATTTTATTAACCCTCATGTTGCCACTACCTATGGTTACAGCTATGCCTGGGATACTGAGTAGATGCTCAGTAAATATTTGCTTTCTACCTTCAGATCGAATTCCTCTCCACAGAGGCGCTGTCAGGCTAGGGATTTTCACCAGTGTCCCTTCCCTATTCCTCGCAGCCACACCGGAAGGGGGTGGAAAAATTCTTGAAGCTGGGAGAGGTCAAGTCATCCAGCTGCCAGTGAAAAATGTGAACCTCCAAGCCAACCCTTCATTCCAATGTCAGTGTCTTCCCACTACCTCCCAGCCACCTTGTTTGGCTTTTGTCTTTTGTGTGGTTCCCCCACTCCACAGGCTGGTTTCTAAGCCGGTTTCTAATCCAGTTTCTGAGATCCTGCCGAGAGGACCGGGGGTAAGCCTGAAGCTTGGCAGTCTGCTCGCCCCTCCTAATTGCTCCCCCAACCAGCATTGCTCTCCTTCTCCCCACCCCCTGCCCACTCCCTTACTGATGAAACCATTTAGTACTCCGAGGAAAAAGGTTTCAAGGTTTCGTGCTAGTTATTTTCAGACCCCAATATATAAAGAGAATAAATGATCAACTAAAGGCTAGTAAATGATCACGGAGCAAGCCAAGTTCACCATCCAGTTTTGGTGTGATTGAAAAGCCCCAGAGGGCTGAGTTGCCCAAATTGACAAGAGAAGTAGCGAGAGAAGGAAGAGTAGCAAGATCAAGGGAAAAACTGAATCTTCTGCTTTATAAGTTCTGCCTTTTTTTATTTCTTAACATTTTAATGAAAAATTTGGAACATACAATTACAGTGGTATAATTGTGTAATGACCTAGTAGAAAAACCAGTATAATGAACCCGTGTACCCAGCAATTAGCAAGATTTTGCTGCATTGGCTACATCTATCTTTTTTTAAAGCAATTCTTGACTTCCTGTTATTTCACTCCCCACCCCAGTATGCATTTTTTAAATGGGTTTTTTTGTTTCCTTTTGTTTTGTTTTTACCTAAACACAGGACCATTTTTACACCAGCAAGCTTGACAGCAATCTCCTGATATCACCTAACACCAAATCTATATTCAAATTTCTCTGTCTTGGTTTTTTTCCTTCTTGGTATTGTTTTTTTAACCATCAGTATGTTTGAATCACAATTCCAAACCCACACTGTGCATTTGGTTATTAGAGCTCTGAAACGTTTTCAAGCTGGGGAGTTTCTCTTTCCCAAGCGTCTCCTTGATTTTTGATGCTTTCCACGCTTTGAAAGAACCGGAGCCACTGCCCACTAGGTCCACCTAGAGCCACAGCTGACACATAGAGCTTTAAAAAGTGATGAGAGCACTCTTTATTGCAAAAACTCCCACTGTTTGCATTTCTAGCAATGGTTTCTAGCCAGCTCTGGAGCTGGAACAAATTCTTTCCCCTCACCGGCCCCTCCTCCATTTCTCCTCCATTCTCCTCCTGAGAATGGCCCCCGATTCTCAATTAGTCTATTTGTTTCCTTGTGGTGAAATATAACTTGCTCATTCCCGGCCCCTAACCTGCTCACCCCACCCCCTGCCTGAACTAGAAGTTGGCATTCAACATTTGACTCCTTTGGGTTTTGAGCGATGATTCTTGAGCTGGCGCTGTGTGCGTCACAAAGGACCGTATCAGGGGCAACAGTGCTGACAGTCCCACTCTTGCCCACACTGAAGTTGATCAGCAGGTTTAGGTGGTTGGCCTTGTCCTTTCTTGGGGAATAGCAACCATGAAACTTATTACCAAAAGTCTAATCAGGAGTATCCTTTAGGAGTGGTGCCGTGGGTTGGGCATCTGATTCTTGGTTTCCGCGCAGGTGGTGATCTCAGGGTTGTGGGATCAAGCCTCACCTTCGGTTCTGCACTCAGCATGGAGCCTGCTTGAGATTCTCTCTCTTCCTCTCCCTCTGCCCCTCCTACTGGTTCTCCCTCTCTCTTAAAATAAATAAATCTTAAGGGGAAAAAAAGAGTATTCTTTAATTCATTTAGGAACCCTTACCTGAGTCCCAGCTGTGTACGAAGCCACTCCATTGAGGAGATACAGAAATAAATTAGAAAATACTCCCCCTCCCCACTGCTCACCCCCCACCAAGAAAACTCACTGGGATGAGGGAGGAAAATGCAAATTGCTTTGGCCTCACCCCATGAATGGCTTCCTCTTCTTAAGCCTATAAACCCTTACAAGACACAGCCCCGGGGGGCCAGCAAGCACTAACATTATCTTCCGAGACATCACCTTGCTTGGAGCCTGCCTGCTTCCCAGACTCCTCGTGATGAACTTCCCCCTATGGGAACGGGGAGATTTCTCTAAGAGCCACAATGTGCCCAAGCCACCCTAGCTGAATGCTGAAAAGTTTGACTTCATAACTCAATAGGTGACTGGGTTTTTGGCTTTGCATGTCACGTTTTTAAAAGAAAAACATCTCATCTACCATGGTGTGAAAAGGTCTTGAATGAAGTTGCTTTAAAATGTCTATGTCTTAAGTGCCACAAAGCAGCTCAGGAATAGGGAGACTTAAGTCTGTACTTGGCAAAAGGAGAATTCTAGAATTGGGTCAACTCAGCTTTTATGTGCTGTCCAAATGCCTCGCTTTTCATGACTCTCACTCTGCTCAAAGTCCTCAACAAAACTTCCCTGCTGGAATTCAAGAGTAGTTTGTATTCAGCTCTTGTGTGGGGGAAAAACGAAAACCGGGTGTCTAACCCATTGCTAGGGCCCAGAGCTCAGAGAAGGTCTGTCAAGGGTATTCTGGGGCTCTGCATCCGTGAAAAGAGGCTCTGCTGAGTCACCTGGAGCCTGGTACACTTCTTGGGTGAAGGGAGTAGGAGCAGCTGAAGGCTTCCTTGTTTCCACAGCAGCATGAACACTCTACTCGGGGCCACTTTTTTCTCTGAGTATTTTTATTGTGGACACATAGAGCTTTAAAACGTGATGAGAGCACTCTTTATTGCAAAAACTCCCTCTGTTTGCATTTCTAGCAACGGTTCCTAGCCAGCTCTGGAGCTGGAACAAATTCTTTCCCTCACCTGCCCCTCCTTCTCCATTTCTCCTCCTGAATGCCGTGCCAGCTCCGGAGACTGAAGCAACATATGACACATCCTCCCTGCGTGTTGACAGAGGAGGCTGCAGTCTCTCTTTGACGGCCCCACCCACCGCCTTGGGGACCTTCTCCAAGGAGAGTTCACCCGGACCTTGCCAGGGGTCAGGGCCTCCCCCACAGGTCAGCTTGATCAGAGTTCCCTTGACCAAGTTCCCTTGACAACTGCCCTGGAGCCTGCAGAAGACAAAGGTGGGGATTTGCCTTCCTCACCTACGCTGGAGCCCAACCAGCCACCCAAGGCCGGTGGCTCCCATATTTGTTGCATCACCCTGTCACCTTGTTTCACACAGTCTCTTTCTTCTGTTTTGTTGGCTTACATAACTTTGGCTCATGTACCACATAACTCACTGGGAGGACTCTGAACTTGTGTGTTTGGGGATTTATGAGAAGATTCTGAAGAACAGCCAAAGGAAGGGAAAGGAAAGTCCCAATTGTTGGGGGCACAGGGTTAAGGTGAGAGCCCGATGGTTAGCATATGTGTGGGTATCTGCCTTACTCGGTAGAAGCAAATGGCATGTATCCCTCCAATGGCACTGAAGGAATAGACAGTTGAAGGGGGGAAACCATCAGGGTCATGGAAGGTCTTGTCCACCTGCTGGTCTCTTTTTTAGTATCTCTTATAATAAGACATTTTGATTTACTTGCAGGTTCTTACAGCAAGGCCATAAACTAATACTTTATTTAAACAAATTTTAAAACTCTTCCGAGTCAAACATTCTTCCACTGAATCATATGTATATCCTTTGCATTAGGAACAAGAAGCAAAAGAGGGAAAGGACCTATAAATCTAAGGCATTACTGAGGACCTTCCGCGTAGTCAGTCCTTTTCTAGAGAGGCAGGATGGTCTAGCTCTCTCTACGGAACCTGGATTCAGATCCTAAGCCAGACACATGTCCATCCTCTACAGATGAGCCTTGGAGACGCCATCTCTTCATGCATAAATTAAGGAAGATGACAGGACTCATAAAGATATGAAGAGAATTTGAAAAGAGAGCATGGGGCCACCTGGGTGGCTCAGCTGGTTAAGTGTCTGACTCTTGATTTCAGCTGGTGTCATGATCTCAGGGTCATGGGTTTGAGACCCACCTCAGTCTTGCTTGAGATTCTCGTCCACTCCCTTTACCCATACCCCCTCCCTACCCCACTCCCACTCATGAGGTAGAGAGAGAACATGGGTGTAATACTAGCCCATAGTGGTGCTCATTACACGTTAGTCTTCTTTTCTATCTCATTGAAAATTTGGAAGCTTTTTTAGAACCCATTACATCAGTACAACTTGAGAACATGAGCTTTGAAGTCCATTCCCTGAGCTTTGGTCTTGCTTCCCTCTCTTCTAAGCCCTGTGACCTTGAACATGTTCATTAACTGCCATGCCCCACTTCCCACACCTGGAAAGCAGGGACAGTGGCAATACCTATTTCACAGGGTTGTTGTGAAGCTTGAGACTGCAGTCCATGGTACATAGTAAGTGCCCCATAAATATTAGCTGAGACTTTGCAGAAGCAGAGAAGTGTGAGTTGGAGCAAAATTACACTTTCTATTTGACTTTGTCATTAGGAAAAAACTTTCTCAACCGAGAAAAACAAAAGTGGTGTCGCTTTGCCCTAAGAGGACAAAAGTCACCCATGAAGGAGCTACTTGAGTTGAAATGTGCTATCAGGAAGCCTTACTTTTGATGGAGTGTGGAAAGTTCTGTACAGCAGGCAGCCTGTGAAATGAAATAGGTTCTGCGAACTCTTCTACTCCAAGCAGGTTATTGCCACTGGGGGCTCTCCAGGGACAATGCATGCTTTTGTTGGGGGCTGACATTTAAAAGTGTTTGATTGTTCAGTACATGTTGTTTGAAGAGTTGCTTTACTAAAATTTAATGGCAAATTCCACACTGGATTTCCTGCCAAGAAATCTATCAAGCTTTGTTTGAGACTGAAAGCACTCAGAAGTTTTTTTTTTGTTTTTTTTTTTTTTGTTTTTTTTTTTTTCCCTTAAAGCTGGGAGGTGCTGGGTGTACATTAAAAAGGAAAAGAAAAAAAAAGGAGGAGGAGGAGAGAAGTCCTGTGAATGCAGGATGAGTGTTTGATGTAAGAGCTGGCTGGTCGGCTCCAGAGTCAAGCAATTAAGAAAGGTTTAAAAGGGCCAGGATGAAGAGAGCCAAGACGAGCAAACAGCTTCTTCAACGCCCAACCCAGAAAACAGCCCCGGCTGTGCTCTGAGCTTCTCATTCAACAGCTTTGTTTCTGTGCTGAGCTGACGTGATGAGACAGCAGCATCGCGTGCGTTCTTACTAGAACATAACATTGCATAACACCTGCTCCACATGGCCGGCTGCGGGCATTGCCGGTTAATATCCAAGACTGGCATTCCAGAGTTAGGCTCGGGAAGTAAACGTCTAGTGGTCCTCATACCAGTGCTCACAGATGGCCCCTGATCGAAGAGCTTCAGGCTTACGTCCCTCAGGTTGTAGAAATCACCCTATATTCATGTTGGAATAATGCAGGTTAAAAATAAAATTAAAACGTCCGCTAATAGAGGACTTTTTAAAGATGCATAAGTATCATATATATAATATGAAGTGACAGTGGCAAAAGGGCATATGTAACTCCAGGAAGCAGTTTAGGTGAATTTTAAAGTAAGACTGTATTACATATTATTTACAGAAGCAAACACGTGTCAGCAAGTCCAAAAATGTGCTCGGAAATCCCGCATACCAACCTCAGGACAGTTCATTAGCTCTGGAGAAGGATGAAGGGATGAAGGACGGGGGGCAGAGGGTCTTAGTTGTTTCTGAACTAGTTTCTTTTAAGTCCAAAATAAAGGGATCTGAGTCTAATATGTCAAAATATGAATGTCTATTAAACCTAGATGATGAGTGCATGGATATCTGTTATATATTTTGTACTTTTCCACTTTCCATAATTAAAAAGTTTAAGTTAGAAAACAGTGGTCTATCCCTATGGGTATACCCATGGAGAAATATCATGTAGCCATTAAAAAGAATTTACAAATTGTATAGGTTGTCAGAGAAGTATGTGCAGGTGGTGTTTTAGATCAAAATAACAGGTTGTTGTACATTATGACTGCATAATCTACTTTTGCTTAATAAAATCTACATATACACAGTCAAGTTTAAACCTTTCCCCTGGGCTATAGTCTCATACTCAGCGCCTGCAGTCTCCATTTGGATGTCACTCAAGCAATCAAAAAAATGAGTGGGTCTATAGCCAACCTCTTGATCTTTCCTTCCAGACATTGTCATCTCCTTCTCTTCCCCATCTCAGTACGTGACACCATCAGCCACTGGTTGCTCTGCTGGAAATCCTAGGAGTCAACGACACATTCTCGATGGCCCTCAAGTCCTATGGGTCCCACCTGCCCACTCTCTAATTCTCAGCTCTCCCCTACACCCCCAGGCCCTTGTCCCTTGGTCCCCCGGTGGGAGCCCACGGGGCTCTCCCAATCAGCTCTCCAGGCCTCGATGGCCGCTCTCTATAATCCATTCTCCATCTAACAGTCAGTGGTCCCATAAATCACCCCCTATCTAAAACCCAGGGGTGCTTCCATTGCTCTCAACTCCTTAATTACGAGCCAGGATCTCCCACCTTCTCCTGCCTCACTGGGTTCCATCTCCCCCTCCACGCCTGCAGTCCAGCTGTTTGGGAGTACGTCCATGCTCCCTTGATTCCTTCTCCTTTTATAATCAGAAATAACCCACTAATGAAATTAAAATGTCCACACTGAAAGAAGATCAGATCAACTTAGTTAACTTATTTGTTTTATCTGTTTAATATGCTATTTATTTCCTTCATTCAACAAGCACTTATTGTGTTCCTGGACCTGCAGTCGATGTTATGTCGTCTTTGTTCAATTTCCACATCTCGAGCCAATTGCCTTCAAGGTTTATGTAAGAGTTTTCATTTTGATTATGATGTTCCTTGGTGCAAGAACACCTGTACGGAGCCTAGCTCTGCTCTGCGATGGGTGAAACTCAGGCAAATGCAAACACACAACAGAGAAACCCAATTACAATAAGCCACCCCCTTGGGGGGACAAGAGTTAAGTGGTTCCCATTGCCATCCTTTTCCTCTCACTAGAGACAAGTGCAAGTCGAGAACACAAGTGAATTTCACTCTGTTCCCACTGACCACTGTTTCTGAGATTTCTGCATCAACCCTGTTGCAAACTCTGCCCTGCTGCTAACTTCTTTTGTCTGGAGGGTTTGCTGGGCGCCTCACTGAGGAGCTTTGGGGTTGCAGCCCAGCGTGAGAAACAGAGTTTCTGGGACACACACACAGTGCCCAGCACAATATACACCTTGCCTGTGAGAGCTTTCTTGTCTCCTTGTGCACAGTTCAGATAAATGACTCATTTCAAAATCCTCAGGGCAGAATCTGCAAGGAAAACATGTGTTTGTAAGACCTGAATTCTCTAGGTTGGTTATTGATAATGAACTCAAGCCAGTTTCCATTTTGTTACCCCAAAAGACCTGAGTGTACAAGAAAAATACTCAGTGGACATCTAATTATGACATGAGTGGAGGTAGCTAGTCTAGCACAGTGTTTAAAACATGGGCTGTAGAGTCAGAGAATGCTTGCTCAATATGCTCTTTCCTTCATGCCCTGCCCTTGGTTTCCAGACAAACTCCTACTCATCCGTCAACACCCACCTTAAATATCACTTCTGGAAAATCTCCCCACTGCAATCCATCTGAGTAGGCAGTTCTTTTTTTCTAGGTTCCCAGAGCATGTCTATCATGTCTAGGTTACATATTGCCTTACAATCATTTGTTTGCTTATATATGTCTCTCCCATTGAATAACAAGGTCCTCCAAGGCCAGAACTTAAACCTTACTTGGTTTAGCATGAGGTCTGTCCTTCATAAGAGTGGTCAAATACAAGTACTCCATAGTCACTCAGACCCAGGTTCAAATCCTGGTCCACTTCTTACTAGCTATGTGAAGTTACATAATGTCCATACACCTCAGTTTCCTCATCAAAAAGACATTTACCCATATGTTGTTGAGAACGTTAGATTAGGCACTGCACATCAATGTTCGACAGGATAACTGAGTCTGCTGAACAATTTTTAACCCTCATTTTTATGATTAACTGCATCCATGTTTGCCAGCCAAACTAAGAAATGAACAACCCAAACTTCTGATCATGGCCCCTTTATGCCAACCAAAGGAGGCATCATGGAGGAAGCATAGGAGGAGATGTCCTTGACATAGTGTTCACTTTTCCATAAAAATAGAACTAAAAACACATGGGTATTTCACATGGTCACTTGTGAAGGATGCCTGCTGGGAAGAAAATGGCCTAACCTTTCCAAAAACGGCTCCTTGAGTTATGGTAAAAAATGAAACCCAATTTAAATGCTGAAGGTCTTATAATGTGCATTTCATAGTCTACCTGTTTGGGCAAGCGATTTGCTCTGGGAGCCTGCAAGAGACAGCTTAATTAGCGGTCATTAGAATAGATGCAGCTGATTACACATCACTTGAAAGCATTTCAGGTCTTTTTTTTTTTTTTTCTTTTCACTTTGTAATCTACTCTTATCCTTTCCTGGCAACCTTTCCTCTTACTTCTGATTGAAGTTTAAGAGATAGACACATTTTCATAAAAATTTATAGCCTGTTATTCTGCCTCAGGCCCTTCATCTTTTCTTAATTATGATGCTAGCAGCATTGATGCCTGGAGGACCTACTGTGTGCTGCCCACAGTAGGTCTGAGTACCAGACAAAATCTTAACCTCTCATTTCCCAGCAGCTTATCACTGTCTAACAGCAGATAACTCGTACCTTCTCTATGTCACTATTGATCATCTGTCTCTCCTCCCTTCCCACCCTTCACCTCCTAGGACAGTAAGAGCCCAAGGTCAGGGAGCTTTGTTTTGTTTCCTGACATACCTTAAGAAATTAGAACAATGTCTGGCACATAGCAGCTGCTCAATAAACATTAGGTGAATGAACACATCTTCCCACAACCCTAAGGTGCCTAGTATCACCTTCATTTGGAGGCTAGGAAATCTGAGGCCCAAAAACAGAAAATGAAGAGCCCAGCATCACACAGCTCATAAGTAGCAGCTTATATGTGAGCCCCAGATTCCAGTATGTCTGACTCTAAATTCTATACTTTGTCCAGTAGGGAATGTTTTGTTGGAACGGGCTGTCTTCTGGAACCAGGCATCCCCTGGGCCTCGTCTAGCTTGAGATGGGATTTAAGACCAGGAGGGCAAGCGATGGTGTTGTCAGGTCTAGGCAGGGAGACAGGGTCAGAGTGCTGGCCACAAGGAGAGGGCTTGGAGCCAGGGTGGCAGACCACAACACTGAGAGAACTTTCTGGTCTTCCCAGAAGCCCATTGTTACTGGGTGTCAAAAGTTCATACAATCTCCTCTGCCCCTTATAGACCTCCTAAACTTTCTCTGAAGGTTCATGACGTGTGAGCAAAGATTCTGGTTCTTTGGAGAAAGGTGCTCTTAAATGCCAGGTATTATTAAGTATTATTATAATGATCATTTACTGCTGTTCATTCCCTTTGAGATTCTGCACAAGGCCCCTTGGTTCTTGGACTTCTCTAGTCAAAAACGAAACCTATTTCATCCCCAGTTCCTTTCCTTTTGTATATGGAGAGTTAAGAAAATATTGGGCGAGTTCCATATTGCCATTCTGGATGTGGATTTTGATAAATGAGCCAAATAAGAGACCAGGACCTATTATGGGAGGTTTGATACCCTCTCCTCTTCACATGTTGCGTGCTTGTTGGGCAAGTCCTCTTAATTCCATAGCTTCAGCCGCTGGTCACATGTAGATGGCTGGCCAATCAGTATCACCCTCCCCCACTTCGCCTTCCAAACTCCAAACCGGTTTTTGCACCTGCCTTCCACACACCTCCACCGGGATGCCTGAAAAACATCTCATACCCAGCATGTCCAAAGAGCAACTCATCATCTCATCCCCAGTCTATACACACCTCTCCACACTTTGTCCAAATGAATGGTATCTGTCATCTTTTATTCCTGTTCAATTCTCTTATCCTCACTGTCTACCTCCAGGCATCCAACTCTGGATTTCTGATCTGGAAATGCCCCACATCTGTTTCCTCTTCTTCGTGTCTACAAATACTGTGCTAGTTCTGACCCCAAGCCATCGCTTACCTCCTTCCTGGTCTTTCTGTGCGTGTTTTCTTCCCTTCACATGGGGCCACCACAACTGACTTTTGACATGACAAATCTGATGATGGTAAACACTCCAATTCTAAGATCTTCAGAGCTGGCCCTAGGTTCATGTTAATATCATGTGCCCCATCATGTCTTATGGTGCTCTCCCCACCAACTTCACGCCTACCCTACACTGCACACTGTGGTGGGCTTATTTCTCCATGCCTTCGTACTCTCTCTTCTCCTTGTCTAAAATGCCTTTCCCCCTCTTTGCCGCCCATCCTATTCACATACAGCTTTTAGGTGTCTTCTCCTCTGCTTTTCCAAATCCCTCTGCTAACATTCTCCTCTTCTGTAGCCCTCTGTAAATATCCTCCTAAATTAGTAAGCATTATCCAGAAAAATAGAACCAATAGGAGATCTATTTGGGAAGAGATTTATTGAAGGAACTGGCTCACATTATATGGAGGCTGAGAGGTCCCACAGTCTGCTGTCTGCTTGCTGGGGATTTAAAAAGCCAACTAGTGTGACTCACTCTGAGTCTGAAAGCCTGAGAATAAGGAACAACGAGGACAGAATGAGAGAGATGTCCCAGGTTAAGCAATCATGCAGGAAGGGATGAATTCTTTCTTCCTCCAACTTGTTGTTTTATTCAGGCACTCAAAAGACTGAATGATGCCCACCCACACTGGGAAGGGCAGTCTGCTTTACTGAGTGCATCAACTGAATGCTAATTTCACCTGGAAATATCCTCCTCACAGACACACCCAGAAATAACATTCAGCCAAATACCTGGGCAGCTTGCGTTCCAGTCAAGTTGACACATAAAATTAACCATCACACCTCTCAAAACAATTCTAGTAATAGCAGTCCTATAGCACAGGCTTTACAACAGGCACTTTTCTGGCCTCTTTATATACTCATCTAATCTTTGCAACAACCAGAGGGCAATTATTATCTTAATCCTCATTTTATGGATCAAAAGCCTGAGATCAGAGTTAAATCACTCATCCAAGGTCACCCAGCTAGGGAACAGAGTTGCCCAGTCTGATAGAGACAGTCTGTGCCAGAAGGGAGTGGACCATTCCCCTTTCTGTCCCCCACTGAGAGGTTTATGTCCCTGTCTAGACTGTAAGTTTCTTGGTCTCCCCAACACAAAACCTGGATAATTATCATTAACGCCTATTCCTCAGGCTTTGGGGAAGCAGTAGCAAAGCTTTGAAAGTGGGTATAAGTGTAGATAACAAAATGCTAATTGAATAGTAAACTATTAGGATTATCACCCTCAACCGCTGCAGCAAGTCTCCTGACCATCATTGATCCTTCCAACTCATCCTCCTCTTTGTCATGAGGTTAGTCTTCTAGAACAGAGATGAAATAATATCATTCTGCTGCCTAAAGTCCTTCAGTGACTCTGAATTGTCTAAAGGACATATCCAAGCTCTTTCTTTTTTAAAGCTTTTATTTATTTATTTGAGAGAGAGAGAGAGAGAGAGCAGAAGCGGCGGGGGTGAGGGGTGGGGGGAAAGGGTGTGGGGAGGGAGAGGGATGGGGAAAGAATCTCTAGCAGACCCCCCACTGAGCAAGGAGCTGGACATGGGGCTCAATCTCAGGACCTTGGGATCATGATGTGAGCGGAAATCAAGAGTCCATCACTTAACCAACTCAGCTGCCCAGGTGTCCCATCCAAGCTCTTTATCTAGAAATATCGACCTTTCCTTACCTGGCCCTGCAGTATTTTCTCTATTATTCCCTTGCAGGCAACCTTCACTCTGCATATAAAATCAGTAGTCATTTTCTGAACACACCCATGACCCAGTTCCTCCCATGTTTTTGTCCAGTCTGTCCTATAGCCTGAAACTCCCTCTCTCTTTACCTACTGAATGAACAGCTACTCATCCAGTAAGACGCTACTCTACGGTACCACTCTGTGAAGCCATCCCTGACATCCTCGGACAGGATTAGGCCCATTTCCTTTATGCTGCCACAGCCCCTGAGACACAGTGTGTCACCTATCACCCCACCAAAAAGGAAGTATCACAATTCAATGCCATTCAACTAATTTCTACAGCCAGGTGTCAGCTGGGTCTCCCTCTTTCACAGATCCACAAGTCCCTGAGGGCTGCCATAACAAAGCTGGACCAACTGCGTGGCTTAAAACAACAAAAACTACACCATGATTTCAGACATCTGGCCTCCAGAACTTTGAGATGGTAGTTTTTGTTGGATTAGTTGTTGAAAATATTGAAGGCATGCAGTTATGGGGACCGTGCACTGGAACTGACATAGTTTAAACACAGGAGAGGAGATAGGGAGAAACAGCAGGAAGTAAGCCACGAGGATCACAGAGCTGGAAGAGGAAGGAATGACCCTCCCCTAGACCCGTCAGAGGGACACCAGCTCTGGTGTCCACTGGCACTCCCTGATGTTCTATGGCTTGTGGATGCATTGCTCCGATCACATGGCCAGCCTCCACGGTCCTCACAGCATCTCCCTTCTGCATACGCCTGTCTCCATCCAACTTTCTCCTTCTTATAGGAACACCTTTTTACAGGGTGGGTTAGTGCCCAGCCTAACGATCTCATTTTAACTTCATCACTTCTGCAAAGACTGTATTTTCAAATAAGGTTACATTCTGAGGTACTAGGGGTTGGGACTTCAACCTATATTTTTGGAGGGGACATAATTCACCTCATAATAATGGGAAATTGTGCTCCATCCAGAAACTTGAATTTTCGACCCTCAGGCAGTCTGAAGTCTTCCACCAAAGCTCTGTGACCCTTGAGGCTTACTTCCTGCTATTTCTCCCAATCTCCTCTCCTGTGTTTAAACTATGTCAGTTCCAGTACATGGCCCCCATAAATGCATGCCTTCAATATTTTCAACAACTAATCCAACAAGATCAGGAATTCCAAGCATTTAGCAACTTCCCTTCAGATGAGGAGCTGGGTACGAGGAAAGATCTCATTGAGCACCTGTCATGGTTTCCACTCCAGCTCTTTCCAGAACCTTGGCCAACTGCCAACCCAGGATCTTTCCAAGAGACCGTCTTCATTGCCTCCAGCTCTCTGGGAGACACCGTCCAGTTCTTGCTCCCACCCTGTGCGGACTGCTTCGCTCACTGGAACCAGCCCTGGCAAACCAGCCTGGCTTCCCCGATTACCCCACACTAGGATTCTAGCAAAGGGAAATTGTCTCTGCTTGTTGCATTTTTATTGATCACTGATATGCTGGCATTAAGTTAGATGCTGGTGGTACAACAGACCGCAAATAGATGTATCTTCCGTCTACATGGAGGTAGAGTCTGGTGGAGAAGACAGATATTAAGAGAATGGCTACCAATGCAATGAGTATGAAGACAGAAGGGCATGTAGAACAACAATAACAGTGCTACAGCTTTCTAATGAGGATACACTGTGTGCCCGGCACTGTTCTAGACCCTGAGACATTCTCATGGAGCTTACATTCTAATGGGAGACAAAGACAAGTAAGAATGTCGGGTAGTAGTAAATGCTAACAAGGAAAATCAATCAGGATAAGGGGATAAAGCAGTCTGGGGTTGTGTTGGTTAGGATGAGGTTCAATTGCACAGAACAGGCAAAATAAATAAGGATGGCTTAATACGAGGTTGGCTGGTTTCTCTGAAATGAAGAAATACAGAGGTAGGCAGTCCAGCGCTTTTAGGATAGTTGCCAGCCTCCCTTGTCCTTTTCTGTCATTTTTAACATGTCTTCTATCTTCAGGATTCCCTCATCATTCAAAATGGCCGTGTGAGCTCCATCCATCACATCTGAGGCCCAGAAATGAAGCTGGCAAGCAAGAGGGAGGGCAAATAGAAGGGCTAACCCTAACTATCAGCTAAGTCACCTCTTTTAAGGCAATTTGTCAGAAACCTCACCCAACCGGTTCCTCTTACATTTTAATAGCCACCCCTAAATGTAAGGGAGCCCGGAAAATGCAATCCATCAGTTGTGTACGATGCTTTCCAGAATACAAGAGTTGATTCATAAGGAAGAAGGAGAAATGGTTTTGGATAGACAACTCACCATATCTACTGGGGTCTATCAAAGACTTTCCAGAAAAAGGAAGTAAAAGCCAAAAATGAGTACGAGTGCCCAGGCCAGGAGGAGATCAAGGGGAAGAACACTGCTGCCGGGAGAGGAACAACAGCCCTGATGCTTGGGTTGGGTCCAAGTTTATCTTTGTTCTGCAGTGTCCAGCTCAGAACTGGGCACAGTGCTCATGTCAAGAAATATTTTTTGACTAAATACTGTCCTCCGACTGAGTGCTTATGTCCCCCAACATGTAATTTCTGCCACAAGAGGAATGCCTCCCCCACCAACAGAGACCCTCAGTTATTTCCATTTTGCCTCGAGCAAAGCAGATGACCTTGGTCTAGCTGCAGACAGGGCTGTGTACCCAAGTACCCAGAAATCAAAATAGGAAGCACGTATTGCAGTAAAACCTGACCATAACTTCCTAATGAACCAGGAACAGTGCTTCACAGACCAACGCACCTCACGTATTAAGTACTCTTTGCTGTTTATAGCTATAGAATCTGCTGAGGTTGGGTTTAAGGTAAGGGAATAAGAAGAAACCTGCCCGGCCCTTCCTGTTGATGAAATTCCAATGGAGCCTGGTTCTCAGGTTCAGTGATTCTTGAGCCAAGTCTGGAAACACTAACACTGCGCCGATCTCTAGTCTGCTGGCAGACCTGGAAAGCTTGGATGGAGCAGCACAGAGGGCAGACCTAATGAATATGCCTTGCTCAGAGCCTGGCACGTGGTAGATCTTCAATAAATGTCAGCTCCCTGAATGGCTAGGGCATTTGAGAAAAGGTGTGTAGAAGTATGACATTTGATTAAGTCAAAAAGGGTAAACAGAGGTTCTTGCAAGGGTGGGAAGAAGGGATAGACATGTGGGATGAAAGGAACAGTGTCTGCAAAGGGAGACAGGTGTGAACAGCAAAACTCAAGCAGTTCAATGAGTCCCAGGGGAGGGAGGAAGTAGGAGAGGAGGTGCCTTGTGTAGGGCAGGGCTAAGATGTTTGCACTTTCTCCAGTGGGTAAAAGGGAACTTTGGAAGAATTCTGAGCAGGGAAGGGACATGATCAGAGTCACGATGTCACTCACCCCTCTCTTCCCCAATCACTGCTCCAATGCAAGCCTTCCCTATAATCACAGTATTGCTTCCATTGATTTACCTTTCTCTGTTCCTTCACCCCAAGACCTTTCTTCTCACTAACCCAACTCCTGACCCTGTTATGGATATATCAACATCCACACAGGCATATCTCCCAACACCTTTGGCCTCCCAACTTTGATGACCTTGGCCTTGGGCCATTCTCTTTAGCCATCTACTCTCAGATCCACATCATGGACCTTCTCCACCTTGAGAAAATCAAAGGCTGGTTTTTCCCTTCCTTTGACATCCTTTGAGCAGCTAGAGGAATCTAATCACACCATTCTCCTGCTTAATACTCCCAAGGCATTTCTTCCCAAGGCATTGATTCCCAAGTCATTGCTAATAAGAATCCAAACTCCTTCCTGTGGCTTTCTGGACTGCGCATGTTCCAGCTCCTGCCTACTTCTCCAATCACATCTTGGGCCACTCTCCTCCTCACCTTCCATTCTTCCTTCCTTAGACTACAATTACACCTCTATTCTCATCATATAAGACTTCTCAAATGAATTCTCATCCCTTACTGTCCCCACTTTCCATTTCCCACTCATACCTCAAGCCACAAAATGTGACTTCATCTCCCACCAATCCACTGCTGCTTCTCTCTCCAAGGTTATATTTACAAAATGCCAAATCACATGGGTCCACGTGGCCACACTTGTCTTGAAACTCACTTGTGCCAAACATGGTCTCCACAAGGTTACTTTCTTTTCTCAATTCTGTGTTATTTCTTAATCTTTGTGAATTTCTCTTCCTCTGTCTACTATTTCAATATTGGTCTTGTCCAGAGCTCTGTCTTCAGTCCCCTTATATTCCCACTCTGCACTCTTCCTTAAGCATCTAATCCCTGTCTTTGGCTTCCGTTTCCCCCCATCAGATGACCCCCACAGGCACCTCAACTCAACTGAGTGATACTGAGTTTACCACTTCCTGTTCCCACCTCTTGTCAAGATCCATTTCACACCATCCGAGGAAATCACCCACCCTTATCCTTCCATTTGCCCAAGCTGGAAACCTGGGAGTCATTTTAGGTTACTCTTACTCCCTCATCCTCTACCAATGAAATCACCACATGTGAGTGAGTTGAGCTTCTTTTTTCCCCTTTTTTCCCAAATTTTATTTTATTTAAATTCAATTAATTAACATAGCATATTATTAGTTTTAGAGGTAGAGTTCAGTTATTCATCAGTTCCATAAAACACCCAATACTCATCACATCACGTGTCCTCAATACCCATCACCCAGTTACCCCATCCCCTCACACATCTCCCCTCCAGCAACCCTCAGTTTATTTCCTACAGTTAAGAGTCTCTTATGGTTTGTCTTCCTCTCTGATTTTGTTTTATATTATTTTTCCCTCCCTTCCCCTAGTGAGTCGAGCTTCTAAGTGTGTCAGATCTCTGCTTTTTTCCCCGTCACTAATTCAGTTTCTCCTCATTTTTCTTTCAAACTGTTAACCTGCCTGATCGCTGTGTTCCCTGCTTTTGGTTTTAATTTCTCATCCTCGCTGGACTACAAGGGACCATGTCTTAATAAATTTCTTATCCTCTGGGTCTGCCATAGTGCTGGCACATAGTATGTACTTGTAGGAGGTGTTTCTGACTGTATGAATGGAGTGCACGAATGTGTGACTACAAAAGGAACAAATGGGACAAGGTGCTTGACACTGTCCAGCCCAAAATAATATGTTTACAATATTAAAATTCACAGGTCACTGGGGCGCATGGGTGGTTCAGCTGGTTGAGCAACCAATTCTTGACTTGGCTCAGGTCCTGATCTCAGGGTTATGAGATGGAGCCCCACATCAGGCTCCATGCTCAGCAGGGAGTCAGCCTGAGGTTCTCTCTCCCTCTGCCCTTCCCTGTAAATATTTAAAATTCCTGGATCACTTGAACAACAACCCTGTGAAGTGCTTATTATTATTCCTTAACCTCTCTGGCTAAATAATTTGACCAAAACCATAGAGTTAGTGAGTCACAGAATTAGTCAGAGGAAAAGCCTGGATTTGAACCTGTGGGTCCAAATCTTAAAATTTCCACCAAATTATAGAGCTTTGCTCAGTGATTGCATTCTTTTTAGGTCCTTCCCTAAAGCTGATATTAGCCAAATTGATTATCTACTCTACTTGGCAGCACTGTTTCTAAATGACATGTTTTTGCCTTCAGAAAATGAAATGGGCTCATTTTTTCAAAGCACAAAAGTTTGTCTTCATTGTTGCTGTTCCAGAGAATGTGTGATCATGTACAATTTCAGGCAGAGATTTTAGGCTTGGTATGTATATTCAAAATTGAGTACCACTCACCAAAGGCAGGAAGATTGACACATTCTTCTGTGGCTTGAGACCTTCATTTCCTTGGTGGTCCTGGCATCACTTAGAAAAGCTGAAATAGATAAAACATGACCCAAATAGAGTTAATATCCTGCACCATGTTTCCCCAAGCCTCCCTGTCCTCCCATATTCCCTATCTCAGTGAATAGCCATCAATTTCTCAGGCCAGAAACCTGGTCATCATCTGAGTCCTCCTAAGTCCTCCCTTTGTGCATTTAACCAAGCACGAAGGCAATCCATTCCACCTCCTCGGTGCCCTGTGAGTCTGTTATGTCTCCATCCCAGTAACGACAGCCCTCACTTGGGCGTCTACCTGGATGTTACCTGCACAAGGAATTAGTCCCCTGACACCTCTGCCCACTTTCAGTTTTGCACACACCAAGCCACCATCCGCACACTAGCCCAACTCATGATTCAGGTAGGCAAATCTGCTTGGTCAGGTTTCTGCCTTTAAACTTCCAGTGTCTTCCCATTTGCCTCAAGATTAAGTCTGAAGTCTTCATCATGGCACACAAGGCCCACGTGACGGCCACAAAGCTCCCCACTTTCTACCTCTCAATTCTGAGCTTGTTTTCTCTTCCTCTGCATGTTGCACTTACTGGTCCTTTCCTCCCCCACTTCAACTTGGCCACCTCCAACCAGCCCTTCAAATCACATCTTAGGCTTCAACTTCTCCCAGTATCTGTGGCTCCCACAATCTGGGTTAGATACCTTCTTCTCCCACGGAAGCCATAACACTTTCCCACACACTATTGTGGTATCTATTTGCTTGTCTAGCCTTCAACACCACACTTCTTACTCGGTGAGCTCTGTGACAGCCTAGGATGTATCTTGTTCATCTCTCTGCCTCTAGTTCCTAAGCCAGTGGAGGCCCATAAGCGTGTTGAATAAATGAGTTTCTGTTCTCACCTCTCCCAACTCCTCCTTTCCTAGCATGACAATGGGGGAGACACAAGTAAAATACCCAACATGGTCAGTGTTATAAGAACCATGACAGAGTTGTGTAATAAGGTACCCTGGGAGCAAGGAGAAGGGAGCCACAGCAGCTTCGGATGTCTCAGTGGAAGGCATGGCAGACAAAGGTCTGAAATGTTAGCTTTCTGAAAAGCAGCAGATGGAAAGAATATCCAAACTTCCAGCCCTGAAGATCAGCTCAAGAATAATTCATGACTCCAGACCAGTGGTCCCTATTCCTTTTCCATATAAGAATCCCTTCTAATATTAAAAAGCTTAGATGTAACAACATGTAACAGCAGTTGATGTAAAAAATCCTAAAACTCCTCTAAGTTTGGTAAGGGTTTAAGACTTTGACTGCATGCATTACAATGGTATTTACAAAAAATCCCAAATCAGCAGTACCTTCATGTGAAAGGTACCCACAGACTGTGCCCATCATGCGAATTTGTGGACCTCCTGTAAAAACTTCACAGCCCCCCGGGAGCCCACAATTTCAACCCAATGTGCTAATGCCAGCCCTTTATGCCCCCAGCTACCACTTCCCCCTGGATTTGGACCAACTCAAGAAACTCACTGACATGGAAGTTTCTTGAGTGGTTCGAAAATGGAGACTTAACCGACAACATCTTCGTAACTAAGTATTTCTATTCAGGCATTAAAAGGCTAATTCAAACTATGATCAGATTAAATACTTTCCTTTAAGCAACTAATCATGGGGTCATGCAACTGGAAAGCCTGCTTTGCTGCCACACAATGAGATGAGAAGACCATCTTTTCCAGAGACTGTGGATCACCTTGCTAACCCCTCAAGGCATGGGCCTTTGGTTGGCTGGGGCTCACACTGAGCTTACTCCGCTTACTCAAATGCACTCTTTGCTTGCACATTTCTAGGTCCGGTTTTCAGCAGCCATGTTCAACCAGGACACAGTAAACAATCCCCCCACAGTGCTTTGCTCACACCTTAATTATGACATCTTATTCATTGTTGTTTTTTTTTTAAAGGATCTTATTTTATTCATTTATTGTTAGAGAGAGAGAGACAGTGTGAGCAATGTGAATGGCAGAAGGAGAGGGAGAGGAAGAGAAGCGACTCCCCACTGAGTGTGTAGCCTGCCATGGGGCTCGAATTCACGACCCTAAGATCATGACCTGAGCTGAAACCAAGAATCTGACGCTTCACCTGACCCACCCACATGCCCCTCATTCTTTTTTTTTTTTTTAGAGTAACTTGAGTTATATGTCCTTATTTCAAATTCAAATGATCCACAAGTTTATATTTAAAAAAAAAAAAGTTTTCCACATCACTGCTTGGTCCCTTTTCCCAAATACAACCACAGTATAACACTGTCTTTTGTTCTGTTTGCTTTATTAAAAGAAAAACACATAAACCATACCATACATATTGCTCTACAATCCGATTTTTCCTTTTTTACTTAAAAAAAAAAAGATTTTATTTATTTATTTTGAGAGAGAATGAGAACATAAGCTGGGGAGAAGCAGAGGGAGAGAGAGACTCTCAAGCAGGCTCCCCACTGAGGGCAGAGCCCAACTTGGGGCTCCATCTCATGACCATGAGATCATGACCCAAGCCTAAATCAAGAGTCTGATGCTCAAACTGACTGAGCCACCCTGGTGCCCCTTTTGGTACTTTTTATTATGGAAATCTTCAAACCAATACGTAAATACAGAGAGCAGCATAATTAATTCCATGTACCTATCACCAAGCTTCAACAAACATCCCACAATTTGTTAATTTTGTGTTATTTAACTCTTCTCCACATCAAAAGGTTTTTTTTGTTTGTTTTCTGGAATATCCTAGCAATTCCCAGACATCATATTATTTCACCATAGTATTCTGTTATGTATTTCTAACACATAAAACCTCTTAAAAACATAACCATTATGTCATTATCTCAAAACAATAATCTCTTACTAATTGCCTGTTTTATATTTTCCTTGATTGTCATTAAATTTTTTTTAACCTTTGGTTTATTTGAATTAACATCCAAATAAAGTCCATAACTAGTTGATAGGTCTCAGTTCCCTTTAATTCGTAAAAGTTACAATAATTATATCTCTACTCCCTCTTTTAGGCTATTTAAACATGGGCTTTTGTCCTGTAGAATTTCCCACAATCTGGATTTGGCTGATTACACACTCAGAATATCATTCCACGTTCTGTTCTCCCTGTTTCCTGTAACCTCCTCAATAGAACTAGACTCTGATTAGATTCAGATGTCATGATTTGGAATATTTGATAGGTGGGGCTGAGTGCTTTCTATTTTATCAGACGGGGAAGCACATTGTAACTGAATGTTCCATGGATGTCAGTGTCACCAGCTCATCATCCAATACAGGTTCCCATTAACTGACACCTGCTCATTTTAGTACCTATCAATGACCACTATCTAGATGCATTCATTTATTAGGGCTTGGGTACATACAGGCAATCATTCCTTCTGCATCCATCAGTTAAAATTCTTCTGTAAAGAACAAGTTCTCCTACTCGATTGATTTGATGACTTAGAAACATGGTGTGTACAAACAAGAATAAATGTTCTCTCTATTCCCGGTTTCCAGAATGACAACTTGGCATCATAGCAATTTCTAAAGGCAATAAAGGGGTTAATTTCTTTTTTTGCAGTATCATGGTGAACCCCTAGATTTCTATATTATTCAATCCATTGCAGTTGTCATTCTCATTGAAACTCATATTTTCTCTTTAGCCATTGGAGCGCCTCCAGATTGCCCCTGAATTTAGATAAAACAACTAAGTCTTTACAGTTCCTTACTTTCTGCTACACAAGAGTTGGCAAGCCCATCTTATCTATTTCTTGCTGTGGATTTAGACTCAGTGACTACTTCAAGGAGCCCTTATCTTCTTAATAGAAAATGGTATTTAGATACCATGATGTAGGTGCTAGTAGGTGCTCAGTGCTACTAGGTGGTAATTGATTCCAGAACTTTTCAGTGGACAAAGCTAGGAAATGTGTAATTTTTACATAATAAAAATAAGTAAGGAGCTTATACTACTTCCACTGATTTGCTTCTTGAACAATATTTTAGATATCTTATCATGTCAGTGATGCACACTCACATTATTTTAGTAACTGTTTATTATCAATAATATGATTATAATGTGGTATAATCAGTTTCCTATTTAGGATGGTTTCTAATTTTTCACTATTACAAATGTTGCTGTAATTAACATCATGAACTTACATCCTTGCCCACTTGTGCAAATATTCTGTAGATATCTAAGAGTGGAATCACTGCCTGCAAAGTATGAATCCAAAGGGCTTCATCAATTTAAAATCCCAATATTAGCATCATAGAGAGTATTTTCAGTGACTTAACACTACCTGCTTTACTGATCCCTGCTTTTGAAGGCCTAAATCCTAGGCCTGGTACGTAGTAGACACTTAATAGTTAGGTACTGACCCAGACTGAGAGAGTCAAGACTCACAGAAGAATATGTAAAACAGAAAAAGTCTAGGCTAATGCCTCTGTAACAACTCCAAGGGACACCTGGGAAAGTTCTATGCCTCTTGTCCAAGGAGAATGACATGAAGCAGGCATAAGCCCAACCCACAGACTGGAGCCAAGTTTGGCTGAATCTAGCCTGGATCAACTAACCCCCATCTGACTCACAGAAGCATGAGAAAGAATAAATTATTATCTTAAGCCACATGAACTTAGGGGTGATTTGCTGTACTTTATTACTACCTTATTCTTGGGTAGAATGACTCAACATCATAAAGATGTCAATTCTACTAAAAAAAAAGTATGCCCATTTAATACAATCCCAACAAAATATGTTGAGAAGGGTTATTATTAGCTAAATGAGATTTTCTATAACTGAAATTGTAGATGACACCAAAATGAAAAGGAAGAGAGACCAGAGAAGTGAGAGTAGTGTGTTAAGGCTCTTGTCTTGCTCAGGAAAAAGAAGCATAAGTATGGCTCCTAGTAAGTATGGAGAAACAGAAAAACTAAATTAAATGTACAATTCTCAAAGCAGCCAAAGAAAATTCTATCCATCCAATAAAAGAAGAAAGGGGGGGGAATCCTGATGAGTGACATAGTGGGAACTGCAGGGTAAGGACCAATGACCTCCAAAAAGTCACTCATCAATAAAAACAACAAGAATACTGGCAAAAAATTGTCAAAGATTAAATATAAGAGTTTAAACTCTAAAACTCTTCAAAGAAAACACAGAAGAAAAGCTTCACGACCTTGGATTTGTAAGGATTTTTCAGATACGACACCAAAAGCACAGGCAACTAAAGAAAAAAATAGATAGGCTGGAGTTCAGGAACAAAAAACTTTTGTGCATCATAGACACTATGAACAAAGGCAAACAGTGGAATGAAAAAAAAATTTGCAAATCATGTATCTGATAAGGGATTAATAGAATACATAAAGAACTCTAACAACTCAACAACAAGAACAAGAACAACAAAAAATTCAATCCAATTGGGCAAAGGGCTTGGAAAGACAATTTTCCAAAGAAGATAACAGAAGTTGCCACGAGCTCGAGGGAAGAGAGAATAGGGAGTTATTCTTGAATAGATACAGAGTTTCTGTTTGGGATGATCAAAAAGTTCTGGAAACAGATAGCAGTGATGTCTGTACAACACTGTGAATATAATTCATGCCAATGAATTGTATATTTAACAAGTGTTAAATGATAAATTTCACGTTGTCTATATTTTACCATATAATGTAATGTAAAAAACATTAAAAGGAAACAAAACGTATTTACTCTTTTACTTCTACTAGAAAAGCCTAAAAGCAATCACCAACCCAGTGATTGAACATCCTTAGTACCCAGACTGTGGTTTCTAAATATCGCTTGCCATTGAAAAAAATCAAGACTCTGTAGTGATGGCTGATTTCAGGTCTGGGACAGTTAAGGTAAAGTACGAGCCTGGAACATCTTGACACACGAGAGCAAAGGAAGCTCTTGAAGACTATGAAAAATATCTAGGAAAGGGATCCAGAGGCCAACCTGAAGAAGTTCCCCCTGGCCAAAGATGGGACAATATTTACAATGGTTTGAGACACATAAAATATTTTAAATTTCATTATGATCCGCCAAAAGATGAACAAAGAATAAAACCCACTAGTCACCTTGGAGAGTGCTAGTGATCAACCACATTATTTTGAACACTGGTTAAGAATGTTGCTTTTATTCTATATTTCAGGACTATCAGGATTTAAACTGCCCTTTGAAGTGACACTTGATAAAGGGAAGAGTGTAGAGAAGTACTCCAGTTAATCGATGATGAAGAAATGAGAGGAGGAGGAAGGGAGGGGAGGAAAAAGTAAGAGAGAAAGAAAGAAAGAAAAATTATAAGGCTAATAGAAGAAAATATAGAAGCCTATCTCTGTGACTTTACTTCTTAAATAAGAACTGAAAACCAGGGGCGCTTGGGTGGCTCAGTTAGTTAAGCATCTGACTTCGCCTCGGGTCATGATCTCAGGGTCCTGGGATTGAGCCCCACATTGGGCTCCTTGCTCAGTGGGAAGCCTGGTCCTCCCTCTCCCTCTGCCTGCTACTCCCCCTGCTTGTGCTCTCTCTCTGTCAAATAAATACATAAAATCTTTAAAAAATTTGAAAACTAATTCTCTTAGGAAAAAAAAGTACCTTAAACCACAAACCATAGGGGGATGTGGGAGTGCTACAAAATTAGACATTTTCTTTTTTTTTTTTTTTAAAGATTTAATTTACTTGACAGACAGACTTGTAAGTAGGCAGAGAGAGAGGAGGAAGCAGGCTCCCTGCCGAGCAGAGAGCCCGATGCGGGGCTCAATCCCAGGACCCTGGGATCATGACCTAAGCCGAAGGCAGAGGCTTTAACCCACTGAGCCACCCAGGCGCCCCTAATTAGACATTTTCAACAATAGCTACCATAGACACAGTCAAGATAGAGTCAAATTAGAATAAGATATTTATACCTGCTTTATAGTTAACAAGGTATTAATGTTCAGAACATGTAGGAATTTCTGCAAATTCCTCCCAGAAAAGGGAGACCCTAAGGAAAAATGGTAGATAACAACAGGCAATAAACAGAAGGAGAACCCAAAGGATAATAAGCATATGAAATTTAATTTCACTAGAATTCAAAGAAATGCAAATTAAAGCAAATTTGTAAAAGTAAAAAGCTGGCTAATATCAAGTACTGGAGAGACTGTGGGGAAAATGTGGAACCTTCACGGCCAGGAAGAGCCTAACTTGGCACAGCCATTAGGAGAGCTCAAAATTCCGGGTTTCATTTTTTATTTTTTTAAAGATTTTATTTATGTATTTGTCAGAGAGAGTGAGCACAGGCAGACAGAGAGGCAGGCAGAGGCAGAGGGAGAAGCAGGCTCCCTGCTGAGCAAGGAGCCCGATGTGGGACTTGATCCCAGGACCCTGGGATCATGACCTGAGCCAAAGGCAGCTGCTTAACCAACTGAACCACCCAGGCATCCCAAAATTCTGGGTTTTAAACCTCAAAGTCTCACACAGGGCCCCTGAGGTCTGCTTGTGTTCATTGTAACACTGTTTGAGAAAGTAAGGACTTGGTAACAACTTAGGTTTCCTTTGCAAAGAAATGTAGACGTTAGTAATGGAATACCATGCAGATCAGAAAATAATGAACCAGATTTATGTATTAGAGTGCAGCATGCTCCATAGACATCGTGTTGTGAAAAAAAAAATAAATCTAGTGAGCTTTATGGTCCAATAAAGGTCATGTATATTAGATATAAGCACACAATCATTTCATTGTACTTTTCTTTAAAAGATTTTGTTTGAGAGACAGTGTGTGTGCATGAGCAGGGTGGGGGCGGCACAGAGGGAGAAGCAGACTTCCCACTGATCAAGGAGCCCGATGCAGGGCTTGATTCCAGGATGCTGGGATCATGACCTGAGCTGAAGGCAGATGCTTAACCAACTGAGCCACCCAGGCACCCTTCATTCTACTTTCGAAGTTACATATACACACATGAGCAAAGGTATTGTACTAGCACACTGCTCAACTTCAGGGTTACCATTTACACAGTTTCCCATGGGGATGGTGCCCTCTGGAACATGATTGCAGACCACGACGTGAATAGCGCCCCCTGGAGGTGTGCAACAGGACAGCCCTGAATACGTAAGGTGGTTTGGAAGGTCATGGATTAAATACATTAGAATAACAGTTGCTGGTGGGAGGAAGAAGCAAAATGGGGGTGGAACTGGGGTCGAAGGGAATCATGAAGTTGAAGAGGAAAAGGGCTTTGCACAACCAGAGGGTGGTGGTGTGACCTGAGGAAGAGACAGGATCCGTTTGCTTCTGTGGTTTGACGGCAGGGGAGGGTCTTGAGCCAGAGAAGCAACAACCCGATAAATTCTAAGAAAGGTGGATTTCATCCTGAAAGCTATGGGGAATCCTGGAGGGGTCTGGGACAGAAAAAAATTGTTAAGGGAATGGGGGAGAGGGGCAGAGGCTGGGGCAGTGGTCCTTCAAAGCCATCCACGTGTTCAGGCGGAGTGAGTGTGGCCACAGAGGCCCCAAATCAAGTGTGCATGCCTAAGTCCACAGGACGGGAGTCCTCAGAACGCCCAACATTCTCTCCCTTGACACCCCCACCCTAGTCCTCAGGTGTCCAGAGGCTCAACCAGAAATGAGGTGTGGTTAAAAATGCCCAGGGGGACTGGGTGGGGGAGGACAGTTTCAGCACAGCCATGGTACCACCTTCCAGATGTGATTGCGAACAGCACACTGCCCCGATGGCTGAGGAGTCCCCATTTCTGACTAGTCACCCGTGCCCTTAGGGCATTCAGTCAAAAATTCCATGCCAATACATAGGGTGTTCATTTGGGGGGAGAATTTCTTTTCCACTGGCAAGGACTTCACCTCTGACAGAAAGATGCCCAGATATTTACAGAGGAATTTCTCCTCCTTTATCTTTTCCTAAATCCCCATCTAGTAGATGTTTACTGGCCCCATGATTTTGAGAAAGTCACTCCACCATCCTGGTGGAAATACTTGGACAAGACTTGATCAACTCTGAGGCCTTCTGGGGCCAACACTCTAGCACGTGTGAGGAATCTCTTCTCCTGACACGCCGAACCCTTCATGGGTATGACCTGCCCGGTGTACAGAGCAAAATAGGCACAGGTCTTCTAGTCAGGCGAGGGTTTAAGTCCTGCTTCTGCTACTTACCAGCTAGAGGGTCTTAGTGTCTTTGTCTGTAAAAACTGGAGGTTAGAGAGTTCTCTCTCACAAAACAAATGCAGAGGAAATTCATGGGACGATACTCAGCACAAGGATCTGGCATTTGGAAGGTACTCAGCAAAAAGAGTTTTTCCTCGTCCTCCTTTCTTTCTGTGTAGGACAATCCATTTCCCAAACATTTCCACATGGGAAATTTTACAAATTTTCATGGCCAAATTTTCCCTTTCCAAGAATTTAAAGATAAGCTCAGGTGTCATGTCATAGGTAGAAAGAAATCCCCAGAAAAAAAGCAAAACTGTTCTTTAGAGGCTGTTAATAGTGGGCTGATGTATTTATTTTATTTTGGTATAATTTTTAATAGGAGTGGGTAGGGAGAAGCACAAAATCAAGTACATGTTAAAACATCACCTCCTAAGAATAACCTTTTCTCATGGACTCAAGATGAAAAAAAGTTAATGAATATTTGCTTTCTGTAAATCTGTTTCTCTTACATGTTAATTCTCCTACTCTTGCTCATGGGGAGTTTTTGGCCCTCCTGCCCAGACTGATTGTTGGGCAGCTCTGATATGAGACAAGATCGCTATTACAAAGCAGGTGCTCAGGGAAGACAAGGAAAACAGGAAGGAGAGAAAGCATCATATCCTCTTCACACTTCTGGTCAGACGATCCACATTTCTGTTGTAAGGGTATTTTAAGCCAGCGGTTGCCAGCCCTGCATTCCTGGAGCCCCAAAGTACTAAAAAATAATTAATTCTAGTTAAAATGTTTTCTTAACAAAATGTACTATCTCATGAAAGCCAAGGTGTGGGGAAATAGGCCCCATCACCCATGTTGTTATTAGATGTTGTTATTAGAACAAATCTTTCCAAACGCAATTTGGCAATTAAGTATCAAGTCCTTAAATGTTTGTCTTCTTTGACCTGGGAAGTCTCTTTCTGTTTTACTGGGGAAAAGGGACACATGCCCAAAGCAGCCTATCACAGTGTTGTGCTATAATAGTAAAAAAAAAAAAAAAAAAAATATATATATATATATATATATATATATATCTCTATCAGGAACAACCTACTGACGTGAGAATAGTTATACGCACAATGGAACATCCAACAGAGGGATGGAGCCTTTACGTGGTCAGAACCTGAGCCTAAAAGCATCCATACAACCTCATTTCAATTATTTTCTTAAAATAAGAAGCAAAATACGCAATCTTCATAATTCAAAAGGTCAGGAAGGAAAATATACCAAATTTTGTCAGTGATAAGCTTTTGGTGATGGGATTTTGAGGGACTTTTCTTTCTTTTCTTTTTTACTTCTGCTATTCTCAGGTTCGTCCCAAGGACCACAGTATGTAACTTCTCTAATTAGCCAATCATCGTCCTCACGTTTTATAAGTGAACACAGAGATACCAGATGAAATCGCTCTGGTTTGGGAGATGACTGAGAAGGGGCTACTTAAGATCAAAGCCAAGATACAGGCTATCCATTCCCGGCAAAGATGGGGCCTCGTCCCGTCCTCCACGAGTTGGCTGGTTCATCCCCAGGATCTCCGTTCTGCTCAGACACCAGAACAGGGGGCAGTTCCCCCAGGGGCTCTGACATCCTTCGTGCTGATGCTTTCACCTCAATGTGGTCATTCTCATTCTTAGTACCAGGATGATTATTTTTTAAGTGAAATAACTTTTTTTCAGCATCTAGCACCTATGAGGCACTTTCTAGGCACAGGTGCCGTGTTGGTCCTTTTTACGTCCATACTTCACCTCTCTCAGACTTGCGAAAGCTCTTAGTAAAAGGAGCTATTGTCTCTTTTCTATTTTGGCACCCGCCCTCCCCTCCCTTCTCCTACCCACATAGAGACTGCCTTCTGGGGCATAATTGATTTGGATGAAAGGTGAAATGGGCAGACTGGGCTGCCCTCTGCTACAAACAGAGCCTCCGCACTGCCTGAAGAGTTGACTGGAGAAGTATCTTCAGGTGGACAGGACAGGAAGGTTCTAGAAGGAGGGCACTAGAGAATCCCACAGGCCTTCTCCCTGTGATGTGGCTTAATTTGCTTTACAGGCTTCGGGCATATTTGCTGATGTCAGCGGCCTGTCAGAGTTTAAAATAATAATAGTGAATAAGAAAACAGCCCTTTTCTGCCAGGCAGTCCTGTTCTGCCAACTTCTGTGCTCCCTTTTGAGTTAATAAACATCTAAGAACCACCTCCCTACCACTCTGGGGGACTGGGGGGAAAAAAAGCACGATAATTTTAAAACCACCAGGTCAGCCCATTGCCAGCATAAACCATTCAGACAAGTAGCGTTTGTCACACTCTAATGAGGATTTTACCTCCGCCTCAAAAGGGAAGCTATCATTAGGCCTTGTGTTTACCAAATCAAATGATCGTCTAGGGACAGTGGCTTTCTTTCGGTCCCCTTCTCATTTTAATCATGCTCAAGACCAAACGCATAGACATTTTCTGCATCCAACGAGACTAAAAAACCATAATTATGCCAGCTAATGTCTTTTTGAAAACATCAATTAAGAAAACGGCCATTTCATTCTCATTTTACTTGAAAATCTGAAATATCCACGTGTGTTGCAATAATGTGGGGAGGGGAGGTCTGTCTCCAAAAAGGAGACGGTTTAAATGGTTTAAGGGGGTGAGGTGGGCAGGTCCCCGCTGGCAACAAGTAGACAGAGAAGCCCTCCAAGGAAAAGAAACTTCTCGATAAAGCAAGACCTTTTAAGTTATCTTCACTTGTGGTGTTGAAACCGGAGCCTGCCCTTCCATCTTAGGCGGATACCGGGCTTCTGGAGCAGGCTGGCCCCACACACACACCCCATTGTTAGGACCTCCTCAGGAGAGATTAGATCCCACATTCCTCAGAAGTACGGAGCTCCAGAGGGAACGAGGCCAGCAGGCTCCTTCCACGGGGCAACAGCCAGCTACAACTGATCACTTCTGTTGAAATAACTGGAACAATTACACTGCGTCCCCACAGGGGCTCGGTCACCACCTAGCAAGAGAGAGGAGTCGCACTTGTATCTCCGGGCATGTGCAAAGGTATGAACCAGGCAAGAGTATTTCAAGTCGTCCCTAAGCCCACTTTCCTGTGCATTATATCTACTGCTGCGTGCCCCGGTTAATCAAATTGCTCACCCAAGGTGTACTATTAGACTGTTCTATTTTATGTTTTCTTTCAGGAGCCTTATCTGGTAAACCTTGATGTTTGCACTCTCCACTTAGGCTTGGACAAGTAACTACTGAATCTTTGACCAAAGCTACTGAAGTTGGACTTGGGTTGGGGTAAAATACCTTGAGGTCATGGTTGGTTTTAATCATATAGCTTGGTTCAGAAGCCTAACACTAACAAAGATCTTTGCTTTCAAGTCTCAGTTTCAACCAGAGTGCTCATTAAATAGCAACTTCAGTTGCACTTCGCTTGAATTCTGCAACTCCCCCCCCCCTTTTTCTTTCTTGGAGTAACAGTGATTCCGTACATGAAGGGACAGCAGGAGTGGCAAGAAAGGACAGTGCAGGTCCCTTTGCAGCAGCAAATCCCAAGGAGCCTCGATTAAACTGTAACCAGGGATTGTGTCTGCCAGGCTTCTCTCAAAAGCGTTATGTTTGGCTTTTGTAATAATAAGAGGTTATTTTAGGGAAGGGATTCTATCTGAACACACACTGTATTTGCAGGGAGGAAATGCAGCATTAGACGGCCATACAGCTCAGCCTCTGAAAGAAAGTAAGATGAGCAGTTTAGCAGATGGGCAATTCCCCAATCTGCAGAAATGTAAAGAGCCAGGATTTGGGTGCCTGTGGGTTTTATCAGACATTTAAGTAAGGCTGAGACCAACACCAGTGCTCCTCTTTGGCTAGTTTTAACACGTTCACAGTCACAATTAACATTCAAGGAATTTCCTTTTCATCCAAGAGTTTCTTTTAAAAGCACTTTGCACCACAAACTGAAGTTCTAGCTGCCATCAGTCCTTCCCATACAGAAGATTGCTGAAATCTTCATAATACTTTTTTTCCTTTTTCTTTTTTTGAAAATGGGTTCGGACCACGTCAGTTTCCCTGGGGCTTTTGTTTTCCAGTAGGGGAGGTTCTCACCACCTTCCTCCCTCCTTCCCCTGAAAGAGCTTGGAACGGAGACCTGGCCTCCCTTTTCCCCCCGCACCCCTCACTATTCTCTGGGGAACCAGAGGAACGCAGGACAGGCGTCCCCAGTCCTCCCCCCACCTCCCCGGCACAGTGGGAGCGCTGCTCCCTGGCAGGGGTCCCCGGCCCACCCCCAACCTGGTTTCAAGTCCCTGAGAGGGCCATGCCAGTGCTTTCTGCGAGGAAGTGGGGAGGGTCGTCCCCCTTTCCCACCCTGCTCCCCTTACACAAGAGATTCGCACACTGGCACCGAGTCCGAGTCCTGGCTGTGCATAGAGCTCAGCCCGGTATCCGAGTCCTCGTCGTTGCCGGGACAGCTCTTGGCCAGCCCGCGGGCCTGATCCACCCACACCTCGGCGCGGCCCTGAGGCCGGGATTCCCGGGAGGGATCGCCAGAGCCGAGAGTCCCGTCGGGCGCTACCGTCAGCTCCAACGTGTGCAAAGTCTGGAGAAGTCCCTGCAGCTCGCGCTCCTTGGTGTCCCACTGCTGCTGGCTGTAATCCAAATCCGACTTGACAGCCTCCAGGTCCGTGTTGAGCCGGAGCCCGATGTAGAGGCTGGTGCTGAGCTGCGTCCTGACCCGCTCCTGCTCCAGCAGCAGCTCGCAGTCGTGGCCGCCGTCAAGCTCCAGGGGCTCCTCCCGCGCCGCGAGCTCCTCCTGGCGCCTCCGCATCCACCTTTGGTTCAGCTCCTCCTGAATCTCGGCCGAGAGGCGCTCGAGCAACTCCTCCTGCTGGGCTCGCTGCTCCTGCAGGCGCAGCAGGTCGTCGCACCGCCGGGCCAGCTCCTCCAGCGCGGCCGCCTGCGCCTCGCCGTCCAGGGGAGCCGCGGCCGCCTCTGGCTCCTCTCCCGGGCTGGGCCCGTCCACCTCGATGCCTGCGCCCACCAAGTAAGTGTCTTGCACGTAGTTGACTCCATGTCGCCGCATGCGGTCCAGGTGCACCTTGGCCTCATAGCGATCGATCTCACGATCCAGTTCCCGGAGCCGCTGCACCTGCTGGCGGATGGTGTGGTCCTGGGAGAGCACCAAATGCACCAGCGTCTCCATGCGCTCCACGGAAGCGCTCTCGGCGGCCCGCGGCGAAGACGAACAGGATGAGGCGGTGGACGACGACGTGGACGAACAGGGTGACGACGGCTGCTGCTGGCGCCGCCGGTTGAGCTTGGCCAGCTTGCGGAAGGCCTTGCGCACCACGCGCCGCTGTTTCTCCTGGGTCATGGCCAGGCTGGGCCGCGCCGGGATCCCCCGGGCCGAGCAGGGGCGCTCACGACTGAGCACTACGCGCGCCTCGGCGCTGCGGGGGCCCGCGTTGGGTAGCGACGCCTCGCTGCGCACCAGCACGAAGCGCACGTTCTCTTGCTCGTCGCCCCAGGCTGCCCAGAGACGCAAGATGCGCGTCTTGTTGGGCAGGATACGCTCAAAGCCTCGCCACTTCTCCACGATGCAATAGCACTGCGGGGGCCCGCACAGCATGCCTTGCGGCAGCGCCTCATCGTCGTCCTCGTCGTCTTCGTCCAGGAGTTCCCGCAGCTCCTCCCGGCCTGGCGAGTCGCTGGCCGCCCCCCGCCGCCGGCCCCGCCGCTGCCTCCGCGGCCGCCGGCAGCCGTCCTCCAACAGCACCCGCACCACGTCGGAGCAGGTGGTGCGGCGAGAGAGGCCAGACACCAGCTTCTCCTCCTGGCAGATCCACACCGATATCTTCTTCTCCGAAGGATCCATGGCGCAACCGGGACGCAGGTGGTCTGGGCCCCGGCGGGGCGGCAGAGGGGAAAGGGGGGGACGGGCAGCCAAGCAGCTCTGCGACGGTTTAGGAGCCTAGGAGCCTCGACCCGTCGGCACAGGCCCTTCTCGCCGGTTGCGCACGGACTCCGTGGCGGCGCTCGGCCCGGACGGCGGGCTTTTCTCCCTGGGCTGTGCGCCCGGGATCCGGCTCTTGCGGCTCTGGCTCTGCCCAAGATTCCCGGGGCCTCCAGGTTTTGCTCCTCCCCACGTGGCTCCTCCCCTGCCCGCCCCCAGCGCCCAGAACCCAGGCCGGAGCGCGGGAGGGGCAGCGCCCAGACCCGCCCCTCGCAGCCTCGCCGCGCCGCGAGTGCTCAGTGCAACCCCCCTCTCCCGCTGCCGGCGGCGGGGATCTTGGTCCCTTCAGTGGACGCGCCGCCCTGTTTCGCGTCCGCACGACGGCGGACTCGGAGACCCTTCTACTCAAGGGCTGGAGCCCGTGCTTGAGGGCGGGGGAAATCAGCAATGCGTCTCCCTCTGCCCACTGGCTTCCCTCCTTTGCGTGTAGAGCTAGCTGTACGCACCTTGACTTTCTCGCCTTTCCCGGGGCCCCTCGGTCCTTCAAAGCCGCGCTGTCCGGGCAGTGCCTTTTGCGCAGACGAGAAAACCAAGAAGCACTGAGCCTCTCCCACCGCAGCGCGTGACCTCCAGCTGGGAGCTGTAAGCGCCGCCTCTAACGCGAAAGGTCTCCAGCCCTCCTCATCAGGAAGCAATATTTACGTATTTAAGGAGAAGTAGATAGCCCTGTGCTCCGTGAGCTAGTGTAGAGATGGAGAGGTCTACGAGTTGAGTGGGATCTTCAGAGGCCGCTCCACGTTCCCCGCAGGGTCAATGTCGGTGGCTCCCTATATAGCCTTGGCTTCGCACAGCCTTCTTGGCCAGAGGCACCTAATTCTAGCAGGATTTCGGGGCCTAAGCCCCAGTGACAAGCTCTTTTCCGCCTTCCACCTTCATAGGAGAACACTCCTAGTCAGGACCGTGACAGTTTCTGCCATATCCAGTATTCATATGTGGTCCAGAAAAGAAACAAGTTTCACAGCCCCAGAAATCCAAGACCACGGCATAAATGAACTTTTTTTTCATCCTCACATATTGGTGAGGATCTTCTTTTGTGTGCAAGACTTGCCCTCTGCCCATGTAAGCACAGGTCTGGTAAGGTCACTCCCTTACTTCAAGACCTTGAATGGCTGCCATTGCCCCCGGAATAAAGCACTTTTCTTCACTCATTCACTCAGTAAATACTCACTGAGTAAGCACTGGCTCCAAATACAATGCTAGGCATTTGGAGCTGAACATATCACCGTCTTGGCCAGCAAGGAGCTCACAATCTAGCGAAGACCCCAGCTGAGTCAACGTGTCCAACACAGGGTCTCCTGTGCTGTGATAAGGGAGGTATGAGTTGCTGGGAGAATGCAGTAGTATCCACTGAGCCTAGGAAAGGCAAGGAAGACTTCCTGGAGGAGGTGGCATCTTACGCAAGGCCAAAAGCCCCATTTGGGTCAGCCAAAGGAAAAACAGAAGGAAGAGGCAGGCAGCATCCCAGGCAGAAGGAGCTGTAGTGTGGAAAGTCAAGAAATCGAGAGCATGGCAGTTACTCAAGCTACAGGGAGCTAAAGTGAGAGGAGTGTGGAAGAATGAGGTCAGATGAGTGAGCAGCAGCTGGATCTGGAAGGGTCTTTAATACCTCGCTTGGGTATTTGAACCTACTCTAAGGGCAATGAGAAGTGACAGAGTGTGGATTCTGCGTTCAGACTATCTGCCTCCTGTTACTTACTAGCTTGGTAACCTTAGGAAAAGTATTTTGCCTTTCTGAGCCTCAGTTTCTTCACCTGTGAAATGGTGATAATAAAAGACTCTTACAAGGATTAAATGCTGAGACCTGGCAAGTCTGCCAAGGAAGTTTTGTTGGACGGTTAGAAACAAGGGGGTGTGTTGGTTTTCTAGGGCTGTGGAACAAATCACCATAAATTTAGTGGCTTGAACTAACAAGCGCTTATGAGTTCGTAGTTCTGGAAGTCAGGAAGTCCAGTATGGCACGGCTGGCTTCTCTGCTCAGGGTGTCCCAAGGCTACAGGCAGGCTGCTGGCTGGGTTGTGTTCTCTTGTGGGGGATTTGGGAGGGAACCCATTTGCAAGTTCACTTACGTTGTTGGTAGAATGCAGTTCCTTGCAGTTGGAGGAGGGAGGTCCCTGTTTCCTTGCAGGCTGGCTGCTGGAGCTCGCTCTCCACTCCCGGAAGCTTTTCCTAGGTCCTTTCCACATGACCCACTTCATCTCCAAGCTGGCAACAGCATGTTGAATCCTTCGAAACCTCCCAGGCTTTGAGTATCTGTGACTTGCCCTTTACTCACTGGAGAAACTCCCTGCTTTTAAAGGGCTCACTTTAAAATGAGTGAATCCTAAATTAGGTGGATTCACCGGGCTAATTTCTCTGTTTTAAGGTCAACTGATTAGTTAGCCTTAACTCTATCTGCAGAATTCCTTGACCTGTGTAACATAACGTAATCCCCAGAGTAACATCAGAGGGGTGGATATCATAGGGCCATCTTAGACTTCTGCCTACCACAGAATGTAACACCATCTTCTCATTTTGAAAACTCACTCTGTTTGCATTGGAGGTGATAGTGGGAGTGGGAGAGATGAGAGGCAAGGAGGTGTTTTAGAGAACCTGTCCCCTCCCTTCCAGGAGGAGATGGTGGCCTGCACAAGTGAAGAGGCAGTGAAAGGACTGGACAAAATTGAGCACTGTCAAGGAGGCGGGGCTTGGTAACAGATCAAGGTAGATTTCCCTCTCCCCACCATGGTATCGAAGGTCTCTGATAGTCTGGCCCAGCCCACTCCCCCATTCCTCCCTCACAGGTTTGGATTTCCCCTCCTCCTTACCCCCTCCCATGTGATGGTTGGAGCTTTGTTAACAGTTGTGATCCTGATTGGATTTAAGCTCTACAAAGGTAGGGATCATATCTGTTTCACTCATTTTTGAATCCTCTGCAATTAGTACAACGCATGGCACATTCTAGGTTTACCCAGTAGCTGTCAAATACATGCATGAGCAAATGAGTGGATCCTACATTCTAGCAAGTCAGCACCTTCCAGATCTCCTGACTCCAAATATGTCCATACAGCTGCTTGCCACACAGCTCCACGGAGGTGTCCCCCAAACACCCCAAACATTTGTCAAAAAAGATAAGCTGAACCCGAACCTTTCTTCCTGAGTCTGCTCTGCCTCCTGAACCTCTGTCTCAGAGAATGAATAGCCCCACCATTCAGCACTGTGAGATCTGAAACTGAGGAACACCCTCCATCACCCACCATTTACCTCCTTTCCTACAAGATATTGAAGTTCTATGAGAGCACGGATTTTGTCTGCTTTGTTTTCTGCATGCAGTAGGCACTTGGCAAATTTTTGTGGAATGGATGAGTGAATGAATGATCACCTTAGATCAGACCATCTGTACTTCTTCTCTGGAACCTGCACTTTCTTCACTCGTTTCCTTGTCTCTGGTCTTGCCTTTCTCCCATACCTCCTACTGACGAATGTTGGGTGGCCCCCACTAACCCCAGCAGAGCCTTGGGATCTGATGTCTGCCCTACCCCCAGCCCATCCATTCTGCGCAACCCCCTTGTTCAGTCCGTCCTCTCTGACCCCGCTGGCTAATTCCTACCCACCCTCCAAGTTTCAGCTGAATGATCACCTCCTCCCAAAAGTCAACAACATCCTCTCCAGGAAATAATCCAAGCAAAACTGTGCTTTGGGATGATTAATTCACATCAGTAGGTGGGAATAATCGAAGTTATGATACACTTTTGTAGGAAGAAGACTGGGCTGCAAGGGAGGGTGAAGAGTGGACTTAACACTCAGACTGTGGTCCCCTAAACACCTTCATTAATCACAGAGAAGATGCCTCCCCGCACATCTCAGACCTTCTGTCTTAACCCTCAGGGTTGCACTTTCCAGCACGGAAGCTGCTAGACATAGATGGCTGCCGAGTCCTTGGAATGTGGTTATCTGAACTGAGATGTGCTGTGAGTGTAAAATACACACTAGATGTCAAAGACTCAGTCCAAAAAAATATTTTTAATATCTCATTAATAATATGCTATATTGACTACCTGTTAAAATGATACTGTCTCAGAAACGTTAGGTTAAATCCTTAAGTTTAGTTTCCTTGTTTCTTTTTACTGACTCTTCGGTGTAGCTATCATAAATTTAAAAGTGCCTGCATATCTCACATTGTATTTCCATTTGGCAAAGCTGTCTCTGGAAAGGCCCCGAAGCTTGGAGCAGAATGTGTGAGCCTCTCCAGGTGGCGTTACCCTAAATGTCCTAAACAAGCGAGTATATGTCGTGGGTTATGGCCGTCTCCAGAGAAGGCCATTGCATACCTTCTCTGGATTGGTAGTTGGAATATTTCTTTTTGCTTTATGATGGCCCCTAGGAAAGCTTCTTGCTTCCGCAGAAGCCAGTCCCCTTAGGCAGCCGAAGAAGCCCATTGTTGAGTCTGCCCTGCGGCTGGACCCCATTGAAAGCACACACTGTTGCTTTCTGGACAGCTGCTCAGCATCCCAGCTCATCTACCAGCCCTAGCGGAAGACATGGCGATTCAGGCAGAGCTCTGAGCCAGAAAAAGACACAGGCTTCATAACAGAAGAAAACGTACAAAAAGATATTTATGACCTGGGGGAGGCATTCCTAAAAAGGACACTAAAAAAGCAAAATTCATAAAAGAAGGGGTCTATAAATATGACCACATCCAAATCTGAAACTTCTGCCTGAAAAAAAATACACGAGGACATCATAAAGAACCGAGCAAGTGGCCAAAGAAACATGAAATAATGGCCAAGCAGACGAGAATTCGGAAAGATGCAAATTTAAGTAAAATGAGATGCCCTTTCTTTGTTGGCAGATCAGCAAAATTTTTTTAAATTGGCAATAACACTATTGGCAAAGACAAGAGGTACATTCTCTCATACACCACTGGTGTCAATCAGTACACCTATTTTTGAGACAGTGTGGTCATAACTATTAAAAAGAAAAAATAGGCATACCCTGTGTCCCAGCGATTCTGCTTTATAGTATCTAAGAGAAACATACGTACGTTCAGGAGGCAGGCACAGGGGTGGGCACTATACCATTTTTGTTTAAGCAAAACCATGGAGACAATTCAAGTGTCCACCAATAACGGATTGGCTGAAGGGACTGGGGGACACCCATAGTTCGGAAGGCTTGGCAACAGCTAGCACCAGTAAAATAGAAATTTATGCACAGACAATAACAGATCTCCAGGATGCATTGTTCTGTGCAAAAGGGAAGCTTCAGAGTGATGTATGTGCTGGATCCCATTTCTATTTGAAGACCATGCACACGAAGCACATAGACACATACATAAAACCACCCTGTATGTTTCCCAAGGGTACGGGTATCTGTACGTGCAGCGTAGAGCTAGGTATCGAAGGGTACTTACTCACCAACTGCAAGCGGTGGTTCTGTCCTGGAAGAATCAGATATTTGCAGAGGAAGAGGATCAAAGAGGGATTTAGCTTCATCCGTAATGATTCTACAAGAATAATTCAGTCACACATTACCTAATTATGTGATTACAGTGTATGATTTTTAAAAAGTGAAAGGCTCAGGTTGGATCAGTGAGTTCTGGTTCCCCTTTAGACCTTTTCTTCACCTGCCAGTGTCCCCTTGCTGTGGATGCAGCCCTGGAAAAGGGGGCTTCTCTGTTCCCTGTAATCTGAAGGAAGTTATATAACCCACTCCTTTATCTCAAGAGTTGTGAAGATCAAATGTACTTCTGGGGACGTCTGGGTGGCTCAGTCAGTTAAGTGTCTGCCTGATTCAGCTCAGGTCACCATCCGAGGGTGATGGGATTGAGCCCCGTGTCCTTGGGCTCCCTGCTCAGTGGGGAGTTGCTTCTCCTTCTCCCCCTATTCAGGCACCCTCTCTCTGTCTCAAATAAATAAATAAAATCTTAAAAAAAAAAAAAAAGAATAAGTGTACTGTTGGCTGAGGAGGAGTCCAGTTGAGCACCTGGTTTAAAGAATGTGCTTCACCCTTGATCTTTTTTTTTTTTTTTTTTTGTCTTTTATGCAAGCTGCTGCTGCTGCTTCTGCTTCTCCTGCTTCTTCTTCTTGAAGATTTTATTTATTTGACAGAGAGAGAGAGAGAGAGAGAGAGAGACAGCCCAGAGAGGGAACACAAGCAGGGGGAATGGGAGAGGGAGAAGCTGGCTCCCTGCCCAATGTGGGGCTCAATCCCAGGATCCAGGATCCCAGGACCCCAGGACCACAGCCTGAGCCGAAGGCAGATGCTTAATAACTGAGCCACCCATGGGCCCTTCTAGGCAAGCTTCTAAGAAGACAACACAGTAGAATTTCTTGCAGTTCTCGAAGTGGTGGCAGAGCCCTTTGCTAAGTGTCCTCATGTTGGATCTCAGGGGTGGCATGTCATTTGACTCTGGTTTTTAATCATTTATCTTCCTTACACCTAAGAGAGGTGAGACATGGCTCACTCGCCCATGAGAAACTGAGACCAAGGGGGCAGGGACTGGCCAGTTTCCCAGCTCACAAAGCTTTGTAGGAGCTGGAATTTTGTCTGGAATTTCTACCTGCTCAATCTGTCAGTCACGGTTCATGGCAGCCAGGGAGCACCCCAAACAGGAACTTCCGCCCTTAATTACACTGAGTCGTGCAGAAGTGTGACCGGATCTTACCGCCTGAATCAGTTCCTCTTAATGATTAACCACAGAAAAGAATCTGGCAGATTGTGTTTACAGAAATGTGTGGTCACTCTCAAATACATTGAGGGGAGTCTGGGAACTGCTACACTCCACCAAGGGAACCCATTCCTCACCAGACTGAGCTGGAGCAGAGAAGCCGGGTGTCATCCTCAGGGATATGAAGTCAACCAGTCACCTGCTCAGAATTGCCTATGGTGTTTACTAAAATGCAGATTCCCGGGCCTCTCTCTACCCCTATTGAATTGGCGTCTCTGGAGGTCGGCCCAGGAATTTGCATTTAAAGTTATTCCTCCAGGGCATCTGGGAGCTCAGTGGTTAAGCATCTGCCTTCAGCTCAGGTCATGGGATCAAGCCCCATGTCGGGCTCCCTGCTCAGCGGGGAGCCTGCTTCTTCCTCTGCCTGCCAGTCCCCCTGCTTGTTGTCTCTCTTGCTCTTTCTTTCACAAATAAATAAGATCTTAAAAACAACAAAACTATCTTCCCTGGGGATTCTTTTTTTTTTTTTTTTTTTTTAGATTTTATTTATTTATTTCACAGAGAGAGACACAGCAAGAGAGGGAACATAAGCACGGGGAGTGGGAGACGAAGACGCAGACTTCCTGCTGAGCAGGGAGCCTGATGTGGGGCTCGATCCCAGGACGCTGGGATGAAGACCCACGCTGAAGGCAGGTGCTTAATGACTGAGCCACCCAGGTGTGCTGTCCCTGCGGGTTCTTACACACACTAAAAGTTGACCTCGACTGCACTAGGAGGAAAAACACAGAGACAAGAATGCACTTAGCAAGAATGCTCTTTAGCCATCTTGGCTCCGTAGATAGTAATGATATATAAAGGACATACATACACAATAGCATGTTGGCAACATATGACAGGTGAGAAAGAGATGCCCTGGGAAGAGGGAGAAAGGAAGAAACAGGACAGGGTGGGGGAGGAGCCGCTCATTCCCCGTACCCTGCAGTCTTGTATCTTTGGTGAAAGCCATGTTATCTGCACTTGGAAGCCTAGGTTACAAGGTGATAACATAGAAATGTTTAGGTTAGAGAGTCTAAAGTAGCAATGACTTTAGTCATCTGAAAGACATTCTGGAAGATATTTAGCAGTCTCAGTTTTTGTTTCAACAAAACCCACCTAGTTCCTGATTCACAAGTCATCCTGGAAATATATGACTTACAGTCAGAAGAGAAGTCTCTGGAACAAAACAAGCATGGTTCGCTCAATGGTCTAGGACATCACCTTTGAAGACTATGTCAAAAGGGGTTTTGTTTGATTAATTTTCATTATCTGTTGTTACCCAGTTAATGAAAGACGATACTATTAATGAGTGTAGTGAACGAGACAGTGTCTTCGTTTGCCACATCGGAAACATTC